>NC_134710.1:112771116-113098616 GCF_043290135.1 Rhipicephalus microplus | reverse complement strand
CTAACAGGAACCAAGATATTGAAAAAATAAAACGTGTGGTCTAGGAAAGCCTACCCTATTGTATATTGAGTTCTGATAGCAGAATGCACATACAACCTGTATTTTATTTTCATGACTAAGTATTAAATTAATCAAGTTTCTTTTAGACCCATTTTTTTATTTTTGCTCGAATCGGTAAAATATTGACTTCACTTTGTACTTCATCTCGAATAACCTCTGAATCAGGCATTTATTATTATATTTTGCTGATATCTGCTTGTTTTTTTGTTTTGTTTTTTAGAAAAAAGAGAACCGTGCAATACACGCCAAATATAAACTAAAGGCGCGCTCACCCGCTGCTACTCAAGTGCTTTCAAGTGTTATTCGACTATCATACAACTGCGTTCGTTCATTCAGCAGGGCTTCACGTTCTTTGATGGACGTGCATCAAAACACGCTGCTGACGCGTCCATATCGTCGTGCGTGAAGCTCTGTAGACTGTGGTGATGAAGGGAGGCAGCTGTGCATAAACTAATGAACGACTGGAAGCGCTGTAGCAGCTCTTAGTCATAAAAAGTACACGCATCGGGATGCCAAGCGAGTGCACTCGCTTGGCTTGGCATCCGGTTTTTGCCACGTTTCGCTCGTGGCTTCGTGATCGCACGCGCCTATGACGTTCGTTATCGTATACTTATCTCCACAATGAACCATTGCGTGCGACAGCTTACTTACGTTTCGAATTTTAATTCGCAGCTGCTGCTCGAAAGAAATCACATGTATAATAAGCAGAGCAAACGCACGTTCATGGCGGTTGTAAAAGTTTCACAATAAATAAATCTGAAATGCGGTGCATGGCATTGATCATAATCTGATTATTTTCAGACCGTGTGAATCGAACTGTTCTCGCAATTTAGAGTGCGCCTTCCTGCTCGGTTCGCGCTGCACTGAAGATGTGGCCTTGGAGTGCAAGATTTGTGTGGGGAATAATATCTCGGGGTTCACGTCCCAGAACCACGATTTGATTACGAGGGGCGCCATAGCGTTCAGGACTCCGCAAATTCCGACCCGCGTCAGAAAAATGTGACAGGGCGACGGGTTATTGTATGTGCACGTTCGCACTGCTATACTGTCTAGTATATTCCAATCATGATCAGTATTCTTTTTCATTGCTTAAGTAGTTAGTATCATATTTGATAAGATGGTTGTTGAAGCTTTCATTTGATAACTATACGCACGAAAACTGCTTTGTTTTCGTTGTATCCACGCGTCTTCCTTGCTGAGAACCCGAACAAACATTGCGCTCCAAGGTCAGATCTTCCGTTCAACGCAAACCAAACGGGAAGACACTGTAAATTGCAAACTCCTTATTGTGAGCGCCACGCACTCACAAGCAAGAAATCGGACGTTCGATTCTGCGTGCCGGCGTCTTTTCCTGAATTAGTTTTTTCTTTGTTGCGTTTTCATACATATATAGATACGCATACATATACGGTACATGACGGTGGTCACTGACGTCCACGCCGACAGCGAATTTCAGCCGAGAGTGTCCATATAATTGCTATTGAAATAAAATATTCGGTACAAACGTTGTTGCAGGACACATGAACGCTTTGTCTCGTGTTTCTAACTACGTGTTGAAATTGTGGGGCGCAGTTTGAGTTGGAGTGGCAGAGTGTTTTTTTTTTAGTATTTTTCTTAACTATCTGCGATAAATACGTGCCCAAGTTGAAAACTTGAGACGTAAATAAGTATATGCAGCTATGATTTATTTATTTATTTATTTATTTATTTATTTATTTTCATATTTTGTTCTAGGCGTTATGCCAGCAGTGGGCTGCAAACATTTCAGGTGCGATGCATACCGGCATGTGACGAACGAAGTCGTGATTTGTCTCACCTATTTAAAAATACATTTCCCTGCATTTTATGCTAGGACATCAGGTAGCGGCAAGTTATTAGTTCACGCAATGTTTTAAGAGACGCTTAAAACTGCAGGATATATGAACTGCTAAACAACAATTCTATAGATGCGCGATGCGCCTACAAGTCTTATTTTGTAGGTTCGGTGGTGACTAATGGGACTTTATTTTGCTCCTTATCCCACAGAACTGCAACAAGAAGGTAGGGATGAGAGTTAGGACTTCGTGGAATTCTCCCCCGTCACGGTTCGCTACCAACACCAACAACCCAATCCGTGGCTTTGTCGAAGACGCGGGCCTCGTTCCCAACGCCGAGAAAACGCTCATCTCGCTGTCGATCGGCGACCCCACCGTGTTCGGCAACTTGGTGCCATGCGAGGAGATACTGGCGCCGATTGAGACCAGTCTTCGAAGCCTGAAGAACCATGGCTACATTCCAAGCACAGGTGAGCATCAGTGAACGCTGCTGTCACACTACGATCATTCACGGATGTCATGTAATTAGTGATTACCGAGAAATAATATATACATCATAATCCAGCCGCGTTAGGTATAAGGGAAGGCAGGTAGAGTAGGTGTGCTCTTTCACCATCCACGGAAAGCGAATTCCCCCCCCCCCCCCCTTTTTTTTTCACCCGTCGGGAAAAGCTACGACTCTCTCATGATCAATAACCTTCTCTGCGATGGTTGAGCCATTCAGTGTTAATTTTCGTTTGCTAAAGACGCATTTAAGCATTAGAACTGACAACACGTGGCAGTAAGCTTCGTTTCTGCGTCTCAACACTATGCATCAGTCCCTTGCATGCACAATCTTCAAAAAATGAAAGGTTACTGTTTCACCGCCAGAACGAAGCAATGAAAGCACTATTAACAAACCGAAATGTTAAACAAAATAAGGTTATAATTGAGCTACTCCAATAGTATCCAATCTAAACCAAATTGTACATAATACTACCACAAGGAATACGGCCGTTCCAGGGAGTGAAGCTGTTTTCGTGTTGTCTGCCACTTCAACGCGAAGTAAGCGGGGAGAGCACAGCACGAGTAGAAATTTACGAGCCGTCCACTGATCTCAATCGAGATAGCACGGGTGACCCCGCTTTTTTGATCAAAGTGATGTGCCACGCAGCCCCCCCCCCCCCCCCTTTCATGCTCATTCATTCTACCGACGGAGCCGACCGGCGCGTTTCACCTCTGCATGAGCGGCGCCCGTCTCGAGTCTTCGCAAGCTTTCGCTCGCGCATGAAGCATACAACGCTCGGGGCGCCGTTATCGATTTGGACTTTATACGGAACATCACGGCGACGGCAAAAATGAGCATCTAGTGCCGACTTAAATGAGACCACAATAAAATTAATGGAAAGTGTTGTCGACGAGCCCACTCTCGCTCTCGTTCTTGCTGGCTATAGGTGCAAGAGAAACACTGACCACACAATCTTATTTTATAGATATATACACGTGAACTATGCCTATTCGACCTTTGTTCAAACTGTATATATTATTATGTATCGATTATGGTGAAATAAACCAAATCTCAAATGTCAAATCTCAACTTAGCGAATTGCTAAACGTTTCGAAGCTTTATTTCGCTCTTTGACTTGACTTCACTGCACTTTTGTTTGTTTCTTCTGATTTCGATGGTTCGAGTCACTTTTACACGCAGTTTCTTGAAAGTTCCTCCAACGGGTCATAACAAATAAAAAATCAAAGATGCAAAAATAATGAAAGAGATGTTCTGACAGCCAGCAAATACTGACTGCTGTATATCGGCGACTCAATAGGGTACAGCTCCGAACTACGCGTGCGTGCATTCCCGCGCATATGTTTGGCACCATTCTATGTAGAACAGTTTTATCATTTACTTTTGCTCACATTGTGACGAGCCCCGCCGCGGTGGTCTAGTGGCTAAGGTACTCGGCTGCTGACCCGCAGGTCGCGGGTTCGAATCCCGGCTGCGGCGGCTGCATTTCCGATGGAGGCGGAAATGTTGTAGGCCCGTGTGCTCAGATTTGGGTGCACGTTAAAGAACCCCAGGTGGTCGAAATTTCCGGAGCCCTCCACTACGGCGTCTCTCATAATCATATAGTGGTTTTGGGACGTTAAACCCCACATATCAATCAATCAATCACATTGTGACGAAACAACAAACATGTCAGAAGTCTAGGGGATAACTTCGAAGAGCTTGCCGCCTGTGTAGTTGTCTTGAGATATAGCACTTCATTCGTTCATAGCCGCATTTATCGCTGATTGGAAACGATTATGCCTATATCTACAGGTACACAAGCAGCCAAACAAGCCATTGCAGAGTATTCATCCACACAGGAACTCAGCGTGAATCCACAGGTAAGTTCCTGAACCTCGCGGCGTAGGCAGAATTTTTTCTGAGTGGCAGGGGGGGAACACCTTCTTGAAATAGTATTTTTTTTCGCGCCTAATTTAGACGAATATAGGAAACACATATACGCACATATATATGCACCGTTTCTCCTGTCTCTTTATACTGCTTTGGTCTAAATCGTGCTGCAATCGTCTGCGTGCGCCCTAATTGCCTGCCGTCTATAGTCAAGGCATTCGGGGGAAGACGCCAGAGATTACGCATCATATGATAAGTCGCGCTCTAGTTGCAGTCATTTTATACGAGAAGGAACACCAACAGAAGCCTAAAGCTGATAGTGTATCGCGTCTGTCTCGTCACTGACTCACTTGCGATAACTTGAAACGAATGTTAAGAAAAAGTGAAAGTTTATTCTGAATACGGTGCTGATAAGTGAGAATGCGTGGGCACATCCTTCCCCCCTAAATTACCAACCTTTACTACTAAGTGTCTCATTCATTTTATCAGCAAGAAATTCGTGCGTTTGGCACACGATCATTTCGATGCCGCAACACGGGAAAGCGATAATTGCTTTTGTGTAGCAAGAGGCATTTCCAATTATTCTCCAAGTTATGTTCAGGGGGTCACAAAAAAATACGCTCTCGAAGCGACTGCTTGGGGTTCGTGTGCGACAAATGGTGATACGGAGAGGACGATCAATAAACAAGGTAATATCCTATTGCGTAGCTGGTGCCGCGGGGCATTTTCTGGCATCGGCAGTGTGTATGATGCAAACTATAGTCACCACCTCTGCATGTTGGCAACGCAGACGATTAGTAGCAGAACAAAATTTGCAGAAACTAAACAAAAGGGCAGAAACAACAGCCTGCCTTGAAAAGTTTCCGGCAAGGGAAAGCATCTTAAAAACCTACCCTAGCAATTAACTCTCTAATTGGGTGCGTCAAGGTAAAAGGATCCCCACGAAAACAAGCTATCAGAGAGAGTGAGAATAAGAGGAGAGAGATCACAGAGAGAAGGTTAACTATAGAGGAAATTCTAGTTGGCTGCCATAATCAGAGTGATATAATAAATGACCGAGATATCTATAGGAATATTAACAAAGTCACGGCGCATGCGTCAATCAAGCATACATGTCCTTAGGAAGCGGGTAACGCCTTCAGTTTGAACGTTGGTCAGCACGGAAAAGCCTACTATTCTGCTCAGCACGCGGCTGTTGTTGAGAGCAGTGATGAGCGTTAACGAAGAAAGGCTAAGAAGAGATTGCGCAGCCATCTCGTCGCTGACCCTCAAGCTGCAATCGCTTTGACAGGATGGCCATTTTGTGTATTCCGTAAACGTCACTAAGATAACTTACTGGTACAATAGCTACTAAAAGCATATTAGCCATAAATAACACCACTGTGAAGTATACAGCTTTTTCTTCTATTTTGACAGTAATGTTTTCTTTTTATATGAAAATGATATGACAGTGAAACGGGGTTGCCGGTTGATATGACAGACACGAAAGTTGTCGGGCCACCTTCTCGCGCACATATCGTTTGATTTCCGACATGATTGTGTTGTGGTCTCCACCTAGGGTCAATGCCGCGAGAGTTTCGTCGGTAGCCGCTGGCCGCCGTGTCATGACCAGTTGTTTGCGCAATTCCTCGAAGCTCAGGCAAAGAGTGGTGAGTTCGGACACGGTACGGGGGCCCTTGGCCAGCAGCATCTGGAAGGCGTCGTCGTCTATCCCCTTCAAGATGTGTTTGATCTTGTCTGCTTCGATCATTGAAGAGTCAAGGCGCTTGCACAAGTCGAGCACATCCTCGATCTAGCTTGTGAAGCCTTTCCCCTGAAGCTGTGCGCGTCCCCGTAGACGCTGTTCGGCACGGAGCTTGCGTACCTCGGGGCAACCGAATACATCGGTAATGCGTAGCTTAAAAGCACCCCAAGTGGCGAATTCCGAGTGGTGGTTGTTAAGTCTGTTAAGTCACAGACTCGCTGCCTTTTTAAGGTAGAAGGGTACATATTGCAGCTTCGATGTGTCGTCCCACTTGTTGCTTGCGCCTGCCTACCTTTTCAAATGTCGACAGCCAATCTTCTACGTCTTGCTCATCGGTACCGTCGAAAAAAGGTGGATCGCGCACGCGTAGCGCAGTGGGCACGATGACCATCGGAGGCTGGGTGGTACCTTGCTGGGTGTTTTCTTCAGCCATTTCTGGGATGGCAGATAGTTTCCTGTTGCGGAGTTCCAGGTTGAAGTACCCAGCACCTCCACCACTTTGAAACGGGGTTTATTGGCACAAGTAGCACTTGCACAGTAGGTCTAATGATGCGGAAAGGGGGCGGCAGCAACGGACCCATGAATCACAGCTCTCGGGGCAAACGCTCGCGCTTGGCTCCTCTCGCTAAAGGTGTGACCCACTGCGGCGCATAATGTTCTTCCTCTCTACAACAGTAAGGTTATAGCACATGTTGTCTTTGCACATGAGCTCTGCGTCGAGGCGGACTTATAGTGATACTGAAATGATAACAAAAACTCATTTATTGACTTTCTAATTAGTAACTTGAAGACAGTTGTGCATGTGGAAAAGTAGTAGGACGTCAAAATTAATTGAATGCCAATCAAAATTTCCCAAAACACTTGCACTTCAGATATCAACAATATAAATTAAAGCTTTAATAAAGGACGACGCAGTGAGCGATGGAGAGAAAAATGATAGGTGTAGCCTTAAGAAACAGAAAGAAAGCAGAGTGGCTCTGGGAAGAAACGAGGGTTAAGGATATCATAGTTTAAATCAAGAATAAATAGACATGGGCCGGGCATGCAGGTAAGATAACCAGTTGTTATAAAGGGTAACTGACTGGATTCCAAGAGTAGGTAAACATGCGAGAGGGAGACATAAAATTACGTTGGCAGATGAGAATAAGAAGTTTGCAGGTATAGCGTGGCTGCAGAAAGCACAGCTCCTGGTTTATTGACGAAACATGGCAGAGGTCTTTGCCCTGCAGTGGGCGTATATAAAGTTAGGCTGATGACGATGATTATGATGGAAGACGATACTGAAATTGAGCGCGCCGGGAACGCGGCTGCTGTGTCACGGCACACCGGAACTTCCCGTGACGAGGTTTGAAAAAAGAGGCATGGCAGCAGGGTGCGTTTAGCAAGAACAGCAATAACAAAACTGTAGTGGTTTTACGCCTCAAAAACTACGATATAAGGAATGCCGTAGTGAAGGGCTCCGGAAATCTCGACCACCTATGGTTCTTGGTCCCGAACTTCAACCTAAGCACACGGGCTGCTTGCATTCTCTCTTCCACCAAAATTGCGGCCACCATGACAGGGTTCGAACCCGCCACCTTCACATCTGCAGTCGAGCACCCTAACCACTAATCAGCTTGGCGGGTAGGAATAACGGTAAGGGATCTGAAATACAATAGTTGACCACCTATTATTTGCGTTTGGTGTGTAGCGCTTGTCGCCAGACGTGCACGACGCCGGTAAGCAGCACGACACACAAGATGCTGCAGCTTCGAAGGCGGGGTATTCAGTGAACATTAAATATAGAAGTCTCTAAGGGCGAGTTGATAATATTGGATAAGCTTTTCGAAGCGCAGCTTTACAATATACGAACCTTAAGCTGCATGAGGCTTCCATGACGGCCACCCATGTGAGGAATATCTGTGCGTTGCAGTGCATACAAGCCTAAGCACTCGCGACCTGTCGTGGCTTTCCAAGGTGGGCGGCCACAGCGGCAACTGTTGTCATCACGAATGATCACCTCATCCGTGTGTACTATCTGCGTCAAATGAAAACCGAACAGTGGCAAGGCTTCGCGATGGTACAGTGCACGCCGCCATTTATCACCAATGACAGGCACGCTATCCTGTTCGGTAGCTCTGTGCATATATGCGTGCTAGCCCATGACGATAAGTGGATGGTGCGCACCATGACACCGCGAAGGCTTGCCGCTGTTCGGGTTTCACTGTACACAGATATATAGTAAACCGCCGTCGATGTCCTGGGAACTCATATCAGACACCTTGCATTGCCTGCATGCTTCCTCAAGTAAATCTGTTTCGTCCTCTGCAGCTGGACCGTGTACGACGCGTTACAGTGCTTTTCTTTTCCACCCGTCTTTTCCGTGTATACTTTGCTCTCGCAGCAAGACACTCCACGCTTTTGTGGCGGCCGCATGTACCCTGAATGCATTTTCCAATCTCTGATGGCAGAGTGAGTAAGTGAAGCAACTCTATTGTTGATCCGGCACTTCAACTATGCACGATGAGTCCAGTGTTCGTGTACTGAGCACCTCTACTCAGGAACTACGTGTACTGCAGTATATATAGTTGCGCAGGGGAAATACGCATGAAAACAGATACGAGAATGCCGGCGAAGCGATCACTGCGTTTCGGGGTTGTGATCACAAGGAAACACAATACTGGATTGGAAAGAAGAAAACGGCACCAGTAAACACCGGTTTCTCTATAACCTATACGTGAGTGGAAGAAGCAAATTGTGACATTTCGCAAGCAGAAAGCGTAGAGGTACCTGCAAAATCTGCGTCACAACCAGTTCTCCCGCAGCGGAAAAAGTAGCGCTAAGACGTCGTCGAAGGCACAAGGAAAATGGAAAAATGAAAGAGACGTGATCGAAAGTATATATTATATATATATAAGGTGTCCCACGTAACTTCAGCCAGAGAAAAATATGCCGGAACACGTAATTACGACGCGACCAAATGCATGTTACTCACTGTTGCCTGGAGTTAGAATATTTTTGTGTTCCCAAATATTGTTTAATTAGATATGTTTAATTAGCTTGCTTTTCAAGAAACGAAGATATATAAAAAATTTCAATGAGAAAGTTGTAGATCGGTTGGCAAAATGTCCGATTAAAGAGTTTCGAACTTTATATCTGTTAGGTATTAGTGTTTTTCTGCTAACTGCAAAAGCCCGCGAAATACAAAAAAAAAATACCGCGTGACAAATTCGCTCGCGTGTCCGTGCGCACGATGATTCTAGTGCTCCCTAACGTTTGGCGTACGAACGACACGCTTCCCTCGCACCGGTTCATGACAGCGATGAGCAGTCACAGCGGTTATCGTTCTTGTGGCCGATAGCAAAACATGTTCATCGTAAAGCCACCACCATCGTTGCGGCCCTGCAGAGACAGCACAATGGGGCAAATGCTATTATGGTCGTTCATACGCGGAACGTTAGGGAACACTATGGAATCATTGCGCGCACTGGCGCACGAGCGGGTTTGTCACGTGGTATATTTTAGTATTTCGCCGGTATTTGTAATTAGCAGAAAAACACTAATACCTAACAGATATAAAGTTCAAAATTGTCTAACATAACGTTTTGCGAACCAATCTGCAACTTTCTCATTGAAATCTATCTTCGTTTTTTTGAAAAGTCAGTTAATTAAACTTATCTAATTAAACAATATATGCGAACACAAAATATTCTGGCTAACTCCAAGCAACGTTGAGCAACATGCATTTGGCCGCGTCGTGATTACGTGTTCCGGCATATTTTTAAACTCTGGCTAAAGTTACGTGGAACACCCTGTGTATATAAAGCGTATAGCTGCGCCGGAATCGTCGCCGATTTTCAAACGACAGGCGTAATGCCCAGTGGCCTTGACCATGAGCCAGTTGCTAACGTTACCCAGCGCCATCGTAAAGCGGCCATCCTAATCTTGACAGGCGCCGCCACGCACCCCGCTCCGTCCTCCAGACGCGACGCCCCGCGGTCCAGTCTGGCACGATAAAGAGCGCGATGGTGGGACGCGTACGCAGTGCGAAACTCAATGCGCGGACCTTCCTTCGCACTTTCCCCGCTCACTCAGCTTCACGTGCGCGCTTGATTGAGAAACCGCACCCGTGCACGCATTTGGCCTACTTCAGCAGCATGCGATTGACGTACGCTCAATAGATTGTGAGCTGTACTGTATAAACACACGCATGCGAAATCAACGAGTATTTCAGGGCTGTATACGTGGTTTCAGTGAAAAATAAACGACTTGCTGTCGTGCAACGTACACAGGGGATGCATGAAGATAAACGCGAACAGCGCAGCGCGCTGTTTTCATCACGCTCTGACTCTGTGGCAATAAAAAGGTGTTAGATAGTTCTTGCCTGTATTACGGATGACTCTAGTAACTTTTTATCAACATACGGGATACAAGCACCTGAATAAAAACGTAATAAAGAATGTAAATGCCAAGTGTTAGCATTAAGTCCCACAGTACAGTCGACCACAAAAGGAGTGCGTGGCCAAAAGCCTCTTCGCGACACTTCCGCTACGTCTGCAGCGATCGACAGCACCACAGTGCCCTAGAGACACCCCCCCTCCCCCTTAATCTATGGCCTGTCTGTTCTTTGACTGGGTATAATTGTCACCTTTCACTTTTTAACGTATCGCGCTTTTTTTTTTTTTGGCCTCAGCTTTTATGTGCTTCGGCCTCGAGAGCAGCTTGTGAGCACATCTGTTATCTGCCGCAATCTTTTTTGCGGTGATACCTAGACGACGAAACACCGTTCGAGGCACGCCGTGGTAGCGTTGATCCTGCTACGTATATATAAATGTGAAGGCCATACTGCAGATGAGTGCTTCGCGTGAAAACTGTGAACCAACAATGTGCTCTGCGGCAGTAGAAAATCGAAAGGCCAGTGAATAACAAGAAGAGCCATTTACAGCCTAGCACTGCATGTGGTCGATGGTAGAAGGAGCACCGCTAGGCGGCGCGGACAGCCAGTTTGGCCCACGCTCGCGTGGTCCGCAAACTTTTGCGATGGACTGTACATAAAGCCAGTTGAAAAATGGTCAAGCTACCGATATGACCAGCCGTAGTAGGCTGGATGATAATTTTTTGAAGAACTTTTGTTTTTCGTCACACTAGTAAGATCTCTTTATTATTATCTAAGGAAACTTCATCATTTGTTAATTAAAACAACAAAAACCTGCAATTACCTGTCACGCGTTGTATTTCTCTATTTTCGTTGCTCACGCTCTCTGCTCCCAATATTTGAAAACTGACCCACTGCTTTTATTTCAAGACAAGAGCGCCAAAAAAAAAAAAAAACTCCCAAGCATTTCCCCGAGGGTGAACATGGTTAAGTGCGAATACACGGGGTGATGCTATGAGGGGTATTTATTAATTCGCCCTATTATATTTCTTAATCACACTATGGTGCCTTTATGGTGTAATGGTTCCTGGGAATCGCAATTTGATCACACGGGGGAGTTTACGTTAACTCACTGGCGAATGCCAACGGATTTTAACTTTACTCCCCCTCACGACCCGCTCTCGACGGGAGACTGAGAGAGAAGGCGGGCGCGCGAGAGAGAGGGGTGCGCGCGCAGCTGCAGCGAGAGAGGAGAGCGGAGGAGCGAGCGAAGGGGGGGGATATAAGGCGCGTTACTGACACCGATATCAGCGTCGCGTCCGTGGCTTATTCGGTAGAGCGTCGCGCTGCGGCCCACCAAGTCCTCTTTCTTTTAAAGATAGAGAGAAGACTGCGGACGCCGCCGACGGCGGTGGATGGTTTGGGGTCGCTTATAAAGTGTACTCACACTTAATAACTACAAATATAGCTTCTAAAACATTCAGCATTGTATAAGGTCATCGGCTCGATATATATACGTACTGATGTCAATGTGATAAATTGCTGTGATATAACATATGCTGACAACATACTCTATACATATTGTGTACGTTTGCGTTTTTGTATACGTGCTCGCTTCATTCGTGCTCATCTGTGTCACTCAAGAGTACAATAACTGACGCAGGTAAACGGGACAGCAGCTACCTTGCACAGGAAACGCTCACGAAACTTACTTGTGACCACTTAAAAGGCGGGAAAATAAGCGTGATAGTGTAAAGTATAAACGGGCACGACGACTGACAGATATGTGGGGTATAACGTCCCAAAACCACCATATAATTATGAGAGACGCCGTAGTGGAGGGCTCCGGAAATTTTGACCACCTGGGGTTGGGCACGAAGCTGTACATGATATATATGCCCACGTTAGTATATTATCTAAATATTTTCACGCAACAATGCTATTGACAAACAGTTTTCACCATTCGTACATCTCGGAGACGTCGAAACCACAGAGTATACGCAGTGCCTCAATGAATGCATTGCGCTATTTCATGCAGTTCCCGTCACTGAGGTTCACGGGACCTTGTATGAGCATACACCGCATTGACGAAGTTACGACGCTTATCTAAGACCACACTTTAATAAACGTGTGTCTCGACAATAATCTTGAATAACTGCGTATGTCCAGCTCCTCACCAAGCCCTATCGTAAATGTGTTTTGCGCACAAGAAGTTTTAAAGCGTCGTAATAGGGAGAGTATTACCGAAAGAGTTTTTCGAATCAGTTCATTATTGTGAAGGGTAGAAAAAAATAGATGGCCTCGTCGCCACACCACCGGACGAAGAGAGCCAATTTCAAGCGAGACACCGGTAAAGAAATTGACGCGGGCATTGCTTGCGCACATGACTTCACGCAGTACGAAATGTGCAGGCGTCACGGATGGCCTCCCAATGTGCTGCTTGCACCACCCCGTACTGGCCGCAGCGTCAAAGAATACATAATGCCACATTCCCTTCCAAGTTTTGTTATCGCCCCGTTTCACCGTCAGTAAGTGGATCGCAGAGTTGTCGAGGCCAGCTTACCTGTGCGAAATGAGGCTCCACCGGACATTCCGCTGATGACGAATGCACTGCTCAAGTCCACTGTACAAACTGTGATGGTGATCATCCCGCATATTCCAGGTCCTGCGTGGCCTGGAAGAGGGAAAAAAAGATCATAATTTTCAGCGCAAAGCGCGCCTACGGTGTTCGAGAAGCTTCAGGACTGCAGTAGATCACTTTGTTAAAATTACACCCACTTCGTGAACATCTCAGATTATTCTGGAACCTACGTCACCGCTAGCGATAACGCTGTAATGTTCAATGGCAAGTCTATAAATGCCGACACACTTCGCCGCTTGTCAGTTGATCCCGATGGAGGCGGAAATGTTGTAGGCCCGTGTGCTCAGATTTGGGTACACGTTAAAGAACCCCAGGTGGTCAAAATTTCCGGAGCCCTCCACTACGGCGTCTCTCATAATCATAGCGTGGTTTTGGGACGTTAAGCCCCACAAATCAAATCAATTGTCAGTTGATAAACGGCCGAGGCTCCGCTCGCCGCTATCGGTGTCAGTGTCTTACTGTATTGTGACTTTCCTTTTACGTGGCCACAAGCTCACCCGAAATGAACAATTTATTCTTCGACCGGCAATCTGCTCCATTCGTCCACGTCACGACCCCGTGACAATATTCTCGAGCTTTATAGTATTATTATTATTATTATTATTATTATTATTATTATTATTATTGTTGTTGTTGTTGTTGTTGTTGTTACCCAGCACTAGGTACAGCATATGTATGCGCTGCTGTCTGAAAAGACACGTCGGCGTGCTAGCTTGATGGTCAGAACCTCGTTTGGGCGCGCAACAGCTGTCAGCGGGGGACGAGCGATTGATGTTTTCAAGCCATGGCCAATGCGCAGATAGTGAGAGAGCCATAAATGGAGACGGAAACGAGATGAAAATTGTGCGAACCAAAAGAGAAGCTTTCATTTTGGGGTGATTTCACAGTGCGAATCCACAGTGCGAATGCAAAACTGAAGTATAGTACGTTAAAATGAATTTCACAATGTTTTTGTCAATAAAATTACGGGAGGCGTAATCTTTGTCCCTACTTTGAACCATATGATCTAAAGCATTGCCTCCGAGATGCGGCGCACAGCATCAGCCGTTGCGTACTCAACGCGCCGTGCGTTGTTTTCCTTGCGTTGCGCGCGCTAAAGTAAAGCTATCTATTGTTGAAATATGACGTGTGTGCACGCGGGAGGTTAGCACATCACGCATGCACAGTGGCAGCAAACAATAAGGCCAAGCTTTGGGTATACGCAAAAATTAGGGGACAAAGCTTCGCCTCTAGGAGTTGAACGCGATAGCGACATTCTGTTGTGCATAGCGCATGAAACCTGTTCGAGTTTGCTATGCACTCACTACGTGGCTTCAAGGGAATAGGCGCAGTAGCGTGTGTGCCTTTTGTAGTTGGGTACCTGCCGGCTTTCAACCAAGCATCCATATAAGATAGTCACATATTCTGACGCCCGTTGGCAATGGACGCCTGTACGACGCATTATTACTGCAATATTTCAGGTTGCATTGTGAAGCATGTATACAGGACGCATGTGTTCGTGAAGCATGAAAGCTACTTTCACTGCATTTCCAAGCAGAGGAAGTTCTTTTCACATGCAGAGACATGTGCGCAGTCTTGTTGAGATTTTTGATCCCGTTCCGGAGTGGCTTCCCCTTCTGGACGGTTGTGTGTGTTTGCCTGACTTCTGACGACCGCAGTTTACCATAACTAGGGATGATTTCAAGCATTAAATAAAAAAAGGGGGCATGACCATGTGCTAGAACGTTCTCTTGCCACGCAAACCCAAACAACCCTGGGTTGGTCCCCTGTCTGCTCCAGGATTTTTTTATCATTTATTTATTTTATTTGCATCATTCTCGATTTTTTCGCTCACGCGTAAGATGATTTTTCGCTCACAACCAACGATGACGACGCCGCCGCCGAAATCTCTGCGAAACGAGCTCTTTGACGCTATCGCGTTAAAAGCTGCCTAACGTAGTCAGCGTTCTGTCATTCCCATATAAAGGGTGCCCCAGCTAACACTTGGCAGGATTCTAAAATATGCCCACGTTTATCAAATCTATACCAATGCGACCAATTACATCTTGCGAACTACTATACGAAATAAGTCATGTTATTTTAAATGTGAAGCATTTCTCAGCGTACTGCACGCATTTTGAGCGTTTCTGTATTCGTATCTATCTATCTATCTATCTATCTATCTATCTATCTATCTATCTATCTATCTATCTATCTATCTATCTATCTATCTATCTATCTATCTATCTATCTATCTATCTATCTATCTGTCTGTCTGTCTGTCTGTCTATCTATCTATCTATCTATCTATCTATCTATCTATCTATCTATCTATCTATCTATCTATCTATCTATTTATCTACTAGCTTACGTCTGGGTGCACTCGTGATTACCTCCTTAGCTTGGTGTATACCAAAATTAGTATGGAAAAGTAGGACGATTTGACCGATATAACTGGCTGGTCATGACATGTATATCGTCAAAATCCCGTCACGTACGTCATCAAACCCTTTCCTCCAGGCAAGTGTGGCACATATCCGTATATCATGGACCGCGGTATGCAGGTATACGACACAGGTGTTTTTCAGTTTATATCTGCCCAGGAATGACGAGAACAGACATTCGTAATATAATTGAGAGAACGTTAAGAAAACGAATATCGGCATCATTGGCTCATCGAATGTGAAGAATAAATATTATAGTCCTATAGCAGGAATCGAACTTAAGCAGTCTGCGTGGCAATCATGTATACATATTCCACCGCAAAGCCACACCAGGTCTCGCAACTGCTTTGAAAAAAGAACTTATGCAGGTGTAACGTTGGTGAAACGTCAATTGTGGTTGCAGTGCTGGCTAATTTTGTAGACACGCGATCCTCTGAAGTTGGCCTAGCACTATCCAATGCTACCATACACTCAAGCACTCCTGGTGCTGGTAATTGCTGTTGGTATTGCTGCGCAACTATAAACAACTGGTTATATAAAACATGTGACTACTCAACATATGTTTGTGTGCACACCATATGTACATATCTTTAACGTCATTGCACAACATTTTGCTGAAAAAAATAAACTCCAGTCTGTTTCCCTGCGCATGCTTCGCATATCATGATACGTGAGATGTGCCAAATTTTGTTGTTTTGCTCAACAGCTTAATTGGGCAAGATCACTGAACGAACTCTTGATAAAAATTTCCAGATCATTTCATATGATTGGACAGCTTCTAACATTCCACCAAATGATTATTAGTGAAACTCAAAACCATTTTGAGCGCTAACAAACAGTCGGGCTGTAAGAGAGACAAAAACATTGTGCTAGTGTTAGTAATACCTATGTTTCTGTTGGTATTGGTACGCAAGTCTAAACAACTGGGTATATAAAGCATAGCGTATTGTGTTGTCGTCTCTCTTACGTCCCTGTTTGTTTGCACTCAATATGTTTTCGAGTTCCGTTTACGAACACACCCCAAAAAATGGCAATGCTAAAAAAGTATTAGTAGTGTTTTTTTTTTCACTATACTACATATTCACACAAAATACAAAAAAATAGTCCCATGAAATATGCTCGCTTGCAAGCCACTGCGTGCTGTGATTGCATGCAGTTATCCCTACTGTTCCGCGCGATAACGAACATAGCTTTTGATGACAGGGCAGCAACGATGCTGGTGGCTGTGCGATAACGCACCTGCAGCTTGCGGTGGCGCAAGGGATAACCGTTGCATCTGCTAGTCGCTATCATGAACCGCTGTGAGGTAAGCCTATCATTTGATAGACGGAATGTGTAGGTAACGCTGCATTACGGCACGCAAGCAGGCATGCCATCTGGTATGTACTGGATGTTCAAAGTTAAGCTATACGTTTTTTTAACTAGGTGCTCGAAGGCACGCGAGAACCACTTGTGCAAATAAGTTAAGCTACCAGGTGGACAAAAAGTTAGACGATAATTATAATTATCGATGTCAGTAGCCCGAATAACTAAAAATTTAATAATCAACTTTTTACTGGCTGTGGTAAGTTGGCATGTTTATATTTTTAAAAAATGTAGGCAGTGGTGTTTGTACACAGTTTCAGTTGGAAGATTTTTTCTAGCACGCCTGTGCTCCGATATATCCAGCTGTAAAATTTAATTGTCATTCGCATGATTACGCATGCGAAATGGTGAGGGTCCGCGCAAAGCTCCTCCGTAAAGTGACGCATCTGTTGCGGGTGGTGTTTAGTGTGTGAAGAAAGTGGAAGCATGAGTACCTAATAGATAGAAAGTAGAAAGTTGGAAGCAGCGTACTAAATGTTCTTCAAACGCATATACAATTTTTTCATCGGAATTTTTCCCCAGCTTTGTTCTTTCAAAACTTAGTTAGTTATTCTTGCCCAACAAAGCAATTAAGAAGGACACAAAACGTGTGTGACTTATCCCATGCAATAGCAATTAACATGCATTTGTTCATGCCGTCATATATCGCCCTTGTATATGTCTAAACTTAGGTGAAAGTTGACAAGGAAACGTACTGTAGTGCAAAAAACAAAGAGAAAAGGGCAACACACGTCATATGAGCACTCGTATGTTGTCTCTCGTCTTCTTTTGTGTTTGTCTTTCTTGCGCTACGAATTGTTTCCGATGTACACCAGCAGGCCGAAATCGTTACAATTGAGAAATTTGCTAGGGAATACCCTGCATGACATTCCACATTATATAGGACCACACGAAACCACCGCTGGAGAACCGCAATGATGACGTCAGGCCCGCACGGTCCTCTGCATGAACTACTCCTGGACTTTGTCCAGGAAACCAAACTATTCCCTTTTACTTGACTCATGTAGTTAGGCAATAATTAAAAAAAGAAGGCGGCTCATAAAAACGAAACATTAAATTAATATGAGTGAGCTGGCTATATAAACCGATATTCACACCAACTCGGACAATGAGCGACGTTGTTTCTTACCCAAGCAGATTCGAGACTGCAGCTACATCTAACCCGTTTCGTTATCTTGATGCTTGAATACGCCCTAGTGAAAAATGGATCCTCATCCAACTCATCAAACCCTATAACATAACGGCCCGAAATGGCTCCGAAGCAGCAGTCACTCTAACTAAAGTCCGCTCATTCGTTTCGCAGGACGTCATACTGACATGCGGCTGCTCACAAGCGCTGGAGATGTGCGTCACCGTCCTCGCAAACAGCGGACAAAACATCCTGATTCCAAGGCCAGGATTTTCCGTCTACAAGACGCACGCAGAATCCGTTGGTATCAAGGTCAAGTTCTACAACTTATTGGTAAGAGTGACCGAAAAATGAGACGTTTTCAATAGTAATCAGTACTTGCTCTTTCAGAATCAAATGCAGGTATGGGGTTGAGGGAATGAAAGCAACATGAAGGTTTCTGATAACACTTCCTCTATTTTATATGTAAGATACATGATCATCCATCTAAATATTGCATTTATTCAGGTCGGCGAACCACGCCTGAATACACAAAAACAGCACTAAGATGTTTAACGTATACGGGCATGCACAGAGACAAGTCTAACAATACCATTTCTATTTACCGGCCCATAATGGTTCAGTATTTCTGATTGATAATCGTTGTAGTGCCCCGCTCCTTATTAGGTCAATGCGTGGGGCAGACTTTGCGCCTCCTAGGCGACTAGGTGGGGAACGCCCCCTTGGCCCCTCATGCGCACGCAATGGTTTAACTCTAAGGTTTGCCTTAAAATACACGGGTGGTCCCCATTGCTTAATGTCACAGTTGAAGCGGAAAGAGGGAAAGTCAATTCCGCCTCGAGTTTGTGAACGAATGTCTCAACTATCGCTGCTGTCCGATGACTGAATGCGGATAGGGCTGTATTACTGTCTGGCTTCAGCTGTAGGCATTAGGATGTTCTCCAAAAGTGACAGAAATAAGTTTAGTTATTAGACTTATATACTTTCCCGGCCCTGATACCACATTCTGAGAGGCGCGGAATGTTCGTGTATGAAAAACTCAGTACACGTTAAAACGGCCCACGTGGCGGAAATTATTCTTATGCACCCTTGATCAAAAGAGAAACTGCGGCTATAAGCAACGTCGCTATGAGCAATTAATACATCAAGTTTTTTTTATATTCAATTTCTTCAAAGTATCAACTATTTATATCAGAATTGCTGTGCTCTAAAGTGGGAATAAGGCGTCCCCCCACAAATGAGTTTAAAAAGTGCCAATGTGTTCAACATTGCACAATTCAAAGCAACACCAAAGATAAAGAAGAAATGTGTTTACACTGGTGGAAAATTCTTCAAATACTCTATCGGCATTGATCTGGCCGAAAGCGTTGGATATTTACAGCAAAAAAAAAAATGAAGGTCACTCTTATTTCCTGATTGAGCATCACACGCGTCACCACCCATCAGCGTGAAATGAAAAAGTTTCTAAAGTATACTGTCGCCCTTTAAAATCATTTTGTTTAAAAACGTTGTTCTTGCGCGCGCAGGAGCGCGGGCTTCGCCTCCTCCTCATATCATGGCTCATACATACCCAATGCAGGGGATTGGCTGAGTAGTAGGTGAATTCTTTACAGCATTTCCTCACTCGTATAAGGTATACTAAACGATTATAATAAATTTAAGTATGAAATATTGGTAATGAAATATTGAAACTGGAGAATTTACCTAATATCATTTTAGACTGACTGGTGAATTCGTCAAAGGGTAAGAAAACATTCCTCTGACTGTAGCCCAGAGTAGAGGCGCCAAGAGAAAAAAAAACAACTTATTCTGATACTTTCAGACCCAGATTTTGAAGAGGCAGCACTATGAATCTTTTCCTCAGTGGCGTGAACCAGTGACAGAAAAGAAATAAAAAGTCAAGCCTGCACTCCTAGAAGGACTTCTCTTTCTTAAATATTACAAAAGCTTAAGCCTAATTGGTCAACACCGTTCAGCTCAAGTAGCCCACCCCGTAAATAAACCGCATCATCAAGGGCGAATTTCTCATAGATAATTTCCACGCGCCACCGTTGCGCAATTCCGTGACTTGGTCGCACCTTGTTTTCCGTCGTCGAGCGTTGATCCCACGCAACTTTTCGCAGCCCGAGAAAAGCTGGGCGGTTGACCTCGTGCACCTCGAGTCTCAGATCGACGCCAACACGGCAGCGATCGTGGTGAATAACCCGAGCAATCCGTGTGGCAGCGTCTACTCCAAAGAGCATCTCAATGACATCCTGGCTGTGGCCGCGAGGAATTTTGTGCCCGTCATCGCCGACGAGATATACGAGCACTTTGTAAGTAACCACGGAAGCTTGGGATGAAGTCGGTGCGTTCTTGCATACAGCTTCGATAATTCCGCATGCTGCCCGCAGTGCACGTATCATTGTCTCGTTGCCATCTTGTCTCCTTGTTTTTAACTTTAGTTTTGAACACGTCCTCAATCATTTCCTATTTGTGCTCGCAGTTTTATGCTACGTCAGTTTTGTCTGCATTTTCAACACTCATCGTTTAATGAAAAAAAAAAATGAAAGAGTGGAAATGAGCATTCATTTCATTGAGTATTTTTGTTCGGTTCCATCCCTTTTTGTGGTTTCTATGGTAGAGATAAAATAAGAAAATGAACGCCATTTCGCTCGTAAGTATGCTTCGCTTCATAGAACGCTTTAACGAGTACCCATGAATAATCGTCGCTTGAGTACAAGGCCCCATAAAAAAACAAGAACAAAAACTATTTTACGCAACGTTATCAAAAGTTGCAAATCAATCAGAGTTCTCTGTGTCATTCGCTCACGCACATACGTTTGTTTGTTCTTTTTTGATAGGTTTTTGAAGGACAACAGTACCACCCAATGGGATCCCTAAGTGAAGATGTGCCCATTTTGTCTTGCAGCGGCCTCACAAAGAGGTAATGCAATGCTCCTATAAGTGCCTTAGTAAGTGAGCATACTCATGAACTGACAAGAATGAACAGGCACAAAATTAAGCTTGTTTTTTCCCCTTCTATAAAGTTATCTCAAATACTTATAATGTATATGTACAAAAGTGTTGTTTCATGCATCACTACACAACTTGAAAATAGCGTAATATATTGGGTGCACATGAGCAATACCTGCACGGTATTAAGAACCAACAGTTTCCGCTGTGTTTTCACTGGCCAGAGTACATTTACTCGACGTATGAATGAAGAATGAATGAGCACACGAAACAGAGTGATATTTTTCCTAATTTAAGCATGTCACTGATTAAATCATTTTACACAACGAACCGAATTTTAAGTGACGCGCAGTAAGAGCTCCGGCGTAGAAAGTATTACCAAAACCGCTCTTTCTTGCTGCACGTAATTGTTCTAGTGACATATAACTCGACTGAATGCCGAATCTCAACTCTGTCGTGACGCAGATTCCTGGTTCCCGGCTGGCGAACAGGTTGGATCGTAATCCACGATAGACACGACGTGTTCGCGCGTGGGGTGAGCCAATTGTGCCCCTCACGAGGGCACTTTCTCCTTTTCAGAACCATATTGTTACAGGTGCCATGATAGCAACTTTTTGCACTTGACGCCACAGTTTGGTGAGTTGCTCACCGATTTCTGCCCGCTTAAAACGTGAAAAGCAAGGCTCCGACTCCTTTCCTTTCACTAAACATGTAGCTACGGTTCCAGTGTGCGCGCTCTGTACTGTCGGTCCTGTGTGGCGATCTAACAGTCGAACTTTCTAGAGGACGCACTTGCAGCGCTGGGCTAACACTTCTCGCGAACGCGGCAAATACGCGCAAGGGGGGCTCAACGTTGTATCGACCGTACCATCACTTGGTGTGGGGCGGGGTGCTCGCGCGCACAGCCTAAAAATTACGTGTGCGCCGCATAAAATCAAGCACTCCAGCTCGATCCCTTTAAAAGCATTCGGCGACCGCATGAGGTTGGGCATGCGGGAACGCACGCGCACGTTTGAAATTTCGCGCCAGTAATTAGAGCGTGTATGTTATTTTTTTTTTCTTCTTCCACGTTACAGGTGAAGCAAGGACTGCAGTCCTTGAGCCAAAAAATAATGGGAGGGAACGCCCTTATTCAGGTACAAAAGGATTTTACACATTATTATTATTATTATTATTATTATTATTATTATTATTATTATTATTATTATTATTATTATTATTATTATTATTATCATTATTATTATTATTATTATTATTATTATTATTATTATTATTATTATTATTATTATTATTATTATTATTATTATTATTATTATTATTATTATTATTATTATTATTATTATTATTATTATTCATTAAAAAACAGCGCGCAAACGGACGAGACGAAGGTAGGTATAAGACAACGCAAATGCTGAGTTGTCTAACACCTATTTTCGTGCTGTTCGTTTGAGTGCTCTTTTATCCCATAATGTATCACCAAATAGCCCGCCTTTAAGTCTTGCTTCAGTTTATTCCTTTTTACACCACAGAAATTCGAGTAGTTCACTTTAATTAACTGTTATACACTGTAATTAACTTCATTTATTCACTTGAGTACCAGACAATACGTTTTGTAGTGTAGATGTTGACGCCAACCACGCTAGATTTCTAGACTCATTAGACATATAATATTGTCGCGGTATAGTTGATAAATTAGGAGGATTTGAAAGAGAAAACGCAGAAGGGATGAGCCAGAGCATTAAGCGCGCTGGAAAAGAACTCATTGCAGGCGTTCAACGATATAATTGCTAAGCAACTGCCAGCAGCACAACCTAATGCGGCTAAGCAGATCCAATTAACATGAGGGTACAAGTACGAAAAAAAAAAGGAAATTGAAAGGGACATGCTATACACGGAGGTACGCAACGGAATTCCTAAGGCTGCACATGCACGGTCGTTATGAAGAAAGCAATACCGAAAATAACAATTCAAATACTTCCTAGAACGTTTAGTATAGGTTCTGCCCTGATGTATGCACTGAAAACGACCTTCCATCATTTTTCCTCTTGCTTCCCAGGGAGCGCTCCCTTCCATACTGAAGAACACGCCGCAGAAATTTTACGACGAGACTGTTTCCGCAGTGCAAGTAAGAGCTAAACGCAATTCGAACGCACCGTTGCGTCACACTACTCTCATTTTTTAACATTCTTCACCCTCTCCACACGTTTTTACTCTTCGCAGAAAAATGCCGAAATTGCGTACAAAGCGTTATCAACGATTCCAGGCATGCGACCAATCATGCCCCAAGGAGCCATGTACTTAATGGTGAGTGGCAACGCAAGGAGAGTGTGCCGGTGTTCAGTTCTGACGACGGCGTTCTCCCCATGGCTTCTTCTGTGACTTGCAGGTCGGCATCGAGATTAGCAAGTTTCCCGAGTACGACAGCGACGCCGAATTTGTGAAGGCCCTCTTCGCGGAGGAATCGGTCTTTTGCCTGCCAGGACGGGTACGTCACGGGGCAGCGCCACTCTGGTCCGGTCCTCCGGTTTTAGAAAGCACCGGACCCCTCGCGCGTAAACAAAGATAGCAAGAATACGTGGAAAGAGATGTGAAACAAGTTTCTGGCGGCGGCATTTGGCAGGCCTCCCTGCGGCGTCGTTCAGATAGGCAGCTTGCTCTAGACTACCCCCCCAGGCAATGGGCGCTATCGTGCTTCTCACGTAACACCCTAGACAGAGTGGAGCCACTGGGGCCCCCGCGGCCGCGTTATCTGCGGCGGACGCGCCCGCGTGCACGGAGTTTTAGCGCTACAGTGTAGTAAGAATGTTGCATCGCAACGATAGAAATGAGAATGGCAAAACAGTCGGTGCACGCTCAGCGCTCCCTTTTGGGCGCATTCAGAGGTGGAGGAGAGAAACGGAAAATTTCGGCACGAACCCCATTGCCTCAGAGTTTTTCCATTCGACAACTGAAGAAAAAGTGTACATAGAGGTTAACGTGATGTGTTCCGCCATTCATCGCAGCCCTGCTGCGCACTTGAAATCACTAGCTAACCCACAAACAATTGTCCGCATAGGCGTGTGTACTGTGAGTGCCCCCTTCCCCCTAGTCAACTAAAGGGGGGTGGGTGGGGGCAAGGTCTAACTTGCCTACACTAACTTAACAGGAAAGGGGTGGCACTGCGATCAGCCTTCGCCCCACCGCCTGAAGGGGAACCTTGAGCACGCCTATACGTTTGCCCGTCATTCAATCGCCACCCGTAATTAACAAACGCCTACACTTTTCTTTGCAGTGTTTCCACTATCCGAACTACTTCCGCATCGTGCTCACGGTGCCGCAAGAGATGATGCTCGAGGCCATCGACCGGATCGCGGCGTTCTGCAAGACGCACTACATTGACGAGAACAGGCTCGTGCAACGAAGCGAAAGCAGCCTTGTCCTCGGTGGCGCGCCGATCGCCATGGAGGCCCGAGGATAACGTGTGCAGAAACGACGTTGTGCAAAAGTGTTGCGGCGGACGGACAGCGCGTGCAGCAAGAGAGACATCTGTTTACATCAACAGGATCAATGTCCGCATTTATGTATATAACATAGGAAGCTTCCGCGACAGTGTCACCAGGCGTGTCAGAGCACGAAATGGGAACACCGACACTTATTTTTAACTACTGCGAAACTGTTTTTAATTACTAATAAATTTTACGTTTTAAGAAAACCACACTCTCTTTCTTGTAGTATACAGATACAGTCTGGCTCTACTTTTACAAATGCTTTGAAAACATGACAGACGCTTGAAAAAGTCGAGAAAAACCTTCAGGCAGTGAAAACATTTCGGTGAGCGAATAGCCGATCACCGACCTAAAGATTGAAGGAAGAGACTACAACTTTATTAAAAAAAAGTTCGGGGATTTGAAGCTAGCCGCTTGTCTGCGGCGACGTCTTGTGCCCATGCAATGAGTGCTTTTTGCAACTTCTCGTAAGGGAATCGTAATAAGGTCACCTATATCGCTTCTGTGCGAGCTGGTAGAAGCTCTCTAAGTAAAGGAAAGGCCCTCGCATGCATTCCAGATGATGTGACTTTGGTTTGCCATGACATTTCTAACACAGCTCCTTGCATATAGAATTAACCTCTCTGCCCGTGAAAAGCGCTAAGCGGTGAGAAGGGTCGGCATGTTAGTTTGAATTCGGCGTAGGATAGTAGCCTGCGTAATCACGTAAAGTTGATGTGTGGTACAAGGTACAATATGGTTGAAAGCTGAGCTAGCCAGTGAGTGATCATCATACCGTATAAAGTGAAGTAGCGCAAGTTGAGCGGAAACAAACGGGACAAGAACACGACACTCGCTACACTCGCAACTGAACTTATTTTAGAAAAACCCTTCAAGTGACACAAAAGTCCATGAACAGTCAAAGAAAAGGAGGGAGAAAGAAAGAAATGGAGAGGGAATGCAGGGAGGTTAACAAAGCTTTGGCTCGGTTCGTCGCCCTACACTTGGTAAAAAGAAAAGGGGGAATAATAAAAAGCAAAAGGACAGAGAAAAAAAGAACAGTAAGAAAAAGATGGATAAATAGTGAGCTCGAAACAACCCAAAGCAAGCTTATCAAACAACAAATATTGTGCACACTCAAGCGCAAGGACGATCCAGGCATGTGTAAAGAACCTAAGGTATAAGGTACAATCTGCTGTCACATTTACACATATTAGTGAATTCGTTCTAAGAGATCACTGCCTCTCCAGTCGGGGAGCCCGGTTCCAAGCAAAGCCCGACCCGGTTTGCTAACTATCGGGCCACTTTGTGTGCTTCGTCGTTACTAAGGTTACCCGAATGAGCGGGGACCCAAACCCGATTGTTTTTCGTCTTGATTTTAACAGCGCACTGAAGAACAAGGACTAAAAGAAAAATAAGGGCACAACACGGGCGCTGACTCGCAAATGCTTTTATTAGGAAAGAACGTGCAAATATAAAGCTGAAAAAATGAACAGGAAACAGATAATCATGGATATCAACATGTGCAGATGGTGCTTAGGTATTGAAATTCCACATCACCGATATTCATTGATATCATCGATATTCATGATTATCTGTTTTCCGTTCATTTTTTCACCTTGATGTTTGCATGTTCTTTCCTAATAAAAATCAGTTGCGAGTCAGTGCCAGTGTTCTGCCCTTACTTTTTTACGAGTCCTCCTTCTACGGTGCACTGTTAAAATCAAGATGAATCCGTACCAACTCGCTCAATTAAATTGCTATTCTCATGCAGTTTCTTTTTCGGTCTGTTCTTTTCATTGAAATTTCTCCGGCTCTTTGATATATTTAGTTTCGTACATCCACTCATAAAGCTGAAAATAGCGCTCTTATAATCGCTACGGGCAATGGGTATAATTGGATTCATGATGACCAGCACTATGGTCATTTCTTCAGCATTCTTGATGAATGCAGCCCTACTTAAAGGCACATTTACGATTTTCAATTCTCCGACCACGGCAATCACGGTGTGTACGTGTTGTATTCCTGATTGGCGGCTTCTACGAAGAGCGTGATTATAGTTCTTGTTTGTACTTCTCGCTTAAGCAACGTGATCTGTCTTCTGGCGTCGTGTCTGCCGGCCAGTGTGCTTTTGGGGATTGGTCTGATCTTTAGGTAAAGCGAAATGAGGCAGGCATGCTCTGCCTCACGTGATGCTCAATTTTCACTTGCCCTCATATTTGTAGCGCAAAACAGAAAGGAACGGAGACACAAAAGGAACACATAAACAAGACGGTGCGCTAGACATCAACTGATTTTTTTTATTGCAAAGGTAAAAAAACCATCCAACATTAGCGCATGCACGCAATCACACTTTGAGGTGTTTTCTTATGTCTGACACTTCACGTGTTACCAGCTGTGTGTGTAAGATTTGCTCTCAAATACTCAATCTATTTTGTGGATAAGGCAACCGATGCCACACTGACACATTTTCCCTCATTCTCGTTAATAGCGAACACTTCTATAATCTTTGGCGTTGCCTTATTCTTGCTTTTTCCAAGAACACGTGTATTGGCGAAATCAGGAGCACAACCATACCTGTGGCACTGATCCGCCAAGTGACCCCCCGCTACCTGCGCGTCAACTTCCGAACAGTGCTCTCGCAATTTGTCATTAAGACAGCGCCCGCGTTGTCCTATGTAGCATCCGCCACATGAAAGGGGTGTTCTTATACACAACACCCGCCTCGCAAGGCATGAACAGTGTCGCGTGCTTTTGTTTTTGTGCACGCAGTTTATTGCCTTTTCGACCATTCACTATCGGGCACATGCGGGCCAACTTCCATGAGGCAGAGAATACCACCGACACACCGCATTTTGCTGCCACCCTCTTTAGCCGGTGGGAGAAGCAGTGGATAAATAGTAAGGCTACAGGCCTCGCCCTTAGCTTGCCAGAGGACCTTGCACGTACACCCCCTCCAGTACTCGCCTCCTTTAGAAGGGCTTCTGCCACATAGCTGATCAGTTCCTTGGTAAAGCCCATCCTCTCGAGGCAGTCTACTTGGCGTTGCAAACTTTGCCTAACAAGGCGTTCACATGACTTTGCGAGAGCCGCCCTAAAGATGCTAACAGCGATTCTCCTTTTTTTTTTTGGCTGTTTAGAATGGGCCGAATTATACCTGGGAATTTTTTTTAGCGTGGTTTGTAGATCCAGCACATGTGGTCTTCACCTAGCTCAAAATACACATCAAGGAATTGTGTACTCCCCCCCCCCCCCTTTCGGCAATTCATAGGTAAGCTTCAAACCTTTTGAGCATGCAGTAAACACATTCAATATATGTCACAAGCGACTCCAATTTTCGGAGCATCCGCGGGCCCCACCTTCCAAGGAAGGGCGTTTTTGTGTCGGGAGGCGACATCCGGCGACTATAATGACCCAGCGTGGCGCCGGCTCGTCTTCCCTGCCCCTGGCCGGAAGGGGAACCGGCGGTCTCAACAAGGAAAATTACTCCCAGATGAGATGGGAGCACGTGGACGCCGCTGAAGAGGTTTGAACTGCATCGGAAGAGCAGTTGACGTACAGCCAGCAACAAGTGCGGTCGTCGGTGTCGCGAGTCTCGCGTAGGCGGCGAGCATGGAGTGACCCGCGCAACGTATTGAGACGGCTGCAATTCCGGGGCACCCTCGTCGTCTACCAAGCCGGCGAGACCTTCAGCGGCACCCGTCAACTCCCCTACGTGCACCAAGAGCTGGCCTGGTCCGTATGGAACTTTTTATTGTGATTTTTTAAACTGGTAAATTGTTTTAACCAGCCTTTCTTTTAAATCTGTGTAGTTGTGTGCGCTGCGACGCACATAGAAATTCAAACGCGTGACCAATGATCATTCTGTAATTATTTCCTTGTAACCCTCTTTTAAGATTTCCATCTTTTTGTTACTTTATTGATGTTCCGCATATTTGTCTTTAGTTTGTATCTTTTGTAGTGTTTCTTTTGCATATTTTGTTATATAGCTGTTCTTTCCATCGCGCGTATCAGTTTTTCCTCTTTTGTTATTTTTGTAATCTCCTGCCTTTGCCCCTGTTTTAATTAAATGCTTGTTTATGTGTAATCAAACTCTGTGTCTGCTCTATGAGTGCGTCGGTCAGGCCCACACATCACCACACGTGCAACCCCGCACGGGTCGACCAACCCGCAAATAAATTCGAAATGTGCCACTTCGAGGCCTTTCAGGCGTCGTAGGCCGAAGCGTAAAGATGAAGCCTGCGAGTCTGCCGCACGTCGATGTTGGATCGGCGGGGCCTCACCAGAAGTGTGTGACAATATACCTCAGACACAATCTTCTCCAGCTAGAAGTTCTAACCCCCTTATCTTCACCAGACAATCATCAGCATTTCTAAAAATTACTGCTACAGAAGCCCGGTGCGCTGCAATGCGTCTGTCACAATCAGCTAAAACAATGTATTTAAATCGGAGCTATACTCAACCCAACACAAACCCCCTCCCTCCATTTTTATAAAAAAAACTGATCGTTAAAATAGACAAATGTATTTGCGAGATAAAAATACAGTAACTCTAAAAAGCTCTCAGTCTATAGGCCCGAGGAGCTGTGAAAGCTCAAACGGTCCGACTCCTCGATGGCGTCCCTAACAACCCTAAAAATTTCTTGCTGATGAATAGAATAAAACATCTCCTCAGCATCAACGAAAAAAAGCGACAACCGACTTCGAAGGACTCCCTAATTTCCGGAAAAATTTAATCACTTCGTCAGAGTTATTTACCAAAAAGGGATCTGAAGCCTTCAAACCGGACAAATGTCGCTGGAAAAATTTAGAAATCTCAATTGGCCACGTGCACTTCTCAGTAATAACTGAGCGGAAGAAAACTCAATTTTTATGAGTTTTTGTCGTGAAAAAAACTCTCAAGCGATCCCTCAACAGTTACACTATTTCGAAGGTGACACAAATTCAACTTTTCGCATAGTGCTAACGCTTGTATCTTAGCCTTTGCTTGAACAACATTTGCAGCTTTAAAATTCTTCGTGGTCACTTCTCTTGCTTTTTGTCCGTATACAGTGACATAGATACAACTACGAACGGTCCCTCTTTATCGCCTATCAACAGAGCAAGATTATTCTCTCGCAAAAATCAACACACCTACGCACCTGAAGCTGCTTTCTGTTCGTTACTTCAGGCCTAGAATTCAAACAATCCACGCCCTCGGCTATACATATACACTTATCACGCTCATTCGCTCTAACTGGTATTCCTTCCTGATTAGCGACAACATATCTATAGGAGATTCTTTTGGCTCCCTCGCGAATTTCGGACCATGTTTAAGTACATATTTCACATCCTGGGGGAGTGGTTCTACATCAAGGTATTCTACTTTTCCCATGATCGTCTTTTATTTCTGGCGCGACCTTTTCCACGCACATAACACTGGCAGGTACGCCTTCCACAAAACTTCAGCCCCATAGGCCGCTTGGCGAGATAGAACAAAGTCTATTTTCCGCCCACAAGTGCCATTCGCACAAACACACACGCGTAAGCCCACTTGAAGAAGCCTGACCTGTCGCCATAGTTCGGAGCGCAACATCCCTGTGATTCTCCTGGTCCTGGAATACCTTTCAGACGCCTGGAACGGAGCGAAGACAGCTTGCACCTCCTGTGGCACCATTATGTTACTCAAGCACAAAGTACACACTCTCTCTCGGCACGTGGTAACGGCAAGAATGTTCACCAAGGCCCCCGACGAATTAGCACAGAAGAAAAGAAAAAGAAGAACGGGGCCTTTTGTACTTGAACGTATAGAGCAGTCAAAGCGGCGATGCAGGCTAGTTGGTTTCGTTCACTTGCATCCATATATGTAGCGCAAAACGGAAAGGAACGGAGACACAGAAGAAACACATAAACAAGGCGGGTGCAAGACATCAACAGATTTTTTTATTTAAACGGCCAAAAACCATCAGACATTAGCGCATGCGCACAATCACACTTTGAGGTGCTTCCTTATGTCTGTCACTTCATGTGCGCCCCGCCGCGGTGGTCTAGTGGCTAAGGCACTCGGCTGCTGACCCGCAGGTCGCGGGATCGAATCCAGGCTGCATTTTCGATGGAGGTGAAAATACTGCGGGCCCATTTGCTCAGGTTCGGGTGCACGTTAAAGAACCCCAGGTGGTCGAAATGTCCGAAGCCCTCCACTGCGGCGTCTCTCATAATCATATGGTGGTTTTGGAATGTTAAACACCACATATCAATCACTTCATGTGTTACCACCCTATATGCGTAAGATTTACCCTCAAACTAACTGCTGCTGTAACTGCTGCGAAGAAACGATCACCTCATATTTTTTTTTTTCATGGCAAAAAGTCATAAAGGTGGAGCTCCCTTCCGCTCAGTTGCCCCGCCGCGGTGGTCTAGTGGCTAAGGTACTCGGCTGCTGGCCCGCAGGGCGCGGGTTAAAATCCCGGCTGTGGCGGCTGCATTTCCGATGGAGGCGGAAATGTTGTAGGCCCGTGTGCTCAGATTTGGGTGCACGTTAAAGAACCCCAGGTGGTCTAAATTTCCGGAGCCCTCCACTACGGCGTCTCTCATAATCATAGAGTGGTTTTGGGACGTTAAACCCCACATATTAACCATCAATCTTCCGCTCAGTTATTACTGAAAAGGGCACGTGGCAGGTCGAGATTTTTAAATTTGTCCGTCGATATTTGTCCGGTCTGAAGGCTTCAGATCCCTTTTTGGTAAATAACTCTGACGAAGGGATTTAATTTTTCCGGAAATTAGGGAGTCCTTCGAAGTCGGTTGTCGCTTTTTTTTCGTTGATGCTGAGGAGATGTTTTATTCTATTCTTCAGCAAGAAATTTTTAGGGTTGTTAGAGACGGCATCGAGGAGTCGGACCCTTCGAGCTTTCACAGCTCCTCTGGCCTATCGACTAAGAGCTTTTTAGAGTTACTATCTTTTTATCTCGCGAATACATTTCACTATTTTAACGATCAATTTTTTATAAAGAGGGAGGTGGTTTGTATTGGGCCGAGTATAGCTCCGATTTTAAATACATTGTTTTTAGCTGATTGTGACAGACGCATTGCAGCGCACATTGACCAGGCTTGTGTAGCAGTAATTTTTAGTTATGCTCACGATTATCTGGTGGTGATAAGGGGGGTGGACCTTCTAGCTGGAGAAGACTGTGTCCGAGGTATATTGATTGTGTTTACTGCATGCTCAAAACGTTTGAAGCTTACCTATAAATTGTCAAAAGGGTGGAGCATACAATTTCTCGATGTGTGTTTTGAGCTGGGTGAGGACCGCACGTGATGGAGCTACAAACCACGCTCAAAAAAGGAAATGTTCAGGTGTTATTCGGCCCAATCTAAACTAATTAAAAAAGGGAATCGCTGTTAGCACCTTTAGGGCAGCCCTGGCCAAGTCATGTGAACACCTTGTTGGGAAAAGTTTGCAACGACATGTACACCACCTCGAGAGGGTGGGCTTTACTAAGGAACTCATCAGGTATGTGGCAGAAGCCCTTCTAAAGGAGGCGAGGACTGGAGGAGGTGTTCGTGCAAGGTCCTCTGGCAAGCCAAGGGCGAGGCCTGTAGCCTTGCCATGCATCCACTGCTTTTCCCACCAGCTAAAGAAGGCGACAGCAAAATGCGGTGTGTCGGTGGTATTCTCTGCCTCATGGAAGTTGGCCCGCATGTGCCCGATAGTGAATGGTCGAAAAGGCAATAAACTGCGTGCACAAAAACAAAAGCACGCGACACTGTTCATGCCTTGCGAGGCGGGTGTTGTGTATAAGAACACCCCTTTCATGTGGCGGATGCTACATAGGACAACGCGGGCGCTGTCTTAATGACAGATTGCGAGAGCACTGTTCAGCAGTTGACGCGCAGGTAGCGGGGGATCATTTGGCGGATCAGTGCCACAGGTGTGGTATATTAACTGTGTAATAAATGTATATTACCTATGTAAATTAGCTGTAAACTAACTACCCCTGAAGTGAGGCACAGAACGCATGCTTACACTGCACGTGACTGCGAGCACGTGACGGCGGTCAGGCTTGTATAGGTATGTGCAATGCAGAGGGAAAGCAGCTTTGTTATTACTTTCTCCACTTGTCATACAGAAAAAAAAAACGTTTCCCGTGCCTTTCGGTGAACTATTCGACTTATATATTAGCAGCTCACATACAACACTACACTGTAACTCAAGGTGAACAAGTTTAACTAAATAAGGCTATTTGGTTACTGTATCGTCCATGGCCCCACAGGCTATTGTAGCTCGCCGGGTCCGGTCAAGGGTCGCCAATCGGCCTGCCAAGTCCAGTTCAGAGAGTCGCGCCTCTCACGACCACTAACATTCTTATATGCGGTAACTGTTCTGCTGTTAGACTTAGGCGAGCTCTGTCGCTTTGAAAACGTTTAGCGAGTGATAATTACTATGAAAATGCCTAAGATGGTGCAACTGTTGGCCCGCGGCATTAACTTTTAAGGGTTTAGTATATCCAACATAAATTGGTAAACATTCGTTGGATATCAATGGGCTAACAATGAATGAATTTCCATTCATGCATAACTGGAATGCTATATGCTCAGTGGAGCAGTGTGGCGCCGTGTGGGGCATGTCATTGTGATCGTAGACGTGAACTTGTTTCAAGAATACCGTAATACATATGGCAGCCCAAGCCATTTGTTGCTGCGCTGCATGTAGCAGTCACTTTTGTCATGCATAGCGACTCTCTGGCACCTGCGACCGGAAATAAATGGAAAAACAAAGACGCCCTTTGACCTTGTACGCACAATCGAGCGGAAAATGTGGGACTGAATGCTTTATTAGTTAGTGATTTATGTATGCTACACGATGCGTTGACACACTCGTTCGTCGCCGTGAGCGGGTGGCGTTATCTTGGGGTACTTTGAAGTGTTGTCACGGTGACAAAACGGCAACTGGCCGCAACAGACTTTACGATCGGGTGGCCGGCGTCGCCATATTCTAAAAATTTTCCACTACGCGAGGTTTATTCGTGGACGCCGCCGGCCATGCGGGAAGCGGAATGTTTATAAATACTTCATCGCACCGAAGGTCCGACGGCATGCAAGTGACCTCGCTATGAGCGCTGCTTTCGAATGCTGAAAGCTGTAAACAAACATCGAAAATACCCTGTGTAGGTTCTCTGGTATTCCGCTAACCTGATCGTGGATTATCGATTGACGTCGATTTATCAGAACCAATATATACTCAAGTTGGCCAACTTTAAAAGCCCGAAGGGTGAAACTTCACGGAAGCTTTTATATAGTCATTGTGTAATTTGTGGACTTCCTGCCAAAGATGGGCAAACGTTCTCGCAAGGCTCGACCTCACGTCGACCTTCAAATAAGTTTGACGACTTAATTATACCTTGTAACAAAGTTTGACGTGCAGTCTGAACTCTTAAGACTTTACCTCAGCTTACAGCGCCTACCAACGACATAATTCAACCCATTTTTTTTTTCCAAATTATTAGATGTGTTTATGAAGAGGTTCGATACTGATGTTGAGGTGATGCTGTGAAAAACATTTTGCGCGCTTGACGCCTGGTACTACTTTTTTAAGGCGTCCCAGTAGGGCAGTGCAGTATAAGGCGTAAGTCCAGTTGTCCTATATTTCTCCCACTTACTGCATGCGTTACCAAGACCATCGCCAAGGCGACTCCAGAATTGTGCTTTTGATAAATGACAATATTAATGGTCTTGTTAAATTATTTATCTATCCTCACATGTGTTTACAAAAATAATTTCGTTTGTTTTCATTTCCTCTGAGCTTGTGGTTACAACAAATAATTTGAAACTTTAAATGGCATTCCCCATACTTTCTGGGCGGACGCACACAGGGATGCACAGGTATACGTGTATTTCCCAGCAAAGCAAGAGCGCCGACGCGAAGCCCCCTGCGCTGCCACGCTGAGCCCCATTCACCTTAAGAGTGAACGAGCCTGTACATCAGCCAGGCCAAACGTCCACCATTGTTAACATTCTTAAGCACGAACGATGTTCCGTGTTCCCCTGTACTGTATCCCCAATGGCATGCAAGCGCAAAGCACAATGTAATTAAATGTCAGCAGGGTTTTTTCCACATGGGTTCGTTTGTGATTCGTTCTGATGTAGACTGTTACGCAGAAAAAACAGGGCCACAAGAAGGAACACATATAGATCGACGAAACTCCAACTAACAACAGTTTAATGGCGTGAAATGTGACCTTATTTACACGTCTTTCAAATCGCACTTTGCGTATTACCATGGTCCTTCAATATTTTTCTGGTCATGAAACTCCCGCGTCACTCAATGGGAGAGCTTCATATACCGCCCGCACTTTCCGCGCCGCGGCGCTGGCGTAGCTAGACGGGGGACGAGGAAGCCGGCCCGGCCGGCTGCTCTGTTGGCCGCCATTAGCGGACTGTTGGCGCGGAGTTGTGGTGGTCGTGCTGATCGCCCCCCTTTTTAGCTTTTCGCGGTCGCATCGTGTTGACAGCGATGCCCAACACCTGCTGCGTGCCGGGCTGTCATTCTGGATACAAGGGCACCGTCGAAAAAGTTTCCCTGTTCTGTTTACCAGCCAACGCAGAACAACGCGTCAGGTGGAAACGTGCGATCCCGCGACAGGAGACTGCCGGATTTTCGTTCGAATCAAAGTACGCTCGCGTGTGTGAAAAACATTTCGACGCCAGTGACATTGTACGTGCGGACGTGTGCACTGTGAACGGAGACATCGTTTCGCTGCCCCGAGAACGACCGAGACTGGTGGAAGACGCCGTACCAAGGATTTTTGAAGGTTTGCCTTCCTACCTCTCGAAACCAAAGCAGCGTTCGCGTGCAACGAAGGGCCCACCTCTAAAAAGGCCGCGAGAGCTTTCTCCGGATTGTGATGCGACAGTCGCGAATGCAGACGTCTCCAGTGCAGCCGACAAAGAAATCGAAGGTAAGTCTGGCACAAAGTTTGCAAGTATCCTACCCGCTCACCACGCTAACAAAATTCGCTCACTACGCTAACCAAATTGGTTCCTTCCCTTATAAATATTGCCCTTTCTCACTCTTTGCAGATGTTGTGAGAACTGAGAATCGCAATGGCTACGCTGATGCAGAGTGTCAAACAGAGGTCACCGTTTGTTCAGCGTCGGAGCTACAGAGAGTGAAGGCCCAACTTCGCAGCGTGAAGCAACAGCTTCAGTCATGTCAGCGGAAACTCACAAAAGCGGAGGCGCACGCGAATAGAAAGAATGGAGTGTATGCAGATATTCACAAGCTTTCAGACCGCGAGAAGCTCATTATAGACCAGTGCATCATGAAAGCAAATATGAAGTCTGCGAAAGCAGCACGGTAAGATCCGGTTTGTAAAGTTTGTGTGTGTGTGCAATTTTATGTGAAGTGCGATGTTCGGTGCGCATTCGTTTGCTTTCTGGATATTGACAGAAACTACTAAGTGAAGCCGTGGGACAAAACGCAATATTTTGTTTTACTTTGATGGTGCTGTTTGCTTGAGCTGTAGCAGAATCGTGACCACAAAAATTGCATTTTATTTATTGCAGGTATAAAAAGGAATGGCTTTACGATTGTTTACTGCTGAAAATCAAATCCACAGCAGTTTATACATTTCTTCACGAGAATAATTTTCTGCCTCTACCACACCCTCGCACACTCTACTCCTATCTGAAAAATCTGAAGGCCGGCTTCGGATTTGATGAAAATTTATTTGACATCCTCAAAGACAAAGTGGAAAAGATTCCAAAGAGAGAACGGCGAGGTTTTTATCTTTTTTTTTCTTTTGCATTTGATTTTTCTGGACTCTAGGTAAAGAGCTGAAATATTTTTTTTTCTTTAGGTGTCCTCATGTTTGATGAGATGAGCGTGAGAAAGAGCCTTCACGTCAGGGAATCGGATATGGCACTGCTTGGAAAGGTGGACTTAGCAGAGCACACGAAGCCGACTGACCAAGTGAAAGATGGGGACCACGTGTTGGTGTTCCTTTTCCGACCATTCCTTGGTGGCTGGTCGCAGACTGTCGGAGCGTTTTGCACGTCCGGGGCTGCACCAGGATCCACTGTTGCCAAACTGATCCTGCAGTGCATTGTACTCCTATCGAATGCCGGCGTCATTGTGGAGGCAGTCACTTGCGATAACTCAACTTCGAACCGATCAGCACTGAACTCCTTGGGTAAATATTTGCAGTCATTATTTATTTTCAAGGTATTTAGTAAGTGATTTTAATAATAGAAATGCCTTTCTTTTAGGTGTCAGTGGTGATGTCACAAGAGTATCAACATCGTTTGAGCATCCATGTGACTCCTCCAAAGTCATTCAGGCTATAATTGACCCGCCGCACATCTTCAAGTGCATCAGGAATAACCTTTTGAAGGCCGGAAAGTTCCTGGTGCGTAAAACAGTTTAAGATAAGTCATCACAGTGCTCTGGCTAACTTTGTCTCACAGCCTTTTTATAAATGTAACAGTTGCCTGGTGACAAAGAAGTACAGCATTCCCACTTTGAAGCTCTGCTGGACTACGAGGAGCAGCAAGCTGGACTTCGGGCTGTGCCAAAGCTTACGAAAGCTCACATCAGCCCCAACGCTTTCCAAAAACTGAGTGTGAGACTTGCTGTCCAGGTAAGACATAACAGCTGCTCTAGCATGAGTCATTAATCAGTATGTGTAACAAAAAGTGGTGTTGCTTCATCAGAATACAACACTCTGCCATATAACTTCTCTAAAACATTTCAGCTCTTCAGTGAAAGCACTGCTTCAGCAATGGACTTCTATCGCAGTAGAGAAGAATGTGTGAAACTTCGTGGCTCCAAAGCAACTTCGGATTTTGCGAGGCGAATGAATAGTCTATTCGACTGCTTCAATTCTAAAAGGCCACAAGATGTGCAGTACAATGAAGCGGAACACATTTCTGTAAGCCCTAATATTTCAAACCTACTGTCACATCCTTTGAAGTTCCACTTAAATCAGATTGTTTTTCAGACGCTGAAGGAGAACATCGAATGGCTTGACAGGTGGCACACTTACAACCAGAGTTTACCAAAGCAAAAGCAACTCTTCTTTCTCAGCAAGCCAACATGCAATGCTTTGAGAATGACTTTGCACAGCACAGTGACGCTTGTTGAAAAGCTGCTGAATTGTGGCTTTCGCTATGTTTTAGTTGGCAACTTTGGACAAGACCACCTCGAGGTACATTTAAACGTTTTTGCTCGTTGAAGACGTTTTCTTCACACTTTTATATTTTTCAGAGATTTTTTGGCATCGCAAGACATGTCGCTGGAGCAGGGGGACAGCCAACTGTTCAGCAATTTTTGTTCATTTACCGGTTGCTCTCGGTGAACAACTTGATCCGTCCTCCACAGAGAGCCTCGGTTGAAGGGGATGGTCCGCGTCTCCTCTTGAAAATGCAGGATCTCTTTCAACATAAAGAGCCTACTGTTAATCAGGTAAACATTTGAATAGCACCCACCAATGCTGCTTGTAGGGTGTTTGTGCATCGTAAACGTGCTGAATGTCGTCTAGCTTTTTGATGCTAATGACATGCACGTCTGGTCGTATGATATAGAACAGACTTTTATTCTGCTTAAGTAAAGTGTGGGATTGGGCTAGTTGGTAATCCATATAAAACTTCTAGGCGCGTAAAACTTCAGACAACTAACATAAGAGACGAGGACGAGCGCAGACTTTCAACTGATTTATTACTACTACGACACACATATATATATTAGAAAGAAGATAAGATCACTTGCTTAAGCAAAAAAAAAAAAAAAAAAAAAAATTTTTTTTTTTTTTTTTTTTTTTTTGCTTAAGCGCCTAGAAGTTTTATTCTGCATTTTTATATTTTACTTTACAAATTTCTCACTCTGGCCATTGTGATAACGCAAAATATGTTTCAGATTGATACCTTGGCAGTTCTTTTTGACGATATACTGCTGGAGCCTGCTGAATGCATGCAAGACATGATTCATCCCGAGTCAACGAGGGACTGTATTTTGGATTACCTTGGTGGGTATGTAGCAAAAAAGTTTGCTAAAATAAGCTGCAAGGACTGCCTCCAAACACTCAGAAGCAACTCCCGAGAGCCAACTGCATTGACTCAAATCAAGACAAGAGGATTTTTGCAAGTGCCATCGGAGAAATTACTGCGGCTCTTGCAAATTGTGGAAGAACATGTGGAAATGTGCACGGTGGACAAAATAGCCTGTGCCAGTGTTTACATGAACATTGTTGAGAACATCCTGCTGGACGACCGCACTTCTTCGGCCAGTGTTGGCTGTGGCTCACATTTCGTGAGCACTACGGCAGAAGTTGTGCACTTTTTTATTAAGTGCCGTCTGCATTTTTTTACGCGTGAGCAGAACAAACTGTTTCGTGCTGGCGGACGTCGTTTATCCTGCCCGGCCAAAGGAGGGAGGAAACCAGGGACATAAATTTTTTCAATGATTTTTGTTGTGTCATCCACTCCGTCTCCCAACTTTCATCCACAGTTTTGAAACGCAGATTTGAATAAACTATGTGCCTGTGCTCATGGCAGTTTCGAATTCTCGACGATTGCCGCGTAGCGTAGTTGCCAAATTCAAAATGTTACCCCCTGCTAGGTAAGTGGCACACAGATTTGCTTTCGTTAGGCAGAAATATCTCGCACATAAAAAGCTCAAGTTGGATTGAAAGAGATATCTAAGTGCATAAAGAAAATCTCTAGAAATATTCAAAAAGAGCAATGCAGTTTCATGTACAACTGATTCGTTTAAACTGAATAACTGGGTTGAAGGAAGATCCTGGTTGATTTCTATGTGCGCGTAGAAGGAACAGGGTGGCTAATTAGAACGCGGACTTAGAAGTCGTGGTCATTGGGAGAGTACATGGGAATGGATAAAAAAAAAGCCGCGTATATCAAAACTCGGCTGCGTTATCAAATCTGCATGCGTAAAAACAAAAGCTCTCGCTTCGAAATAGCACGTAGTGCCTATATCTAGCAGCTCACAACAGTTTCATCTCATTTTTTAATCTTTAAAATCAGGGGCGCTAATTATGACATCAAAGAAAAAAAAGAAAAGAGCACAACTTGAGCATCCCTCTCTGTCTTGTGGTGTCTCATTCTGAGCTTTTAATTTTTCAGCTATGTTTCACTAACGATATCCCTCAAGAGGTACTTCAAGGCTATTAATGTCAAGTCACCCTGATACACAGATTTGTTTATTGGCACGCGAACTTCTATTGGCTGCTTCGTGATGCCATATGGAATAAAGTGATAGTTATTCCGAAAATGAACGTTACGTGCAGCCAGAGCACGGCTGCTCCGCAATCTCTAGCGCAAAATATGTTAACCTTTCAGTCATCTAGAACCAGTCACAGTGTTCGGTTTAAGCCCCAAAAGCGGCTATGCAGGAATCGAGAAATTTAGGAACGCTACGAATGCGCGTCACTTGACAGACGAACTCAGTTAAAACATTGCCAGCAGTCAAAGACTTAGGCAATTTGACAACGCGCATCATGGACCACTTTGACAATACTAATAGCTGCTATGATTTGTTAGCGATAACACGGAGAAGGAAAATATCTGAAGAAGTGTATTTGATGGGAAACGCTTCCGCGAACGCGCTACAGCCCTGCCAAGCGCGGCCGATCGATGCCCTCCTGTTTACGGTGGCGCCTCTGGTGGCCACTTGTGTCCCTATATGAAACTTTCGCGGGAGTTTCATGACCAGAAAAAAGTATTGAAGGACCATGGTATTACCAAGTGAAAACCTTAAGATGCACGTGCTGTACCAATAAGATGGCATGCAGAAGCATTTGTCTCAAAAACAAATGCACCTGCATGCTATCGATTAGACGTATGAATAGTTAAAGAATTCGGTTACTGTTTTTGCCGCACGTCATCAGCTGTTCTGGCATCACAGCAAGGCTCGAAAGACAGTGTATCCGTTTACGAGGCCGGCGACAGACAATAACAAAGCAAAAAAAGGTATTAGTTTCATTTCCTCTAGCATGAAAATAAAACCTGCCCCCAGCTGTTATTTGATCTGCCATTATGCAGCCGGCTGTGCCTGCTTTCAAAAGTGTGTGTGTGTGAAGAGAAAGAGAGAGTAGGGGGGGGGGGGCAAATGATATATTTTGGCCCTCACGTTTGACAGTTGTCAGGGTCAAACACACCTCTTGGTCTCTCTCTCTCTCTCTCACTCTCCTTCCCATAAATCTGTCTATGAACTACGATATCGCTGAGCACCTCATCGACGTGCCCACACCCCACATGCACACGCCGATTTTCCTGCCTCTTTGACTGCAACATTCTATTCAAGTTTTGGGCGAAAAGTCGGCGGCTACGCGCATGCACTGAGGCATCCGAGCATCTTTGAAATGGGCCGCGCAAAAAAAACGTAGACACAAGAAGAACTACGACACACCACACAGCATGTGTCACACTTCTCGCGTTCTCTGTTCTTGCTCTGCCCATTTTAAAGATGTATAACCAATTTCAACTTGCCCAAATATCTATTCTTCTGGGGGCATCACAGCACTCGTTCAAGGACAGTTTCAGAGTTGGTAGGAGGCACACCGTATATATGTCACCCATTTAGTTTTCGCAGTTGTATGCAGGTGAAATTCGTGCGCGAAGCCTTCCCACGGCTGTATTGTGTAGCACTGCATGCACGCATCACGTTTGTGTAACGTATGGAGTTTTGTATAAGCGTACACTGCCCCGATCCGATCTTGAATGTTTAAACAAGAAGTGAGGGATGTGCAGTGCCGTATGATGTTATACATACCCCGTAGATGACATATCGGCAAAAGTGGGGTACGACGGCCTGGTATGCCTCCTCCCGGATATCTATACTATTGAGCTTGTAGCCAGTTACATTGTCAGTTACTTAAGTACATATGCTAACGCAAAAATGGTTTTGAGATCAATGTCTTACAGGGCCACTTCGACATTTTGCAACGGGGTACGATGAATAGTTCATCCCATGCTTCGTCACATAGGACAAGCCTTCGCACGCTAGCGGAAAACACACTTCATCTCCTGCTTTGTCACTGTAGGACAAGCCTTCATCCACTAGTGCAAAACACAATTCACTTTTTGCTTTGTGTAGGACAAGCCTTCTCTTGCTGCCGAAAGCTCTAGCCGCTGGGCTCTCGAAATTACCAGGCTTTTCGTCAGCGTGCCGCACAGCCAAAGCTGGGAGAGAGGGCGTATGTTCCGCGCACCCGACGCAACTCTGCTGCACCACGTCCATTTCCTTATATCTGTTTCTACAATTCACTCGGTGATAGATACGAGGAAGTTGGTCGGCGTGGCGGCGGCTCCTTCTGAGAGGAGGCGCGTGCGTTGCGTCTTTTGATGCTTGTTCCTTTGTTGCGCCGGCTTCTGTTGCGTCCGAACGGCGCTCGGTGTATTGTCGCAGCCGTTAGAAATCCGAGCGCTCGTTTGTGACAACAATATTGCCACCAATTCAACGTGACTAGCGCGTTTCTTTTGGAACTGGGAAAGCTCGTGCAACAGAGCCAGTAAAGAGTATTCACACATCGTAGTCGAACTACGGCGGCAAAATTTCAGCAATATGCTGTGGACTGACTGCTTGGTATGCTCGGTTAACACTGTAATGTCACCCCGTCACGCTGTCAGCGATATTTTGAAGGCACTTACAACCTATTTCTATGCTATCTGACCGGTCTAATTACGGAATGCTAACACCAAAAACGCTGTGCTTCGTTTTATAACTTTTTTTCACAAAATATACAGATAATCGCTGTCCTCTTGTCTGAAGCATCGTGTACGACAGAGTCGTACACGATGCTTCAGACAGTAGGATAGTGATTATACACTGGTAAAAAAAAGTGAGGCCCCATCATAGGTCGGCGAAAATTGTAGAGCTCACTCAGAATCACTCATAAAATATACACATATTGCGCTTACGGCTCACTCTGGCTCAGACTCACCAATTCTTTTTTGAGCCAGTAAGCAGCCCATAGACTTACACTCGGACTTACACTCGCCAAAATATTACCCATCCGGAGTCACTCATACTCAGACTCACAGCTCGATATGAGTTTGAGTGAGCCCGAGTGAGTCGGCTCATGAGCCCGTCAGTCTATGAGCTTTTCCGACCATGGTGTCAAGGAGTTCAACACCTATACCCCACGTAATCGGTGCTCTCCTTGGCGTCTTTTGATGTAGTAGTACCTTCGAAGTCGAGCTATGAGTAGCCGAAAACCATAAAAGATTTTTTCTTGAAAGAGAGGTCAACATAACATATATTTGTCAGGGACTTCCTACGGAAAAGTTGGTGGAGGGGAAGTGACGCCCTCCTATCTTTGTATTTCACGGCTCTGATCAATAAATATTCAAATGATGTATGAACAATACCACTTTGGACTATGAGTGATTAGACGGGAGCATGAACGCGAATCCCAGTAAGGCTGATAGTAATGCTGACAATGAGTAGATAGAAGTCCTATGTATAGTCTACATACTCATCGTCGATGAGGCCACCCCATCGATGATGCCAGTGCTGCTGCGGTACGTCCTCGTGCTCAGCGCAAACTACGCGGCTTCTCAGTGTCAACTAAGAAGCCGCGTCAAGAAGGCTAGAAGAAGACACGTGTCATCTACGTTTGCCTTCTTTTTTATTTTTTATTTTTTATTATTTTCATTCGGGTTAGTATATACAGAAGGAGGTCCCATAGCGCAAGGGTCTTCCTGTCAGAAGTATACATGCTAATAAGTACAAAAAATATCAACTAAAAGCGGCATGAAATTTTGATAGGAATCAAAACAACGCAAACATGAAATATAAATTCCAGTAAAAATGGCACCAAAACAACGTTCTGTAATTTTACATGGCTATGAAAAAAAAACTCAAATGCACAAGAAAATGGCAATAAAATCGTGAACAGTGACTTTAATTAATGTTACATCGCTAAACAGACAACTGAAATCTACATGAGTAATAAATATAAAAATATCTCGTACGGTAATAGCACTAGATGTAAGAGAACACCAATATATCACCTTTTCTCTCTACTGTGCGCATGCTTCGCCATCTTGCAACGACGCACACTGAAACTTGTGATCAAAAAGTGGTCACCTCTGCGATACTTTGTTCGTCAAAGTACACTGAAAAATGAACCGAGCGCCTGGGATCAGTCTTCGGAGACGTTTCCCATGTTCCACGGTGCCTCATCGTCTTCATTTTCCCGCATTCCGTGGCCAGCCCGGCACCGCAGCCACATCTATAGGAGTCAACACTGCACGTTGGTCACTACGTCGTAAGACTCGTAACACTGTGCGGTGTCATGCCGTATAGTCGTCGCACCACGCTTCTCTCTCGCTGTAGGACCAAGTGGGTGCGCCTCTTCCGTCTTTCCTAGGTTGAAAAGGAGGAAGTGTTTGACTTTCCCTCTTCGGGGGTGAAGATGGAGACAATTTCATTGAAGTGACCTGGGCTCAACTGTTTTCCGCTGCAGAAACTCCTGGGAAGACCCAGGCTTAAAAACGCGAGCGCCGAGACGCTCCTTGGATGTTTCCATCATTCACTAGTGTCACGCTACCTTCAACATGTAAATCACTGTAAATGAACGTTCCTGTTACTAGCTCCTGCTCCTATTCACTCCGAGAATTGGATGACTCCGGCCCTGCAGAAATTCCCCCGGTCATAACAAACTGCACAGCATGCTTTCCGGAGGTAAAACACTACATATGGCCGTGGCAAGGACCTATACGAGTGCGCCAGCATGAAATTTAAGGAGACACGGCGCGGATAGTGACGGCATTAGAAAAAAAAATCACGAACGATTGCAATAAGGCCTATTACAAATTTCGAACATAGCTGTTTAAGATATTTGATTGTCGATAAGGCAAGCAGTTTGAGAAGGCCATGTATGAGTGAATGTACACTTGCATACCACACTGTGGCTAGTGTCACTAAAGCGGGCATCTTCAGTAAGTTTCCTTGTAGCGCACGTAAAGGACAGAAAAAAATGACAAAAATGATGAAGGCACACAGAGAGATACAGTGAGACGGTGCTACCACCTACTGACCGCTCCAAAAAAAAAAAAAAGCTCCGTGTACTGGCCACACTGTTTAAAAAACAAAGATGGCGGCGTCTAACAGGGTCAAGGTATAGTTACAGTGTACTAGCTAGTACATTGTAGTATAGTGTACTAGAACTTAGTCAAGGACATGGAGGTTGGAAATAATTTAGAAGAGGCCCTGTCGTCACTTGTTGTGAACCCGTGGTGAAGCCGGAAGTCGGATATATTGACTCGGCGAATTCTCCTCTCTTGTTTACATCTGAACGTAAAGAAGAAGGCGCGACTCTCTCTCCGGCTCGGAAAGCACGTGGGCTGCGCAGCGCGCGTGTCGTGACGATCCGAAACCAATGGAACGGGCTCAACACTCCGGGCCAGCGCGACACCTTCGGCGAAATCATTTCGTCCTAGTATTAACAGCGAGTAACCGCTCGCCGACAACGAAGTAAGTACAAGAGAATGGCGCTAGATGCACTGAAAACGGCGAGTGTTTTCACGTAATCAATTCAGCAACTGTACAGACAACACGATCAGTCGTGCGCCTTCTTCTACGGTTGCATTCAGACACGAGGCCGACGCAGAGCCCGGCCACGGTGCCCGTGTTCCGCGTGAAACTCACCGGCGTCAGCATTCTGCGACCGTGGTGACTTAGAGCACGGTGCACGTGGCACTTGAAAGCGGTTGCTCTAACGTTCATAATAAAGTGCTGGGGGCGAGTATAACAAGCGATACAGAAAATGTGTTTTATTACGCACATGCAAGTTGTTATTGTACACATACCAAACATGAAACTACGTATGTGCACATGGCCTCTTCGCGTCTTGCTGGGCACAACAGTTTCGTCTGTTGTCACAAGCAGGAGCACTGCCCAACCGTCCCTGACCTGCAAGGCGTTAGTCGTCGTTACGCTTCGTAATGGTGCCCAACGCGATTTCGCTGAACACATCAAATGCTTCATCCGCGCCCACCGCACGACACATGGGTATGCGCTCGTTGTACGCACTGTTGAGGCCCCGTTGTGGAGAAAATGTTTTGTAAACGTTGCGGGGAGTACAGTAACTGCCAGAAGAACATTGCGTCACCGATAACGTGGTGTAGAGCACCGCCACGGCTCAGCACGAGACGTGCGGAGGCACACACGCCGCCGCCAGCCGCGGCCGCTCACTGCTAGACCAGCTACACTGTGCAACGTAACCATAGCAACGTGCCATTGTGCACAGTGAATGTGGCCGCCATGATGTAATTTCCTCCACACTTTTCACATAGCACGCTGGTTGGGCATGCGCTCTCCTATCTTTCCTTCCTCCGTGATCCAGGAGGTTTGAATAAATTTTGCTGGTGTGGAGGTCGCTTATACATACCAATAGGGTGCAGAGAAGCTATGGCGGCCATCTTGCCATAGCCAAAGCGCGCCCTCCGCTTGTTTCCGCCGTGGTTTTTAAAAGTTATGGAGGGCATTAAGTGGTAAATTGTCAAGAATAAGAAGTCAAATGGCAAACGAGAGTACAGTCGACCTTATTCTGTTTCTTTAAGCGTTTCCCTTGCAAGCATGCACACCAACGAAACTTTCTCGGCATTCATTGTCTTGTTTATTTTATTCCTCATGTGACGGGATCTTATGCAGAAGTAGATTTCGACCACTTTATTTGCGTGAAATATAAAAGTGGGTGTCCAAAGCTTCTCACGTTCAACAGGACACTCTCATAAAAAAAAAAAAGATGTATGTGTGAAGGAAAGCTGCAGTGAGCCTCCTCCACCCCCCTACTCCCAGAAATGGGCTTTTGATTCTTGATTCCTTTTGTTTTAGCTTGAGGATAAAGCCTCGCTCTTTTGGTTCACTACAAATTCTCTGCGGTAGAATTTTCTTCTGCAGCTCTTCTAGCTGCCCTTAGGAAACATGACCCCCCCCCCCTTTTTTTTTGTAAGAGCTGCTTTGTAGCTGATGCAATTGCTCCCACATCTTCAAGTTGAATACATATAACAGCACGAATGCTTCTCGGTTATGGTCGTTTTCTTTGCATTTAGTTGCACCAGAAACATTGCACCATTGAGACACTTGTTTTTCCTCGCTGCACTTCAAATAACAAAATAAAAGGCCACGAATATGTAAGAAAAGAAGAGGGGGGGGGGTACAGGTCCTTGTGTGTTGCCCACGGTGCAAGAATACTTTAGGTGGGCAAACGCCGGGGCTATCTGGTGCCGGATAATGTTCTGCTTCGCAAAAAGCCTGAGAGACAGTGCTACAACCCCCCCCCCCCCCCCCCCTTTGTGTAGGAAAGCCCCGTGACGCAGGAAAGCAGCGGCGCTCATTCATCGTCGCCACAGCACCCTCACGGCACCACCAACCTCCTCCCTTATCAGCCCCCCCCCCCTTTCGCGGCACTGCTTTATGCGTGTCGCGTGGTTGATATCGCGTGATAACCCGGTTTTCTCACATTTGGAAATCGTCGCTCACGTGCCGGATGTGTTTTGCGGAATTCGCCAGCAGCCCATAGAGAAACTTACTATATAAAGAGATGCCACTGGAGCATTTTCACGGCCCAGCAAGAAAGGGTCTCACCAACCGCTAGATGGCGTACCCATCCTCGATTTTACTATTTTGGTAAGACATGTAATAGCCTCCTCAGGAAGAAATTGAATACCCAAGTTTGGCATCAATTCTTCGCAAAGAAGAAATTTAGCTAATTTGTGCAATTTTCCATATCTGCTCTACATCATGTGCCACTGAGGATATTTAATGCCTTACAACAGAAAACAGTTAGGTATACAGTGTTGTCTTTCTGCATTTGTTTTGGTAAGAGGCACATTCATGTGGTTTAGATGTACTGTACATGCATTCCCTTTGTGGACGCATGGGTGTGTAGCGTTGTTACAAGCTGCCACTCTAGCGTCGCCAGCGCGAAGTCGGCGACGGGAATAACAGCAGGTTAGTTCGTTCCGTACGCAAGCAGAGACAGTGAAGAGATCAGAGACGTGAGAAAACAAAACAAACTTTACTCTAATGATCTTTCAGCACACGGGATATAGTACAACACTTCAATACAACTAACAAAATACATCAACACTTGATACAACTAAAAAATACATATAAAAACAATAAATCAGCTTACGAGAGAGAGCTATTACAAACTACACAAACTAACAACAATAGAACTACGGAAGAGAAAGTTCGGAGATATAAACAGGTGAAGGCATACGTGTGATGACCGGCAGCGTTGCGTCCCCGACGATCGGATGCGAGAAGTCGAAGAGAGTTCTGGCACGACTGCGATGTCGGCGGTGTTGCAATGCTGGTGGCTCCGGGAGGCTAGTGCTTGCAGGTGACTTCGAGCAGGTTGAGCTAACTCGAGGCGAAGTCCCGATGTCTACTTTGCACACGTTAATATCGCGTCACGTACAACTAGACGAACGGCTAAGTTTAGGTGGCCAGCCGATACAGAGCCACACTAAAAACTTCTAGAAGAGATACTTGTTGATCTGTTTCTAAACCATGTTGGTCAGTGACTAGCCTGCCTAGCAGGGCAAAATCCTGCGCTTAAATCCCCCTCGGGTCCCCTCGCTCTCTTCCTTGGGGACAAGAGACCTCTACATGGGTCCAATCATGCGCGTTTCATTGTTGGAAACTCCGCCCCAGAAATATACTGACCCCACCCCTTTTTAATTAGGAAAGGGCCCTCAACTTAGCGAGATTGACAACCTGTTGGGGTGCTGTCATACGGCTTGGCCACCAGATGTTTTCCCGTGGGAACGGTCAGACTGTTTGGCTCTCAGCTGGTGCGTCCCGTAGTCTAAACCTTGTTCGGGATACATCGCGGCCTTCCACGACCCTGCAGACGCCGCCGTAGGTACAAAGGATCAAAAGTCGGCGGCGACGTTCGAAGAACACCCCATTCTGCACTTCCCAGCTCTCTTTCATGCGCCCGCCGTTCCCGCCGGTCAGCGGGGCAGTGCGGCGCCCGTTAATTGCCGTGACGCCGGGTCGCGAAAATGGCAGTCCGTGACAAGCGTAGTGGTAAAGACACTCGCTTCCGGAGCATGAGAGCACGAGTTCAAATCCTAGCATCGGAAAGAAAAAAAAATGTTATTTTATTTATGCTGAAGACATTATCGGGTCTGACCAATTACTCGTGGCGCTGAAAGCAGCGCACTTGCTGGGCTGCAGGACCCTACGGGAGTGTCCGCTCTTCATGTAAGTATGTTTCTCTATGAGCAGCCCGCCACGGTCCTCAGTCCGGTGAGCCACCTGTCGGCATGGCGCAAACAAGAACATAATCGGTCCCTCCCCGCCAAGCATTCGCTTCGCGGCGTTCGCTTTCTTAAAGTATTCTTGCACCGTTGTGTTGCCCAAACAATGTTAACTACTCTCGTGATAGCGAGTTGAGCTTCTAAATACCACAACTAAGAAGCAAAGGCATAGCTAGGGATTGGCACACCAGGCCCGTCCCTCAAATTTTTTTTCGCAATGGTAATGGTCATTTCAAGAGGGTGCCCCCCCAAAAAACAACAAAATGCCCCCTCTCGTAAAAATTTTTCCTACGCAAGGTTTATAAACAGACTAGCTGGTGAAGATCCATAATAGCTCACAGCGCACTCATTTCGTCCGTGTTGTGCTCTGTGAGCTATTCTGGCTACGTCGCTGCCAGTAATAAAAAGCCAAATGGCGAAGACGCCTATTTAATTTCAACTAATAGTAAATGGAGCGTTATTTTCCCACTCGCTTACCACTCTAGTGGTATCAACAAGCACAAGAATGTGTATCAGTGGACATTGCAGGTAATTTAGAAACACGTCTAGCCCTGCCGGACGACTTGCAGGTCACAGGCCAGTCCGGTTGTACCAATTCGACAAGTGTCTCTAGCATATGAGGTCGCTGTATTTTCGCTACCAGATATCCCGTCATCTAATAATACAAGTTTTCAACAACATGCCCCGAAATGCTTCGAACATTTGGGTCTTTAAGAAACCGGTTAGAGAAAAAAGAATGACGGTGAGATATGTGAAGACAGGTTTACAGCTATCAACATGCATGTGTTCTGGCATACAGTTTTCATCAATCTCGAAATATGCTACCCACAACTGAAACATTATCCCAGAACACTTTTCCGCTCGATATATGTAGACTTAAGAAAGGCACGATGGATACATTACAACTTCCGGGCGCTACAACACCGGTGAACACCTGGAGCATCTGAGCGGCCGCAGCCGCTTCAGTTGCGGAGGGCGCGCTTTCTGCCTATAGCAAGATGGCGGCGCGCAGCTTCACTTGAGGGCCGCCTCCATCACTCCAGCAAATATTACTTCAACCTCCTTGAACAAGGTCAACGCGGCATTTTCGCTTGGCGTTGTGCTGAAGTTTCTTGATTCTGGCATCGGATCACGTTGCTTCGTCGAATGCGAAATGGTGCTGGCCACGAACCCCCTCATTCTCATCGACATAAAGGATTTCAGTGGCGAAATATAGCGGAAATAGTTGGGCTGTGCGCGCAAACATTGAGCCTCTTCGGCAAACCAAGGTTCACTTCCAAGTTGAAGGACCTGTCTAGCGAGACCGAGGCTGAAGAAGGCAACTGCTCATGTGTAGCGGGCCTCTCCGAAAGGTGCCAGCACTTTTGAGTTGCGTTGCTACACTGCTATAAGCAAGGCCTTAACAGTTATCCGGGTTACTAAGCTGCGACGTGTGCTATCGATGGCATGTATCCCACTGAGTTTTATTGTCCTGTCAAAAGCTGAATACGAATGCTGTTCACTTGATTACGGAACAGAGCTATCATGCCTATAGGCCAGTGCAGCTTGAGATACGGCGAATGGTACCCAGACAACGCTCCGACAACCTGAGGTTGTCCTGAGGATGACCTACACCGTACGAAAGTATGACCTGAGGAAGCCCTCAAATGAACCTCAAGTGGTCCTAAACCAGTCCGTTTGTCCGGCCTCAGATCGTCCTCAGGGCATCCAGAAAAGAGCACATTATGATGAGTCTAGTACTTTTTGAGGACGAAGCATACAAGACCTAGGCACTCATCAGACCTTACGAAAAGTTGCTCTAATTCTTCTTTTGGAGCGCTGAAATGACAACTGATCAATCAAAAGTGCCTGAACATGCACACTCTTTAAAGCACTGCCTGTGAGGTTTCAGTAACAATTTCTTCAAGTATAGCAATAAAAACAGCAATGCACAGAAAACATGTTTATTTTCAGGAATGAAACTTGGCAGTTTTCACTAGATGAGACTTCTTGCCCTGTGCCTTCAGAGGTCTTCATCCGATGGGCTTGACAACGCGACACTTTGAAGACATTCTGTAGTAATAGAAAGCAGCATATCTTGAAGCACAAGTGAATTTAGAGTATCAATAAGAATATTAAGACAATAACAGCATGCCAGATTTGAAAGCATAAAATGAAAATTATATTACCATAATGTGCAGGTACGAACTAGCCATTATATAATGGTGAAAATGATTTATATAGTTCATGCTTGCATACACATCAAAATTCGAGTAAGGCAAGAAAATTATTTAAACTATAACAGCAAAAGTATCATATGTTATGATAGCTTCAACAGCACAGATAATAAAACTCACCCTCATGGTGAGTGCGAGAAGTTCTTAAGCGCTGCTTCTGGAGCTTTTCCCCAGCATGCCGAAGCCACACTTTAATCACACACTCGATGTCATTTTTTTTTGTTTCCGGAAAATTTCGCCTCACGGCCTCTGAAAAAGTACAAAGTTCATAAAACAGGAATTACACAAACATAATACATTAATATAATGCTACATAGGTTGTTTGAAGAAGTACCTCTAGTCAGCATGATCGACATTTTGATAGGTGGGCACATCATCATTAAAGGTCCTTGCCATCCTTCCCCATGTTAATTTCAAGAGTACTGACATTGACACTATGTGTTGCATTACAAGAAGAACACCACGAAGAAGACATCATTGTAACTTTTTTGAAACCTAGCATGCAAAGAATGATGAGGCGCCTTTGACGAAAATACGTCCATGTATGAAAATGTTGACCAGCTTGTCTTAGGTACTTATTCCTGTTTAGAGATCCTCAGTGATCACTATGAGCTTCCATCTGTTAGTTTTCATCTGTACATAAGATTTCCACTACAGTTAAGAATGCCTAGTAGTGCTACCTGATAATAACTTCTGCAAGTAGTGAATGCCTGCGTATGTGTGCCATGCAAGTATACTAGTGTGCTTGAAGAAGCTGCAGGGTTTCTTACTGACAACAGATATTTCATGCTAAAAATTTTCCACGTTTAAGCACATAATTTTAATTAGCAAGCATCCTAAAAAATTTAATGCTTTCATGAAAAGATTGTTCTTTTGCTATTGACTTCAAATGAAAGATAATGTGGATAACAGACTTAGAAATGTCTGTACTCAAACACGGCTCTTGCAGCACATGGTGTTGTGAAACAAATTACTCACTGCAAATGACATCTGTGACACCTAGATCCACAAACTTCCTTTTGCCTTTTTGGCCTGCCCAGCTGAACTGCACAGCAACCTCAAGGCTTAGCAGAAGCTCCAGCATCCTCCTGGCTGCTGCCCCAAAAGTTGAGCCACCAAGGCCAGCAAGCTGCTGTATCTGTAAAGTTTTGAGGTCATTATTTTTTTTAGAAGAGTAGCTTAATGCAGTGACTAGAAAAAAAAATTATAGAAAAATATAATGAATGACGTACAAGCTTTAGCTTAATGTTGCCATCAGCAGCAAGTCTCCCCTCAAGACTTAGAAATTGGTCAATATCCTTGACCGGTGTCAAAACCACATCATCATTTGTCTCATCTTGAAGCCTCACTGTTGTGTTGAAAAGGTGCCGCTGGGGTAGCACGCGTCGCCAGAAATCAAAACGTGTCCTTGGGGCACATCCGTTTCTGGAACGATCGAGGAGTGTGCCGAAGGCCGTTCTCTGTCATGAACACAAAGGCGACGATGGCCGTCTTCGAGGTCGACCGCACAAGCCTCGGAGGGCAAGTCGCTCTCTCTTTCGGCGTTGCGGGAATCTCGGTCAACGTACCGCGTGTCATTTATGACATCGGCCTCACTGTCAATAAGCTGAAAACTAGCATTGACGCGCCGATTAATTTCACGCCGAAATTTGCGATCCGCGCTCTCAGCCATCTTGAACAGCACAGAGCACAGTAGAATGGTGGCTAGACCAAAGAACACCCACCACCAGAACACGTTGTTAGGCTAGTCAGTTGGTTTGTACATACATACATGAATAAGCAGTAAAGATATACAGCGCGAGGCTGAAAATCAACTGTCCTCTCTTTTTTTATTTATTTACCTTTGCGGCTTACAACTTCAATATGAAAATTTAACAGAAGACACTCACCTGGCATGCTTACGATTCTTTGAGGGCTTCTGCGAGAAGCTTCCTCTATGGCGAGAAGTGTTGTATTGGAATGTTGACTCGACCAATGACTCGACTTGACTTACTGCAGGCCCATAATGATGATGATGATAGTTGCGTCACTTTAAAATGGGTAAACAGTGTCGTAGACATCCAGATTTAAAAGCACCTTGACTGCGCATGGTGACCGCATTAAGGTACTGCTTTTTTTTTGTTAGCACCACCACAACTTCAGTCGCCCATTCGTTTTCCCACAGCGTTCTAGTTCCAATGCTGCTCTATTCACGATAACCTAGGCCAGCCCAGTCGTCAGCATGGTCAGTTGTCGTCTGCTCGATGGGACCGTGCGGCATTGCAACACTGGACACTCGAGAATAACGTGCTCGCTATTCACAGTTTTCACGCCTGCATTCATTTTGGAGCCGACACCGTTTATACTCGCACCAAACTTGGTCTGCCGCACGTGCGTTCATTGGGGAAACGGGTCAGACCACAGTCAGTGCGATATAATTCCGTATGCACGTCGGCGGTAGATCACGACCAACGAAAACGTGCAGGCAGAAAGTTTGGCCTACGATCACTTACAAAGTAAATAAATAAATAATAAATAAAAGAACACGTCTTTCTCGTGTTGGCTTGAAGTGCTTCCTCGTGTAACTATCTCATTTTAATGATCGAGAAGTACTTTACTATTATGACTCGAAAGTAGGCATACGAAATCCCGTGGACTTATTCGTTAACAGCCAGAAAATTAACCAAACACGAATTGCGAAAGCTGCATGCACCTACGAAACATGCATATCCTCAAAACGTCCTCGAGCAGACGATATCAGGACAATTCTTCGTCCTTAAAAAGGTCTCAAAGGGGCATTTTGGGGATAATCCTGCAAGTGTCGACTAGAGGACCAAATGAGGACGTCCTGAAACTGCCGAGGACGTTTGTACCATATGAGGACGACCTCAGGTCGTCGAGTGTTGTCTGGGTAGTTTCGATTGTAATATGAGCGCTGCTTCCATTTTGTTCGCGATCCATGTTATTAAGTTTCTAGTGAATAAGGTCGGTTGCTTAAGAGCACTCCCTTGTTCGAATCGACAGTAGTTCATAATCAAAGCAGATATATGCATGCACACTACACACGCTACGAATGCACGGGCATGAGATATATGCACACGAACATACATACACGTACGCTACGCACGAGCGACTTTCACGCATGCGTTTGTGTGAGAGTATTTACACACATTCGAAATTAAAAAAAATGTTCGGGGTGGAAGGATTACAGCAGCTTAATTTGAGAATGTGCACTGCGACTTGCAGAGAAAACAAGCATACGCGAAAAATGGTGACACACCTAACGCAATAAATTTCCTAAAGCACTTGCATATATATATACTTCGTGGTCAGAGAAGACCGAATATAAATAAGAATGCACACACGCTAAATAGTGCTGTACTCACGGAGGAGAATTAAGTCGGCCTGAGTGCATTGATTAGAACGAATTACCATTGTGTCTGTCACCTTCTTTCCAACGCGTAAGCTTCTGATTTGCGCCGTTTTCCGTCGCGCATCGTCTGCATTCTTCGGGAAGTGATAGAACGATACGTTGCCATCGTTCCAACGCGATGCTACGCATTGTGGCGCACTTCAATGTCTTTAGACACCGCTTTCTACTTTTTCGAGCGCGCGCGTGCGGCATGGCAGAAATAAAGGAACTATGCGGCCGCTTCTCAACGCGCGCAATAGGGTAATATACCTTTTTTCAAGGTTGACCCTGTTTATGGCCTCCGAGATGGCGGGTGCGCAATGGGTTTTTCTCTGGCCGTCCCAATCGCACGGAGAGAGTGTGTTTTCATATGTGGGCATGGCCCACTCTTTTCTCCGCACCACGGCGCTGCTTCGTATAGTCGAAAACACTGCCACACTGTTGGCGAAGATTTCATGAGGAGAGAAAAAAAAATGGTTTTGGGTTTTTTTATAACTTCGAACTCATTTGGAAATCTAGGGCCAAGGTGTACGAGAGGCAAAGTCAATGTTTGGGCGTATATATTCTCAAATTGAATTTTTTGCTGTAGATTCGCCCCGCCCGTATTAGAGTACTTATAATTGCGATGTCTCTGAAAGAGATCAGTGTGTGTTGAAAACTTGCTGTACTTCGAAGTTTGCAAGCTGTAGAGTATGGGGGGCACTGGCGAAGAAAAAAATGACAGCTCGATCAACAAGTGAAGTCAGAAGAGTGCCGCGTTCTACGCTCACGGGTTACACTCGATTAAAAGGGTTGCTTTTTCTTTACTTTCACGGAACTACCACAGCTTTTCATTGTAACGCCGTTTCCAGAATCCTCCCGTCGAGCCGCAGAAGCAGCATACAGGGAGGAGGGTGCAGGTGGTCGCCATGCGTCTATACTATGCCTATACTTAACGTCTCTGGTTCTGTGACAACCACGTGCGGGCTGGTTACAGGCACGTTTTGGTCACTTATGGTCGTCCATTCGCACTGTGAATTGTACGGTGTTAAGTGAATACGTTGGGCAATGTAAGAACGAACATCGAAATGTTTTGATAGTGCAACAAGTACGCAACACGCGTTCAGAATTTGATGTACCATGGTATGAAACACTGCGGTGTTCTTTTCCTCTGCACATGGCTTGTACGCATTGGACAGGACTGGCCGATAGTAAGGTGAATTTTCCCAATACTTTCCAAATTGCTTCATTTCTAGAAACGCTAGTTAGTTATTTATGATTTAAAAAGTGTCAATTGTGCATTTTAAAATATGTATATAGAGAGCCCACAATTTGGCAAGAGAATCGTTTAGTCGCAGTGATGTATTATTCGCAGTGATTAATAATATTACACTACGTCCCAATCTTGTGTAGCTGAGTTAGGGCTCCGTTAAAAAAAAAAAAACGCAGCCAATCTTTCCGCGTCTTATCGCAGATTAACCTTAGTTCTTCAGTTTTTTTTTTCGCTTTCTATGTACTAACGTACACGCGAATTCATATCTTCCCGACCACTGCACGGGCTCAGGCCTATACCCGAAAACCCAGACCGGGTAAAGAAGTTTTCATGGCAGGCGCGGGCGGGGTTTGGGCCTTGGGTTTTTGGCTTAGGGTCGGTCCCGGGTTAGAGGTGGCGGATTCAGGTCGGGCTGAACTTGAACTTTCGTATCTCGAAAAAAAAAACGCATTATATATTGTTTTCATCTGGGGCAAGTTATTGGGAGAAATTTCATGAGCGACAGGTCTTCAACTTCCTTATAGCTTCTTCCATATGGTGCTACTTTGACTGGGCTCATACAAAGTCAATTAGCATCTCCCTATTCTTTGTTTTGTTGATAGCATGCGCTGTAGTTTTCTGTCCGGAATGTTAGTTTGTAATTACAGCAATAAATGTAGTATAATAAACTTATATCTGTAACTTCATCATCGAAATGGGGACCAGAGAGCTCCAAAGTAGGACAACGCCGGAGAAAGTTCCCAGTCTATAGTCTAAAAACGAAAGCTCAGTGCGCGTACATAGAATCATTGTAAAGACGAGACGATGTCTCTCCGTGTCTCCGTTATAGTTCCACGTGATCATGTGACGCGACTTGGACACGCGTAGCCTGCTCTGTGTGCCCACATTGTTAACATCTGCCGCTTTCACCGTGTTCCGAGAGCAATACGATACTGCCCAAACAGTGGTGTAATGTGCAGTAATGGCATAGATCTATTAAACAAGTTGTAGAGGGAAGTATATTCACTCGGCAATATATCTGGCTTCAAGAAAGACAGTTACAATTTCCGCACTCGGTTATGTTCCCTTACCTTGAACCATATGCACACAGCGAGTAAGCGTCGAGAAGCTTATCGCCTTTACTAACAAACTGGAACGAAACCCGAAAACAGATAGCAATATCTTCGTCCACCTCCTGCCAGTCCGCGTAGTCCATACACCATTATATTGTATAAAAAAGCATAACAAAAAGCATGTTTAACATACGCTGCTGACACCTGCAAGGAGAAACCCTCACATAGGCGCTTTATACATTGTGTTGAAGAGTAGCGCGACGTTCGCGATTAAGAGCAATGAAGCGATGAGCTGGAAAGCTATGTTCGTTCTGCAGAAGTCTGCAGAGACGTCCAAAATTTGCTCCTGTGGGGCAAGTCAGAGATTTACGACAGCTTAAACCTTAAATAAAAATTTGCAAGGGAGATTTTGTGCGTCCCTGTGGCCAGCGGAAGAAGCTGCATCGCGGTACAATATCTGATGCAACAGAGCATGGCGTGCTTACAGCAGCCCTACTGAAACGTTTCGTATGTGAGTCCAATAATTCCATATGTTTTCATAAAGAATACATATGTTTCCTATATATTTTCCGTATATTTCCGTAAGATTCTTACGGAAACATACGGAATTATTGGACATCGCATACGGAACGTTTCAGTAGGGAGTAATCTCTTGATAATTTGACTTTGCACACAATAACTTGTAAAGTAATGAACTGTTAACTATGTCACAAAAATTTACTTCATTTACTGATATCCTCGAAGTCAAACGCATAACAGAGCGCAGCGAGTAAAAAAGTACAAGTAAAAGCAAACTGAAACGCAGTAAATAGAGACACAGGTTCTTCGGCCTTATAGACTGTATGTATACCAGCAGTGGTATACACTACTGGTATACAAGGACACTTTCCCAGTCCTTTCGGTTGTTTATACGTATTCGAGAAGGACACGTGGTGCGCGCGGTTTGTTGAGTTTTATCTAGATATGCGTATTAATAACATATGTAATAAACTTGGCTTTTTTCCTCTATTTCTTTTGCCGTAGCAAGGTGCGACTAGGCTGAAGACACCTGAAGCATGCTGAAGATGACATACCCATAATGGTGCACGATTGGGTTTGATATATAGAGCATGCCTTTCATTTTGATAGGGAGTGCAAAAAAAAAGTGAGGAGAGCGTTCTGTTCAGTCTCCTTTCTTTTTGCGCTCCCAGTCGAAGATGAGCTCATGCTGGAAATCCTTTTTCTTGCTAAAATATCGGATACCTAATACACTTGATAATTCCCATCCTACTTGCAGAAAAAAATATGCATAGTGTACACCCAGCCAACAGAAAGTCATCTTCAAGGCGTTTTTAAAACGTTCTCATGAGGACATTTGAACGTCCTGAAAACATGCTCAACAAGTCTCGATGTAGTCCAAGAAAGATTCTACTGAACAGCCACAAAAGGTTCACCAGGGTATTTCTGGCATTATTTCTGGATTTAGAGGGCACTGATACGTAATCAGTTGGTCCACCAGGACATTTTGCGAACCAAATGTGCTACCCATAGAAGATACTTCTGGGACATTTAGCGCGTCGATTAGGCTACCCACCACAATTGGTTGTATGCTGAATTACTGTATTTTAGATTTTACTTTTATGTGAAGATAACGTTAGGCACTGTTGTGTATTAACAAAATGGTGATGCATCAGTGCCAATGCAGACAATGAACATGCAGAGTACGTCGTTTTACCAACCGCTAAAGCAAGCACAAAAACAACCAGTAGCTAGAAATTATTTATTCTGATGCCCCCAACAAAGCCCAACAATACAATTCTTCAAATGATGAGGTAGGCGACGCGCTCTGTAGTCTTCATTGGTCAGAATAACCAGCGTGTGCTTCCAGTGATCATAAAAAAAAGTCAAATTGAATTTGTTAGGACAGTCGTTAAAGATACCATAGTGTACATTTCGCAAGCACACACTGGGGCCACTCTTATGATCAGTGCGGAGTGTTTGAGAAAGTCGGGGACCAAACTATTCGTGCAGTATATGTGCTCTACGCACACCGATCGGTCGTCGTAAGGCGAATGCTTCAACTTACGCTATATCATAGTCTGCACATCGCTGTTTGAGTCGGCGCCGATCATGGTGCAACGAAAAGACTCGCGGTGGCAAGTTTACGTCGTCTCCGGGTGAGCCACTGCTGATCGGACCACTTTTTAGATCTGCAACACGCGAATACACCACGTGTGCCTTATCATAACAAAACCGGCAGAATCGCTACTAAGCTCGGGACCGTGCTCCATCCGTTTATTGTGTCGAGTCGCTTAACCTTGATGTAGGGCGCAACCAGTAGAATCGGTGTCGGACAGAGAACATTACATTTCTGCGGACTTAGTTACACAATGAACTAGGTCTAGTACACTCTGACTCGGCCACACTTAGAGCGCTACACGCCAGCTCTGCGAGGTCGTTGTTTACGCACACAAACTGACCACGCACATCGACGCGGCATTTTCGCTCGCGGCGAAATAGTCATTCATCACTTTCTGCTATCACGAATACACAAAACAACAACTGGACGGAACTCACCAATGTTCATGCCTGGATGCGCCATCACACGGGCAGCCGCTCCGCATGCCGCCATTGAAGTGCAGAAATGAAGCGGGAGAAACAGCGTGGAGACAGCTAAAGCCACCAGGAGGACACTGTTTTTTTTTTTTTTTTTTACTACTTGAGTCGCAGTGTTTTCAGCCATGGCCGGTTCATGAAATGTGCGCTTTCATGGAGCTCTCGAGTTTCGGCGGTCAGAAATCTGTGAAATTTTAAAATATGACAGTGAATTTTAACTTTGCGAAGGTTATTTTCCCCCTAACTATAGGGTATTTGAAACAACAGGGATAGTTTTTATTTGTCACTTCTTTTCCCGCACCCCCTAATGACGCCTAGAGGCACTTTGTTATGGTTTGTAGAAATTAAAGTGTCTTTTCTGATTTCCTCAGACAAGAAATACCACTACAGCAATTTCTCAGGCTTGATAGTGGGCAAGATTTTATAGCTCATGGGAAGAAATAAAGCGAAAAGCTGTGTATCTCAGCCTATGTGGGTATGTGCTTGTCTTTTCTTGGGCGAACTTCTCAACTGCATGGGACGTGTTTCTCAAGTTCTCCAACATCTTCATAGATTTCCTAGGCGCTTTGTGCAACAAATTGGTGTAGATCGATAACGAGTGCTCTGAGGACATGACATTAGTTTGTCAAGCATAGGTTGATTAATTAAGGAGAAAGACAATGTTGAAATTTTGCACGCCGAAGCCAAAGTCTTGCTTGGTACGTGACGCCAAAGATTTGTATTTCGTATTTTGGCTACATGGTCTCAAAGAAATTTCCAGGAACTTGGCATATGAAATCCATGGCCCCTTTAAAAAGAAATCTCTCTTTCTTTGGACTGAGAATCACGTAGGCCCCAGTGGACGCCACCCAAATCTATGACGTCACTTCTATTGGCGTCACCACAAGTACTTTCTTCTTGCATGTTTTCTCGCTTACAAAGCGTCTTGTTACGGTAAGAGTTGTGTTTTTGGTATCGTGAAAGAGTAGTTTACTAACATAAAGAAAATCATTGTTTCTTTGCCTTTTCAATAAATAATTACGTAATCAACAAATAATGATGTATTTTGAAGCAAAGAGGTCGAGAAGTTTATGTAAAACCTCCTCCTCGAAATGTTGAGTTATATATGTAACACACGCGCTAAAGTGCTATCTTCTTTAATTGATGACTGTTCTGCAGACAAAGTATAGTGCTAACAGAAACTTGGTTGCCGAGTAAAATCAGCAATACTGAAGTTTTACATTGCAAGAACACCTCCAATTCTTACATATCTGATCGAATAAGAAGGACAGGGGGCAGTGTTCCTCACGATATGAGATCAATTTTCTTCCCATACTATTCCTACATGTTCGCCACTTGAACTAGTATGCGCATGCGTTCGCTTTGCGTATCAAGAAGTGATTTTGTGTGCTTGCTACCGTCCGCCTAACTGCTCCTCCAATTTTTGCGATAACTTCCACAAATGTTTGCACGCTATTTCTGTCAGATACCCAAATTCATAAATATTTGTCATGACTTTCATTTCCCAGCAATTACTAGGAGCAGTGAGGATGAAACGGCTAGCTGTCTTTCAGCGGAGTGTAATCGCTTTTTAAATAAAGCAAAGATTTCAATTTTTTCGAAGTAATCCTTGAACCCATGTACGCGCATAACAGCATTTTCTTCCAAAATACTTCACTTGGTTTTCGCAATTAATCCTTCGGTCATTTCATCGATTCATTACCTGCCTGGACTTAGTGACCATCGCGTTGTACACTTCACTTGCGAAATTCAACCACAGCATCCTATGCAGCGGCGGCTGCATTTCCGATGGAGGCGGAAATGTTGTAGGCCCGTGTGCTCAGATTTAGGTGCACGTTAAAGAACCCCAGGTGGTCAAAATTTCCGGAGTCCTCCACTACGGCGTCTCTCATACTCATATGCATTTCCGATGGAGGCGGAAATGTTGTAGGCCCGTGTGCTCAGATTTGGGTGCACGTTAAAGAACCCCAGGTGGTCAAAATTTCCGGAGTCCTCCACTACGGCGTCTCTCATAATCATATGGTGGTTTTGGGACGTTAAACCCCACAAATCAATCAATCATCAGCGTCCTATGCACGCAACCAAAGTTATAAAAGATTATGCGAAAGCTGGTTATGCATCCATATGTACCGAGTTAGAAATTTTCACTGAAAAACACATTGCATCTGCTGCTGAAAACACTGTAGAGGAGAATTGGGTATTGTTTAAAAATAAGTTTAATTCACTTATAGATTGCTATATTCCTTTGCGAACTGTTCGAGTGGCATTCCGCTCTCCGAGGTTCACCTCAGCACTTCTCCGGTAACGAAAAAAAAAAAATCGACTTTACCGCATCGTTTCGTCATCTGATACCACGGAGAGATTGGCGGCTTATCACAATGCAACATTAGAATATAAAAAAAAGCTTATCAAATTGCTAAATATATTTTTTTAGCGATATACTTCTTTCTCTTATACAGTCTAACCCTCGTAAGTTTTGGTGTATTGAAAATGGTCCGAAGAATAAAAACATCGATCTTTGTAACGAATTTGGTTTGGCTATTTCAAGTGACAGGTGCTGTGAAGCTTTGCAATTTGTATTTAAAAACGCGTTTTCTGCTCACAACTCTAATCATTTACCAATTGAAGCTGATCCAGTATATCACCGAATGGAACCAATAATCATAGATTAATTAGGACTTTTCACCTCATACTTAAAATGAAAGCATCAACACCTGGGATAGGTGGAATCACTCACCAATTTCTCAAACAGGCGGCCATTTATTGTTCAGTAATTTTTTTCACAGCTCTTTTCATAGTCATTGCAACATGCCCCGTTGCCCAGTGACTGGAAGGCGGGGAAGGTGGTTCCTGTACCTAAACCAGGTGACTCATCAAATCCTTCTAATTACAGGCCCATTACGTTGACTAGTATTCTATGTAAGCTTCTAGAACATATCTTCGATTCTAACTTAATTTTATATCTCGAAAAAAAAAACTTTCACAACAGTCAGCATGGTTTTAGGAAACACTACTCATGCGAAACCCAACTACTTCTCTTCACAAATGACTCATTTACAGCATCTGACACTGACTCCATTTTCGACTGCATTTTTCTTGATTTTCAAAAAGCTTTTGACACAGTTTCTCACCTTTTACTCCTACTGAAACTAAGCAAGCTAAATATAGACTTAAGCATATTACGGTGGATTGAATGCTTCTTGCCTAACAGAACTCAACAAGTAACAGCTAAAGGTCATAACTCACTCAATTGTTCCGTAACATTTGGTGTGCCACAAGGTTCTGTCCTTGGATCCTTGCTCTTTCTAATTTATACTAATGACCTTTCATCCTGCATTACATAGACAATCAGGCTGTTCAGTTGCCGATGATTGTGTCATCTATCGCATAATAACTAACCCGCATGATTCATCACAACTTCAATCCGATCTTGACAGCATTACCTCCTGGTGTTCACTCTGGTCCATGAAACTGAATACCAACAAGTGTAAAAAGATGACGATCTCTCGAGGAAGTACTGGATGCATTAGCCCGCTTATTGAATTATTAATTTTCAGTTACCATATGTGACTACTTACAAATATCTAGGTGTTCCCATTTATAACAACTTAACATAGAATATAGTCATATTACTTATGTGATTAAGAATGCAAACCGCACTCTCGGCTTCTTGCGCGGTAACTTTTCATTAGCGGCTGTTTCATTAAAACTTCTTCTTTATAAAACACTAGTCAGATCTCAGCTCGAGCATGCCTCATCAATCGGGGATCCTAATTCTTGTACACTTGTTAACGCCCTAGAAGCCAGTCAGAATCGTTCAGCTCGTTTCATTGCCGCTAATTACTCTCACACTGATAATATCTCATTAATAAAAACTTCTCTCGACCTCCCTACCCCTAACAAAAGAAAGCAGACCTGCCTACGGTTCTTTCACAATTTTTTTCAATGAATACTGAAATAGAACGGACATTGTTCTCGCCACGTACCTTCATATGTTTCGGCTCGCATCGACCACGACTTCAAAGTTCATGTACCATTCTGCCATACGAACATGTACATCCGCTCCTATGTGCCCAAGACTTCATCTGAATGGAACCACCTTCCTGCCTATATCGCCATCAACCCTGATCATGCATCATTCAAGACTGCTATTTCTGACTTGTAACACCACTCCCAAGTGACCACTCCTCTGTGTAACGCCCCAAATGGCATTGAGAGTACTTAAATAAATAAATAAATAAATAAATAAATAAATAAATAAATAAATAAAAAATAAATAAATAAATAAATAAATAAATAAATAAATAAGTTTGTTAACTAGGCCGAGCCCGGACCTTACTCAGCCTTAGTGGTGCTTTCAACACATTTTCTATTGGACCAGCTCTTGCAGGACCGAGGCAGTTATAATTTCTTTTCTCAAAATATGTACTATTCAAATAAGCAAGGCACCATTACCGCCCTCGAGTCCGTTGCGTTGCAAATGTCAACTCCTTGGGTTTTATTAACGAACGAACGCTCAAGTACTCAGCAGTATCATATGGTGGTTTTGGGACGTTAAACCCCACATATAAATCAATCAATCAGCCAAAAAAGCCCCCCCCCCTCCCTGTGCCCCGACCATAGAGTTTCATACAATAATACCTAGAGGGGAATCTGGCGCTAGTGTCTACGCGGGCTCCTTCAGCGGCGCTTGTACCCTCATGGGAATTATGGGAAGTACAGGGTTCGGATCTGCTTCGGATGGATCACGTTCTTGAAATTCGCGACGCTTGTTTGCCGAGTGTAAAAGAAAATGATATGAAGTTATGTCTAATTGGAACTTGCTTCATTTTTTGCACGCAAACTTTATTGCAAAAGGTTTTTGTGACTAGGTAGTAGAAGTGAAACCTGGACAAATTTAATCACCAGGGTTTGCATTGCTCTGCCATTGCGTTCCAGATTTCACATCAAGATGTAATGAATTCTTTTTTACAACATTTCAAAATAAACATTCTTATTTTGCCCTTGAAAGTACGCAATATTTATTTATGGAAATAACAGCACAGCATTAAGTGAGGAACACTTAACGTTTCATCTGCTGCGATGCCATGGTGCGTCTGTTCAAGTGGTATGCTCCTAACGCACCTCTCGTTTTGCTGTGAAGTCGAGTCAGAAGAGTGTGGCGGCGCGTCTACTTAGCGTCGCCGTCGTTTTGCAGTTAATTTCAATGAGTTTTGGCTAGACGCAATAACAACAAACGTGAAATTAATGTAATATCCTACACTGGCATGGGACGCTACGGCTATGCGCAGTGGTGAGTGGACAACGCTTCGCTTAAACTGTCAAACACGACTTATAGAGCTTCAGCGTTGCAGCAAATTGAGATCCCTAACTTCTTAGAACAACAAAGGCGCAGCTTCAGTCCTTTGCACACACCCCACTACCTACTGTACATGAAGAACGAAACTGAGACTGTAGAAAAAGATCTGTAGACAATTCGCTAGCTAACGCGATTCAATCCGAAGCCTGTACTTGCCCTAATTCCCATGAGGGTACATCATCGCAGCGCCAGATTCCTCTCAAGGTATTATTGTATGAAACTATATGGCCGCATGGCCTCCGAGATGGTGGGCGCGCGGCGGGTTTCTCTCCGGCCATCCCAATCGCACGAAGAGCGCGTGTTTCCAGAGGTGGGCGTGGCCCACTCTTTTCTCCGCAAGGCGGCGCTCTTTCTTTTGGTCGAAAAGAAAGAGCGAAAAAAAAAAGAAAGAGGTATAATACTCGGGGTAGTTCTCTACTGTTTGAGGCCAGGACGGGAGTACTGCGAACCAAGACATATCGGGCCAAATACGAAGGGGTCGACACAATATGCAGTGCGTGTGGAGAGAAAGAAGAAACTGCCGAACACTTGATAATGTTCTGTAAAGGGCTTCACCCTATAGTTCAGGATGATGGCGCAGAGTTTTTCAAAGCACTGGGATTTAGGGACAGCGAGGGCAAAATAGACTTTAAGCGGGTAGACTTAACTAGAAGGAGGTTATCTGATTGGTGGCTAAAGTCAAGGCACGAGTGAAAGTTAAACCCTTCACTGCGAAGTACGAATCCTCAACTTCATTATTTAAAGGAAAAAAGATAAATGTAATGGTTAGTTCACTAAGTATTACGGCTAGGTGGCGTTAGCCGCCGCCCGATCTAAAGGGTACAGCCACATCCATCCATCCATCCATCCATCCATCCGAAAATGCTGCCGCGCTGTTGGCAAATCTTCTATGTGGCGAGAAAAAAAAAAGCTTTGCGCTTCTATATAACTTTGCGTTCGTTTGGAAATGCCGGGTCAACGAGTGCGAGAGGCAAAGTCAACGCTGGGTCATTTTATTTTCAAATGTGGTTTTTATTTTGCTGTAGATTGACGCCGCCCATATTAGAGCAGTTAAAATTGTGATGCCTCTGCAAGCGATTCGCATGTGCTCGAAACTATACTTCGAAATTCGCGGGCTGTATAGTAGGGGGGGGGGGGGGCGAAAATGAAAGAAAAATGGCAGCCCGCTCCGCAAGCGAGGTCAGAAGAGTGCCACGTTCTACGTCTATTGATTTCTTTTAAAACTCTATTAAATTAATTCTTCTTGCTCTCATTGAACTAGCACTGCTTTTCATTATACCGCTGTTTCGAGAATTCTTGCTGCGCCGTGACGTGGTTCTTAGCTTCTTAGAAACGTTCTTCGGTTTTTAGGCAGGCACGTCTGCCGTCCAGCCGTGATCACCACAACTGGTCTCCCCTAGAGATGAGGCACGTTCAGTGGGACTTCTCAACGACGAGCAAAACGCTGTTCGGCGAGGGTGAGATGAACAAAATCGTGGCGTATGCACGGAGTGACTGATTAGTGGGGCGAAGCATCTGTCCATCCGTCCGTCCGTCCGTGCATTCGTTTGACCATGCGTCCATCGACTCCTATCACACTACAGCACGCATCAGACGGACGGACGCTTCGCCCCACTCATCATATCATTCACTCCGTGGATATGCTGGCTACGAGCACTGGATATAAGGATGATCGACCAAGTGATGCTATAAAGAGCTTCGTCCCTAAAAGCAATAAAACCACGTCAGGCTACGCATCGCAGCAGTGATTACGTCAGCACACCCGTAATAATTCTCTAAACAGCGTTACAATCTGAATCAGGGGTAGTTCCACGACAGGAACAAGAAAGTGACCCATTTATTTGACTGTATCCCGTGAGCACAGAATGCGCTATTTTGATTTATCTTGTGAGTTGCGCTGTCAGACTTTTTAAAATGTGGAGCATTTTATACTCGCACCTACTCGTGAATTCGGCGTCGGCAGCGCCGTTGACAACATCACTGCGCATGCTGGCGTCTCGCGCCCAAAGTTTTTTTTTTTTGTTTCCTATCTGACAAGCAGAAGGGCACGCAGCAGTGTGACATGTTCCTGATAATAAATGAAAGAAACAAGTCCTGCCATCACTTTCTCTAACAGGAAAAAAAAACTACAGCACTGACATAGCATCAATTGCATAAACCATAACCAGTCGGCCACTTAATTAATAAATCGCTGCAATTGAATCAAACATTTGTTTTGACTTCCAGTCCAAAATTTTCCCTCCTTTATGCAGAATGCCAGCTACGCATGTACGTAAGGTAACCACGCGAACGCCGCAGCATGAGTGCGTTACGAAGAAATAACCACTGGGGAGGAACGGTCACTGAGCCGACCAAATTCGGTGCTCAGCGCTACGGTGTTCATTGGATATGTTGGGGAATGTAAACAAGAACACCGAGTAGTTTAGTGGATAAGGTACTCGGCTGCTGACCCGCAGGTCGCGGGTTGGGATCCCGGCGCGGCGGCTGCATTTCTGATGGAGGCGTAAATGTTGTAGGCCCGTGTGCTCTGATTTGAGTGCATGTTAAAGAACCCCAGGTGGTAGAAATTTCCGGAGCCCTCCACTACGGCGCCTCTCATAATCATATAGTGGTTTTGGCACGTTAAACCCCACATATCAATCAAACGAACACCGAGTTCTTTTGGTTCTCGAAGAAGAACGCCGCACGCGTTCAGAGTTGTGTGTATCTGGTATGAAATACTGCGCGTTACATAGCAGTGACAATTCACCCTTTTTATTCTCCAGTATATAGTCTACCTCGATGATTATTTGGTTTTCTGAAAGACTCCGTTCGGCCGCATGCGCGACCCTTTTATTCGGATGCAGTAGAGATAACTGTAAGTGAACATGATACTGATATTGCCATCGTACTAACAAAACATAATCAAAATACAGGTGACGAGAAAAGGAGACGATGATAACTCAAGCACTTTCACTGTGAAGGACGTAGGGAGCAAATGTAGGTCGGATAATCATAGCCTTTCACAATATTCCTGCAAAAATTACTTATCACATTAAAAGTTGACACGATTATCGGTATTAGTTTTCTAGAGCGTAATTAGCATGCGGTTGACCACCTGATAAATATCGGCATGCGATAAAAGAGTAAAATGATCTATAACGATAAGAGGATAATATGAGTCAACGACCATAACTAGCCCAGTTTTCAACCCCATACGCGTCTCCAGAAAGGGGGAATGCTAGAATGCCTCTGTCACAGACCAAATAATACCTCATTGCAATGATCTATATATAAAAAAACTCAGCAGCTGCCACGCTTTTATTCGCCAATTGGACCAAAATAAAAGCAGTAACAAAAAAATACTTGCCTTCAGTGCACCCAGAAGATTTGTCGGTGATTTTTGCTCACATGCGAGAAAATGAAACAGAAAAGAAAAACACGCGCACGCTGAAATCCCGCGCGCTTTGCTTTCTGCTGTGGTCTCCGCCACTCGAGGATGGATGGATGGATTTGGCTGTACCCTTTAGATCGGGCGGTGGCTAGCGCCACCAAGCCGTAATACTTAATGAACCAAAAATTAGATTTATTTTTTTCTTTAAAAAGTGAGTTTGAGGATACGTACTTTGCAGTGAAGGGTTTAATTTTCACTCGTGTCTTGACATTAGCCACCAATCAGATAACCTCCTTCTAGTTAAGTCATCCCGCTTAAAGTCTATTTTTCCCTCCCGGTCCCTAAACCCCAGTGCTTTGAAAAACTCTGCGCCATCATCCTGAACTATAGGGTGAAGCCCTTTACAGAACATTATCAAGTGTTCGGCAGTTTCTTCTTCCTCTCCACACGCACTGCATACTGTGTCTACCCCGGGGAACCCACAATAAACGCGCCCCGAAACTAACGTGTTCGTGCAGCGCGCTCTGCCAGGCCTGGCAGTTTCTTTAGATGCGAAGTATTAGCGTCAAGCTCAGTCCAGTGTGCGGCGTGACCACCCTTACTGTGCATGCGCGCTCCTCCCCCTCTCAAATCACGCAACGCTGACGCAGGCTAAGCTCAATCCAGTGTGCGGCGTGACCACCCTTACTGACAATGCGCGCTCCTCCCCCTCTCAAATCACGCAACGCTGACGCAGGCTGGCATTTGCTAGCCTACACTTGCTCCTCACTCTACTCTAGGTATCCCTCCCAAAGGCGTTTACACCATTGCACATGTGTGTCCTCTCTCCATCTCTCCCCTCATACGCTCCCATCTGTCTCCTCTAGGAATTGCTCCCAGTGACATTTACATCACCATTGCGCATGTGCGTCCCCTCCCCCCCACAATGTTGACGCAGGCAGAGTCTGCTAGTGAGTTTCTTGATAGAAAAAAACTAACTGCTCGCACTACACAATCGTTCCCTGGCCACCCTGTATACATAGGCACTGGATCTTGACCTCCAACGCAGCGCCGGTAAAAGATTTCTCCAGGGCGTTTTCGAACAATACAAATTCACAGCATGGACTTTAACTGAAAGCAGACTGTGGGACTCTGTGTCCGATTGAAGTCCTTTGTCTCTCATTACCCATTAGCATCGATTGGCATGTTCCAGTAGAAAACCCCGGTCCATCACTGCGTGCTTTGCGCCTTCCCTGGTTTCTCTCCTGCGTGATGCCGCAATGAGCACCAGTGCCATTGCCGCCGCCAGTGTAAGCGTTAGCGCCCAGTGCTTCCCATCTATACATGGTACCTTTTAGCAGGAGATAGAGTAATTTTTTTTTCTTCCCTCCATCGCCTGCACGGCGCACCCTCGACCCCATGGGTGCTTGTGCACGCGATACCAATGAATCGCGTCACACCAACAACTGAAAAATGTAGCGTGACCGAGTTGGTGGTCGCGAAGGGTCGCTTTGGTCACTCATAGAATGATTTTTTAGTTCACCGATAGGAGTTTCAAAGCTGCTACCAATAAGCGGCGCAGGAGCAAGACGTTGACGCAGGAGCTGGACATTAAAGGAGAAAACTAACGTGATGCGGCTCGCTCGCTGCGTCACCCTCAATTTAAGCTGAACCCCCTTTGTAAGCATCCAAGTTTCCGCTCCCTAGGTAAGTACTGGCAAGATGCAGCTGTTATATACCTTTCTCTTGATGGTGTGGCAGGTTACCATTCATAATTCCAGAATGCTTTCCGAATGTAATCCGCCCTATTTTTATTGTTCTAGTTATTTCACTCTCATGATTCGGCTTCGCAGTTAATACCTCTTCTATGTACACATATTCCTTTAAAACTTCCAGTAACATTATACAGTGTTCTAAGATAATCAGGAAGGAAAGTCGTAGACGCTTTTGAGAGTGTGAAAAAAATAAAAAAATATGTATACATAAAGAAAACTACTTTCAGTAATTCAAAAGGTTCATGCAGCCCCTCGGACAACTCAGTTCTATTATTTCATTACTTCGCGAAAAGTAGTGGTCTATACAAATTCATAACCGACTGATCAGGCCTCTTAACACAAATGCATATAGTCATGAAACGCATAGAACCGCTCTATGTACAATACATGCAAGCGAATAGTGCTGTATATTGCGTCATCACAATAAGTGACTGCAAGCAACAAAGTGTCAGATATTTACAGTTTAGACTCTGCATTAGACTCGTGTTTGTAGCTAGCAAAATACGCCGCTAAGTAATGATGCACCCTACACGATTCATCCTTGCCACACAGTAATATGAACACAGTCTGCATTAGATTAAATGCTTGAGATAAATTTGTATGAGCCACCTCTCCCTGTCTCTGTCCTACAATGGAAGTAACAGTACACAGTGTTTGAAGATAATCAGGAAGGAAAGCCAGAGACGCTTTTGAGAGTGGGAAAAAATATATATATACATAAAGGAAACTGCTTTCAGTAGCTCAAAAGGTTCATGCAGCCCATCGGACAACTCAGTTCTATTATTTCATTACTTCGTGAAAAGTAGTGGTCTATATAAATTGATATCCGACTGATCAGGCGTCTTAACACAAATGCATATAATCATGCAACGCAGGTAACCGATCTATGTACAATACATGCAAGCAAATAGTGCTAAATATTACGTCATCACAATAAGTGACTGCAACCAAGAAAATGTCAGATATTTACAGTTTAGACTCTGCATTAAACTCATGTTTGTAGCTAGCAAAATACGCCGCTAAGCAATGATGCACCCTACAAAATTCATTCTTGCCAAATAGTAATATCAACAGAGTCTGCATTACATTGCATGTGTGAGATAAATTTGTATGGGCCACCTCTCGTTGTCTCTGTCCTACAATGGAAGTAACATTATGTAGTGTTCGAAGATAATCAGGAAGGAAAGCCATAGACGCTTTTGAGAGTGGAAAAAAAAAAGAAAAAAATTCATATACATGAAGGAAACAGCTTTCAGTAATTCAAAAGGTTCATGTAGCCTCTCGGACAACTCAGTTCTATTATTTCATTACTTCGTGAAAAGTGGTGGTCTATACAAATTCATAACCGACTGATCAGGCCTCTTAACACAAATGCATATAGTCATGCAACGCAGATAACTGATCTATGTATAATACATGCAAGCAAATAGTGCTAAATATTACGTCATCACAATAAGTGACTGCAAGCAAGAAAATGTCAGATATTTATAGTTTAGACTCTGCATTAGACTCGTGTTTGTAGCTAGCAAAATACGCCGCTAAGCAATGATGCAATCTACAGGATTCATTCTTGCCACATAGTAATATCAACACAGTCTGCATTAGATTGCATGCGTGAGATAAATTTGTATGGGCCACCTCTCCTTGTCTCTGTCCTACAATGGAAGTAACATTATACAGTGTTCGAAGATAATCAGGAAGGATAGCCATAGACGCATTTGAGAGTGGTAAAAAAAGAAAAAAAATATATATATAAAGGAAACTGCTTTCAGTAATTCAAAAGGTTCATGCAGCCTTTCGGACAACTCAGTTCTATTATTTCATTACTTCGTGAAAAGTGGTGGTCTATACAAATTCATAACCGACTGATCAGGCCTCTTGACAGAAATGCACATAATCATGCAACGCGTAGAACCGATCTATGTACAATACATGCAAGTAAATAGTGCTAAATATTACGTCACCACAATAAGTGACTGCAAGCAACAAAATGTCACATATTTACAGTTTACCTTCTGCATTACACTTGTGTTTCTAGCTAGCAAAATACGCCGCTAAGCAATGATGCACTGTACAGGATTCATCCTTGCCACACAGTAATATCAACACAGTCTGCATTAGATTGAATGCTTGAGATAAATTTGTATGAGAACCTCTCCGTGTCTCTGTCCTACAATGGAAGTAACATTATACAGTGTTCGAAGATAATCAGGAAGGAAAGTCGTAGACGCTTTTGAGAGTGTGAAAAAAATAAAAAAATATGTATACAAAAAGAAAACTGCTTTCAGTAATTCAAAAGATTCATGCAGCTCCTCGGACAACTGAGTTCTATTATTTCATGACTTCGTGAAAAGTGGTGGTCTATACAAATTTATAACCGACTGATCAGGCCTCTTAACACAAATGCATATAGTCATGCAACGCATAGAACCGATCTATGTACAATACATGCAAGCAAATAGTGCTAAATATTACGTCATCACAATAACTGATTGCAAGCAACAAAATGTCAGATATTTACGGTTTAGTCTCTGCATTAGACTCGTGTTTGTAGCTAGCAAAATACGCCGCTAAGCAATGATGCACCCTACAAGATTCATTCTTGCCACATAGTAATATCAACACAGTCTGTATTACATTGCGTGTGTGAGATAAATTTGTATGGGCCACCTCTCCTTGTCTCTGTCCTACAATGGAAGTAACATTATACAGCGTTCGAAGATAATCAGGAAGGAAAGCCATAGACGCTTTTGAGAGTGGAAAAAAAAGAAAAAAATACATATACATGAAGGAAACAGCTTTCAGTAATTCAAAAGGTTCATGTAGCCTCTCGGACAACTCAGTTCTATTATTTCATTACTTCGTGAAAAGTGGTGGCCTATACAAATTCATAACCACCTGATCAGGCCTCTTAACACAAATGCATATAGTCATGCAACGCATAGAACGAATCTATGCAAGCAAATACATGCAAGCAAATAGTGCTAAATATTACATCATCACAACAAGTGACTGCACGCAAGAAAATGTCAGATATCTACAGTTTAGACTCTGCATTAGACTCGTGCTTGTAGCTAGCAAAATACACCGCTAAGCAACGATGCACCGTACAGGATTCATCCTTGCCACACAGTAATATCAACACAGTCTGCATTATATCGCATCCGCGAGATAAATTTGTATGGGACACCTTTCCACTCTCCTTGTCTCTGTCCTACAATGGAATGCGAAGTGACATTTGGCAGTGTTCGAAGATAATCAGGAAGGAAAGCCGTAGACGCTGTCAGAATCAGACTCCTCTTTCGGTGTCATGCTGCGCCTTGATTTCACAGAGTCTATGCTGCTTGAGCTGGCAAGAAATAAAAAATATTAGTCAGCTTAATGTTACATAAAACGGTGTCACTTGGCACCTTACATGTACAGTTAATAGATGATTCTCAGCACGGTAAGTGCACTCTAATAATTCTAGCACATTTCCAGAACTATTTGACTGTTGTTAGCCATTAAACCAGACCATTTTCCATTGAACCAGACATGATCCATTAAACCAGACATTAAACCAGACATGATCCAGACCCGACATCACCGTGTCCACGATGGTTCTGGGATGCCTGAATGGCCAATGAGTGCACCTCAAAAAAATAAGTGGACTAAATGCTAAAATCAAAATTTAGTTAGTGTAGAGAGCAAGAGATATTCGCATCTAAAATCAGCACAAATAGAATAGAGCACAAGCATAGAAGGACACACTATGAGTGCCGTGCTGTATTTTATTCTTCTGCTCCATTCTGCTCACGCTGATTTTAGATGCGAAACATTTCATGCTCGGGGCTATGTCTCGTGGCAAGGGTGTCTGCACTCACACTACGCATGCACAACTCTCCTCCTACCCTCTTTCCAAGAGTGGCTTGTTACTCTCTCTACTTCTCTCCTACCATCTGCTTGCACTCGGTCCTCCCACTCTACCGTCTAGGCATCTCTCCCAGCAGTCTCTAACGTCCCATTGTAAATGCATGTCCCCTCTCTCTCCTCTCCTACGCTCCGCTCCCCCTCTCTTGCCTCGCAAGGCCGATGCAGGGAGCGGCTGCTAACCTACGCTCGGTTTCCCCTCACCTATATTCCCTTGGCATTTACACCACCGTTGCGCATGCGCGTCTCCCCCCCCTCTCTCCTCTCCTACGCTGCCCCTCCATCGCTTCGCAATGCCAATGCAGGTAGCGTCTGCTAGCGAGTTTTTTTATTGTAAAAACCGACTGCCCACGCTCCACAACCATTTACTGGCCACCCTGTATATATAGGCACTGCATATTGACCTCCAAGGAAGTGCCGGTGGGAGATTTCTTCAGTGCGTTGTTGAACAACAAAAATTCGCAGCGTGTGCGTTAACTAAAAGCGGATTGCGTATCTCTGTGTCCAATCGGACCCTTCCGTTTCTCCTTAGTAGCAATTGGCATGTTCCAGTACAAAAACCCGTACCACCGTGTGCTTTGCGCCTCCGCAGGTTTCTTTCCTACGCAATGCTGTGATGATTGCCAGCGTCAACGTCTCAACCAGTGTAAGCGTTATCGCCCGCTGCTTCGAATCTACAAATGGTTCCCTTTAGCGACAGATGCTAAAGGGAACCATTTGCAACATGCATCAGTTCGAAATTGCCCCACTTCTCTACCTTACTGCAAGGGACATGAATGGCAAATATAAGGCCAATGAAACGGTTAAAATAGCAATCATGAGACCTCACAGCACTACAGTCTCATGCAAAAGAAAAAAAAGAGTACTTAAAGGGCCCCTAAAACACTTTTTCAAGTAACCATGGAATGAATTCACAGAACTTATCGCCTCTCGAATTAAACGCCGCAAAAATTTTAAGAATCCACCCAGTGCGAGTGGATTTACAAAGGTTTGTCGCATGCTGCAATTGGATTCTCTCTTCCCTCGTCCCGATGAAAGCGCTGGAAGCTAAGCACGGAGGGATGACAGGGCCACCGAAAAACGTCATGTGTGCTTTGCGACCTTGAGCACTTGTTTTTTTTTTCTTAGAATGCACGGCTTTTTCAGTGTGATCGTGAGCGCACGCGTGGACAAGTAGCGGCCTCCTGCGGCGATCTCTGTAAAGAGCGAGCGCGCCATGTTCAATCAGCCAATGGCTGATAGATGGGTCGTTGACGTGTGATTTCTGGGCATATAACGTGATTTGTCGAAAGAAGAGAAAGCAATTTTTAGCTGACTTTGATAATTTATTGTGAATTCCAGGCCGCGTGCTGGGCTATAATATTTGGCTCCTGTGTTGTTGGGAGCCTCTACTACCGATCAAATTTCAAGAGTCTGATTACACTTATAACAGACCAAACTGCCAACTCCCACGTGGGAAGAAGGGCATCATTTGCACTATTGCCACCTTTTACCGACCAACAGGTGGTGCTATAGTTTTTCACCAAAACAGACTCAAACTCAAAAAGGCGACCAGAAGACAAGCAAACGAAATTACATAAACGCAGTTGTTTCTTTTTCAGTTTGTCACAAATGTCTGGCATTCTCGTCTGCATGCTCCTTCGCTTTTGTATTGGAAAAAGATATCCGGCAACTATCTACTGGACAACGGTGCCGCTACGTCTTCTCTACACCTGCAGCGAGCACGTACGCATGTGTTCAAGGAAAATGACCTCAAGAGGGGAAGCGTACGCCCTGAAAAAGTTTGACTGCTTTGGCAGTTAACGGTCAACCATCGAGAAGCGCGGTCGTTGGTGTCGTGAGTCTCGCGTAGGCGACGACGACGTATAGAACTTTTTATTGTGAATTTTTTTCCAACCGTTATTTTATTACGCCCAGCTTTTAACTTTGTCTTAGTGTGCGCCGCGATGCGCGTTAAAACTTAAAAGCACGAACACTATTTTTCTTGTAATTCATCTTTGTAACTATTTTAGTTTCCATCATGTCCAGTTATTTTATTAATGTACTGCATCGCGTATAGTATTTGCACTTGTAGTGTTCTTTTAGAGCATACCTTGTTTAGTAGTTGTCCTTTTCATTGTGTATATTTGTGTTTGTCCTCTTAGTTTATTTTTGTTAACTCTTGCTTTGCCCTTGATTTAATTAAATGCTTGTTTGTTTTTAATCAAACGTTCATGTAAGCTATATGTGTACGTAAGTCAGACCCAAACAACGCTACACAAGTAATCCTGCATGGGTTGACCGGCCTGCAAATAAATTTGAAATGTACCACTTGGAGGACTTTCAGGCATCGCTCACCTAAACATAAAGTGGAAGCCCGCGAGTCTGCCGCACGCCGATGTTAGATCAGCGAGGCCTCACCCGAAGTGGGTAATAGTTAGTAATTTTTGCAAGTGTGCAATGATAGGGAATCCCTAAATGGTAACGAAACTAGTGAAATCAAACTCTTCAAGTGACAACCTTTAAACCAACCATGTCGCCCACATCACAAAATCCATGATGTGCATCTAGCTCGTGATATTATTAAATCTTGTACTCAACTTACAAAAAAATCTTTTGAGATTGATTGGTGGTTGTTGCTCAGAAGAAATGTTTGTTGGTATGAGAGTTTCTACACAACCAAGGACCACGTCAAAAAGATCTTTTTTTTCCATCTATTGAACAGATGTGTTTAGCAAAAACTCTTTGTCACCTTACAATGTGCTGCAATGACCCTATATTGTGGGAGTTTGAGTATTGTCTAGAAACTAATTAATCTCATAACTGGTACAAAAACCGGGCAGATGACAATAGCCACAACCACTAGTATTCCCATGGTTAATGCTGACACGAACCTTTCTCTGGAAGGAGACCTCTTTAAAAATAAAATTATGCTGCAAGACCACACTAAAAAGGCCAGACGTTCTTTTATACAGAGTCAGAAAATCAGCCACAAGGATCGACTGCACAATTTTTCATACTGGAGAGAATTGACCAATCTGATCCAGAAATTTCCAAAACAGGGCTGCCCACCAGCTTTTGACAACTTTGAAAACAGAATACTTCCAATGTGAAAACATTCAGTGATAGAGTTGTACAGGTCACAACACAGCTTTGCTACCACAGAAAAACATTTCATGCCATGCTGGACCTTGTACAAAAACATTTTTAAATCATCATTACTTTTAAATATTTTTGTCATAATTTTGATTCTCATGTGCTTCACCCTTCACCACATTTGTCATTAAATAAACAGCAGGCAACAGCATGGAGCCCATCGAAAACAGGCACCTTCCCTAACCCAATCACTTATATAGTCATTGTTATCTAGACTTCTACTCAGACAGATGTAAACACTGCAATCAGTGGGTTGACCCCAAACACATTATCTTAGCTTGTCCCAACCTCATGAAGGGGCCAAACACGCACATATCTGAACATGCAGCAGTGAAAGACTGCGCTGCTTAGATCAAACATCCAGGGCCAGCTACAAATGATCAGGCAAGCCAAAAATGCCGATAGGGCCCAAAGACTCCTAAGTGCTATATAAGGGAGGTAATATAACCCCTCTTACGCTTGCTGTTACAATTAAAGTTGTGTATCTTTTCCATCCGCAGTGCAGTGAAAGAGCATGAGCTTGCTGCCACTAGCAGTTTTGGGGTTCTCGGCTCTACAACTATGGCCGCCCTTCAGTGACTTACACAATTATTAGTGTTCATCGCAGCAAGGCAAAATATAAAAAGCTACTGATTTCAAAATAATCAGCAACAGGATTTAAATTACTACATTTCAGATATTTTGCACTTTAAAAGATTTCAATGTGGCAATAGAAACCACTGTGGCATTTACAAAGACGGATAAATAACATACAATGGGTAGAGCCTCAGCTGAACCCTCTAGAGAATATTTTCATAGAGACAAAGAAATAGGAATACCCACACAGAACTCGCAATACTGCAACACATTTTGGAACAATAGATGTGCGGCACATTTTGGTAAACCAGCAAATTATAGTGCAATTTTTATGAACCCTGAGACAGCCTCTTTTTCTCTCAAACTGACCCAAGCAAAAAATGAGCTGGCTCAAGACACACCAACTGCCTACTAAGAGAGGCATGTAAACTGCCTCTCAACATTATACTCAAATGGTAATCACAGTGGCATAGTGGGCAGAGCTGAAGGTGACCAAACTATTGAAGTGGTAAGTTATTGCAAGCGGTATCCATGCATTTCTCAGAAAAGTGGGTCAGTCTTTAAGAGTTCCCTTGTGTGGTGGTTTCAATGCAAGTTCTGCTGCAACAATGATACCGACCCACTCAAAATGGACAAAATGTGATTTTAATTTGCCAGTGGTTTCACCAAGCATCACTGAACACACCTATATTGCGTCTGACTAGACATTAAAACAATGCTAAATGAACTACTTTTTGATATAACTAGTCAACATGGTCTCCACTCTGTAGTGAAAGAGATGTAAAATGTTTTGTTTCTGGGCAAGCTTTGTGACAACATGAACTGCACTGAGCTATCCTCCAAGTTTACATAGCAGCTGCACCCCATTTTTAAGACCTAAATGCTAGCATGGATTGGCAGTGTCAAACAATTTTTGAAATATGTAGACAATTTTCAGCCATACAATCTGGTGCATGTGAATGGAGTACTAAGGATAATAATGTGTGATAAAATTTTCACACAATAACCTTAAAAGATTTGGGCACTTTCTTCTAGGTTTCCCCGTGACACACTTAGTTTTTCATGTGGGAGCTAATAAGTATGAACACAGACATATTGAGGCTTGCTATTAGGGCAATAAGTGACAGCCCTACATTCACAAAGATGGTATTGTCAGCAATGTTACTGTTTCAAACTTCATTGGCACTTTAGAAAAATAAGATGCAATTTTGAAGAAATGACTGTCAGCTACATCTTATGAATCATTACATCTACTTGAGAAGACAAGTTTCCTAATTAGCCAGGAAAGTTTTCGATTACCACATACTCTGCCTTTCCCTCTTTGCAAGATGAAAAATAATGCTGCTTGTAGCTTCTTATCTATGTTTACAGGACTCTCAGTAAACGGAAATCTCTTAAACAGAACTGTTGCTCAGATGGAACAAGTGCTTTCGACAAGATTGATTTTGTACTTGAATTTTACATTCATGTTCACCTCTCGGTGAATGGAACTTCTGTTACATGGAACATATTTTTCTAGTCCCTTCAGATTCTATTTAATTAGAGACTACTGTATTTTTGCAATGTACTCAGACAGTTGTGATGGTGAAATAGCTGAGCATTCCCTTCTTGTACAGCAGGTACTGAGTTTGAATCCCAGCATGGCTGGTCGGATTCCACCTTTTCTTTTTTTAGCGAATAAACATGTCCCCATGCCTGCTCCTCAGTTATGCACTTGCAATTCAGACTCAAAAAACTGGCCCTATAAAAATTTAAACAGTACAAATAAACACTGGCATTCCTCTCCCTGTCTTTATATATCTACGTACATGTTCACAACAGTACTTGTAAATCTAGAAACAGGACAGTCTCCAAAGTTTCAATTGTATGATTTTGTGTTATAACAGAACAGTCCCCAATGATATAACTTGCAACACTGCAAATTTGACTACACAACAAGTAGCTGTGTCTGGCTACAAAAACCAGTGCAATGATGTCGACTGTGCGAGGAGCAGCTTCTTCATTACTTTGGCTTCCGCAGTATTGTGCACAGCTGAGGGAAAGTGGATGATGGAGTCAAGCTAGAAAGTACAGTGCCATTAAAGTAAGGTCTGCACAGCGTAGAGTCTTTTTTGAAGTACTGCTTAAATCATTTCATGATGTCTAAAAAACTTTTTTACCAGGGTTTTTTTCTCAATTTTATTTATTGATCTCAAGTCAGTTTTTTTCTGTATATGCTCTCCTACTTTCTGCATGAAAACAAGACATTTGCAGTATCAGTCATGTGCACATTATTGTACTTTTTGCAAGTGGTCTGTTTCAATAAATATATGTATATAAATATAAATGTCGGAATTTAATGTCTCAAAACCACAATATGATTATGAGGGATGCCATATTGAAGGGCTCCTAAAATTTCGACCCCCTTGTATTCTTTGACATGCATTTAAATTTAAGTATACGAGCCTTTAAAATTTAGCCTCCATCGAAATGTGGTCACTGTGCCTCTTCCAATGAAGTAGTACCACTATGATTGCACCATTGCTCCTGCACAGGACATTTTTACCATACCTATCAATGTATGCCTAATGAATAACTTGAATTTTCCACTGACTTCTTCTGCCAGTGTTCAAGGCCAAGCACTGCCATTATCTCATGAAAGCATGATGGGTCTACTTATGACATATTTTAAAGCAAAAGATATTAAACAAATAAATGCAACTGCTAACATTCATTACAATGATGAACTTTTCTATACTGATCACATCAGAATGGCTAAAGTTGCTCAAACGTAAAACAAAAACATGCCTAGAACAGCCAAATAATGTGGCAAATGCAGTTTGACACTTTGTAGATGGAGAAAATGTTGAAATGGATGAACTTTTCAACAAATGAAGCTCTTTTATGGCAACACCTCTACAAAGCATAAGGGCCTCATAGCTACACTAACATATATGCCAGTCTTTTCATCCTGAAAACTAGAACTGAACGGCATTCCCAGCCTGTCAGTTTCTTTAATTACCAACAACCTCAAATTCAAGATGGTCTGACAGCCAACACTGAGCATGTCTTCTTTTGTTTTTCATTTTTTCTGTTCATTCCCTCCTTTTCCCTCTTTCAGTGAGAGTAAATAAATATATAAATCAATGAACAAACACCTTAAACCTTCCTGTGTTGCCATATTAGCATAATAGCCATCCTGGCAATAGAACTTGCTCAATTTTCTTTTCTACTCATGGACTTCGCCATCTTGGACTGATAAGCACTTGTTTTGCACATTTTCCGGCAAAGCATTTTTGTGCATGCGAGTTCAACGTAGCACTACTTGTTTATTTCATACGAATACTAAACTGCAACATTATCAGTCCGAAATGGCAGCACTTGAGCGCATTTGGACAATAGTGTATGCACTCGAACCTCGATATAACGCACATAGATATAATGAAATATTAGTTATAACAAAGTAAAGAAAAAATGGCCTTGCAATAGATACAGTGTGAGGATTGATTGATTGATTTCTGGGGTTTAACATCCCAACACTACGCTATGATTATGAGAGAAGCCGTAGAGTAGGGCTCCCGAAATTTCAACCACCTGGGGTTCTTTAACGTGCACCCAAATCTGAGCACACAGACCTATAACATTTCCGCCTCTATAGGAAATGCAGTCGCCGCAGCCGGGATTCGATCCCGCGATCTGCGGGTCAGCAGCCGAGTACTTTAGCCAGTAGACCACCGCATAGGGGCAAAACAGTGTGAGGAATATACCAATATAACAAACCTATTTTGATAGAACATGCCACTTTGTTATGATTAGGTTTGAGTGAATGTATATCGAACATTATGTCATGCTAATCGTCTGGACTGAACATGCTACATTCAGTGGTGCAACAGCCAAAGTACAATTTGGAGTAGAGCGATTCCACGAGAGATCGACACAAGTCCAAAAGTTGATATTTTAGATTTCATTGAGTATTTTATATTTCGTGCACCTCTCACCAGGTAGCCCGAAAGTCAACTTCGTTTTATGATTAACGGCATAACTTACGAGAAAAAAAAATCAAACTTCACCATCACCGAGGCACTAATTTCGTCACCTGTCATTTTCTAAAATTGCAGATGCTATAAAAAGACAAATATTTTTGTTTCAAGGAAGATATTTTTTACCTGAAATGCATGTCTAATGAAGAATGAATTCATACGGTTTCAAGTTTGTAGACCTTACGAAAATAGCTTATAAAAATGTTGCGACAGTTTAAAATAAGTTACGTATTGCCCATTTTACCACTGTGAATACTTGCGCACAAGTATCCACAGTGCAAATGTAAAACTGAAGTATAGTACGTTGAAATGAATTTCACAATGTTTTTGTCGATAAAATTACGGGAGGCGTAATCTTTGTCCTTACTTTGAACCATATGATCTAAAGCATTGCCTCCGAGATGCGGCGCACAGCAATTCATCTGTAGAGCAGACGACGGATGACGACTTGCCCTAAAGCGTGTTCTTCAGTCTAATGCGGCAGTCTTCGTGCCCCAAATGATAAAAATTTGTTATGAATCGTTTATGAACTCATTCAACATTCATTTCTCTTACCCAACGTGTTGCAAACACATGGCCGTCACAGCAGCTCTATCTGTGTGTCAGTAATGGAGGGGCACCACATATTAGAAGTCTCAGTGCTCTACGCATAAGAGTGAATTCAGATACTGTAGAATACCGTGTTCGAAATAGTTACTCCTATCTGTTAAAACAGCCTTTCTTCACCAAATGCGGTCACGTTCACTCGCGTTTGACGCTTATTGCCCCTTTTCCGTACCATTTTCTAGATTTCTCAACTTATCAGCGCATTCTCGAAAAGCTCTGATTTGTACCACAAATATTGTCGCTAAAAACAAAATAATGCAACATGTTTTTCTTTATTACTCTATGATGGCCTTACGTTGTCTATTTGCGAGATTTTAAGAAAAAGCGAAGATGGGTTTTTTTTATTATTCAAATTTCAGTGGAGTACACTTTTGCCAATATGAGAACTTTGAGGCAATATATAAAATTTTACATTTGCCCTACGGCAGCAATAATTTATGTACCTAATGAACACCCTATATCCTTAAAACGTGTCAAGTTTGAAAACGCTGCTTGCATTACTTTCGGAGAAAAAAAAAAATGGGGAATACGTAACTTATTTTAAACTGTCGCAAAATTAGACATTTTTAAAAGCTATTTTCTTAAGGTCTACAAACTTGAAACCATATGAATTCATTCTTCATTAGACATGCATTTCAGGTAAAAAATATCTTCCTTGAAACAAAAATATTTGTCTTTTTATAGCATCTGCAATTTTAGAAAATGACAGGGGCCGAAATTGGTGCTTCCGTGTTGGTTAAGTTTGATATTTTTTTTCTCGTAAGTTATGCCGTTAATCATAAAACGAAGTTAACTTTCAGGCTACCTGGTGAGAGGTGCACGAAATATAAAACACTCAATGAAATCTAAAATAACTTTTGGAACCGTGTCGATCTCTTGTGGAATCACCCAGCAGCGAAATGTTACTTTTGGAGCACTAAAACCCAAATTTGGAGCAGGTTCGATGCAGTGCAACGACTCTGGAAAACTCCAAACTGTGTTAACTGCTCCCACAAGTGAAACACATACAAGAGCATTTTAGTACAAACAACTTCTCTGCATTTTAATTTAAGAAAAAGTTTCAGCTGTTCGTCAAGTTTATTAGATCAAGGAAGCTCTGGAGGAAGTGAATTCACTTATAGTGATTGCTTGCAGTGCATAAATAATGAATAACAACTCCACTTGTGTGTGTGTGTGTACAGTCGAACACGAATATATCAAACTCGAAGGGTATTGCAGAGTAGTTCAATATATGAAAAATTCGATATAAAAAAATAGAGGCCCCCCGAGAGCTTAGCTGTACCGGATCATCACCTACAATAGGTGAATTCAAGAATGACAACTAATTCCGCACACATCCCAAAGCATACCTTCCAGCTCGCACGGCGTTCGATATATTCGAAGGTGGGTAAAAACACCGTTCGATATAAACGTGCGAATTTCTATACTTTTACAAAGGAATTTCAAGGGGATAACTTGCGGGTTCAATATACCTAAAACTTCGATATATGTGGGTTCGATATAACCGTGTCTGACTGTATATGCATGTGTGTGTGCAAGCTTATATTTAATCTAGAAAAGCTCGTCTAGCCTGTTACAAGAGAGTTTAATTTTGTTTTTTGAAGCTATGCATAATTCAGAGCTACTCAAAACAGCTGCACATGTTAAAACACACAATGTTACAGCAGTAGCGTTACCTGGGAAAATCGATTACTTTCTTCGACTTCTTCTTTTTCACCACACTCTTTGGTGGTGCCATGCAAGGAGCGGCCTGCATTGAAAAAAGAACAGAAATATAAATCTTTTACCAGACAAAATATTCAGCAATAAATAATTAATTTACAACATGAGATTATGCAGAGGTTAATGTAACACAAGATACAGTGCTATAAACTTGCAATGATGCTCTTGAAATGAAAGAATCCGATAATTACATGCTAATAAATGTGGATTAGTTTGAAAAAAAAAATACTGCAAGCATATGAGCACAGTTCCTTCAGTCATAGAGGGTCTTTTTTTTAACACTAGATTTTTTATAAAAGTTCTATAAAAGGCACACTACAGTGGTTATGTACATGTACTCTATGTAGAGGTGAAAATACTTTACTGCAACAAAAATGGCATTGTCAAGAATAACAAAAAAGCAGATAACTCCATTTATATCAACAAAGGCAATTGTTTATATTAGAAAGTTGTAGTTACAGCCAATTTTTGGCTTACCTATTTGTCTAGAAATCACGAAAGTCGCACATAATTTAAGCAATTCATCATCAAATTTTACCAGTGAAATTGAAACTGATCGCGCAGCCTGAGTGCGCCTCGCGTGTAGAGAATGTGATCTCTCTGTTGCGTCAGACCAGAACCTTGAAGAACAAAGAAGTGACAAAATTTGAATCAAGGCACACGAAAGCGGAGTCTGGTCAGAAAAATGTGAGTGATACCATTAGAACCTTCGCCGTTTTACAAATACCTCTGTGTTACCTAAACTAATAATTTATCCTTAAATGTGCATATTACTAATGTCATCTCAACTTCTAACAAGGCACTTGGTTTCTCTAAACATCACCTAAAACAAGCTACAAAGCATGCGATCAGCCTATCAAACCATAATATTCTCTGAACTCACATACGCATGCACAGTATGGAGCCTCCAGCAAACATATTTAAGCAATGCTCTCAAATTCGAGTAATACTATGTCGTGAGATTCGTACACTCTCAATATTTATACCATGTCGGGGTTTCGTCATTGTGAAAAGAATAGACCTCTACAGGGGTACGTCACAGCGTGACGTCACTGGTGCACGTGCAAGGCGGTGGTCCGCAAAACACTTCCGCTGGTAGCTGAGTGGGGTGCAGTCGCTTGGTGCTTAGGGCAAGTGTTTTTTTTCCTTTTGACAGTCTAATCTTCATCTCACAGTGGCAACATTAGCTGTGGTATGTGTGAGAGAACATCTACGTGTGTGGTAAAGTGCGTGATTAAATATTTGCCACGATGACTGGCTGTTTATCTCGAAGTAAACACACGCGGTGGCCTGTGCGAGGGACAGTGGCATCGTCTTCAAAAATGCGCAGTGTTGACTGTGGCGAGTAGTGTGCATTGAAAGGCATCGATAATATTGGTTCACCTTTACGGACGGTAAAACTGGAAGTATTGTGCGTGGTGTGTGCAGTGCGAATAACATGATGCGTCTTGTTTGCGAAAACACTGGTATTCGTTGTGGGCTGGTTTCCGTAACTGGCTGTCGATGGAACTTCACGATCTGACATTTTAGTCAAGGTAAAAATGCATGTGACATGATCATCTGCAAGTGGGTACATCTGAGCATATGCGCTGTGTGCAGAAAAATAAAAGTGCATGATCTCCGGGTGATATATAGGACTACGCATGAGCTATAAGAATGTTTTTGCATTGCCGAATCTGCATACACACTTCACTACGACTGTAACTCGACACTTCACTACGACTGTAACTCGTATTATCGGATACCTTATCCGTGTTAATAGAAACAGCAGAAATTTTCATTTCTTATCTACTTTGTACTTTTACGGCTCGATCCTTATTAAGTCACAATGCACATTGGAAGTTTGTGTATGAGGCCTAAAGGAGCAATATGATATGGGCATGAAAACACGCTATAGGTGTCAAACGAAGCAAGGTAACTGTGCCAAATAATACTGTATATTATTAAGTTGTCAGGTGTTACATCACATGAACTTTCACTGGGTTATTGAGAAACTCAGCAACAGAAATTCACTTTAATTTTCATGAGAATATGTTAACCTCACCCTAACGCACGGCAAGAAGTGCTTCTTTTGTTTTTTCATTCATCTCCGATCAGACGTTTGCACAATTGGTAAGAATCTTATCATTGACTTTGTGCACAGCAGCTCAAAACCACGCTGCCGCCAATGCTGTACTTCGTTTAAAACTGCATTGCATATGCCATGATGAAAATTGATTAAGTTTACACCCATGCCATGTAAATATTTCTCAAAGGGCCAGTCACACTGTACATTCAAAACATTTGCTTTCGAAAAAGATCAGATTTTATTATGGCTGCCATCTACGTGGGTGAAGCCCACTGCGTGCTAGTCGTGTCTCTCAATACACTAAATGAACTTTCTCCATCCATCTACAACGAGCAAATTTCCACACCATGAACAGTGACCCTTCCGCGAACCCTTTCTTTCAAAAGCTGTGACTTTAGAAGTAGCAATGTAGAAATTTCTGTCACAGGAATGCAGACACCCAGCTCTGCTATGCAGAAAGATGCCGCCGGCGAAACTCTCTTGCCAATAAGCACCTGCTCCAAGAGAGGGTATGGTGGGCGGGGTGCCTGCAGTGATGTGACACTGTTTACAAACAGGGAGAGATCTATTAGGTCTGCCGACCCCCCCCCCCCCCCCCCGCTTCACCGCCGCCATAACCACCCGACCCGCATTCATACAAGAAATATCTAATTATTATTCAGAATAAAAACTCCTGGATGTCATTTTCATCATCCCAACTGCTCGTATACATTACAGAATCATGTACCCATATTATTCATGTTATAATTAGTAATGCTTATTCACATGTTATTTCTAACCAATTTGTAATGAACATGTGTAAACCCACCGCTCATGTCATGGGCCTGTTGGGCTTTTAAGGTAACAAAATGAAATGAAATGAAAGGAAGCATCTTGAAATACACGAGTACACACCCTAATCTTTTGAGTGATGCAAATGAATATGAGTGGTGAATATGAACACGAATATGAGTGATGCTGACGAAAAACTCTATTGCCCGTCTGCGTAAAGAATTGCTGCAACAGCCGCCCCCTCCCTCCCGAGATTTATGATGCACAGAGAAAGAAACATAAATACCAAACACCACAAACCAAGGTAAAGCAATCTGCTGGTGCAGGTGAGATGACTTAGTGCTTTTCACGAAAAGATACGGCCACAATGCACCTTGATTCAAATTCTGTCACACGCTTGTCACAGAGAGGCCATATTTTCTGTGCATTTGGTAATCACTTTAGATTTTTTCCTCAAAATTCGATGATAAATATCTCAAATTACGTGCTTGTTTTGCAATTTCTAAAATATAAGTATGCAATAAAGTTGCAGGCACTAAAAATCTAATATAAGCAACTGCCTTTTGTCCAATAATTAAGAAGCTAATGGACAAGCTTCTGTTAATTAGTCTCATCAATGCCATACAGGGTTCACACAGGTTTCCAAAGCAAAAATTCAAGGATATTCAAGGACTTTCCAGGACCTGTTCAAAGTTTTTCAAGGACTCAAAGCAGCATGCGAAGTTGAAATTTTTTACTCTAAAATTTTCAAAAATGACCAATTTTATTGCGCCTAAAATATATACATATCACATTTATAAAAAAAGAGCGTAGTATTTATAAATTCTCGCACCCACTTCATAGGGAGAGGGCACGATGTCATGTCGGAAAGTTACGCGCTGATGGGTTTCAACGCACATGTGTAGTCAGGCCTTAAAGGGGTAGTGCCACAATATTTGTGGCTTGCGTGCCCTTTGCTGCAAGCTTTAATTATAGCTCCAATAAGCACAATACACGCACCACGATTTATTTATTCTCGCTATATAATTTGTCGCCTTTTTGATATGGACAATTTTCAGTTCATGTTTGTGGGGACTGAGTTGTGCAGGTGCATAGCAGTGTAGCTCACTTAGTCACGTGATCACAAAGCTTTGCCCACATCACGTTGAGTATTGTCAGCTCTCGCACACGTGCCACACAAGCACCTGTAAAACAAACTCGCCACTTAGTAGGCTCCTTTTAAAAGAAACCTGAAGGGACCAGGAAAATGTGTTTCGTTTAAGAGGAGTTTCGTTTACTGAGAGATTAATAGGGGTATAATATTCAAGTAGGAAACCAAACATAATAGTGGCAGTTGTTCCATTTAAGTAGCAATTTCATTTAAGAGAGTTTCGTTTAATGAGAGTGTACTGTATTTGCAGCCGCCGCGATAGTTTGTCGGTATGTACGGGGCGGAAGTCCGGAGGTCACTCAGCTGACTACAGATGTAGTATGACATCACTAGAACTTTTGTTGCCCTTCCTGTAGAGCTAGGTCAGTGTTGGACGTGCTCGCGATAGGTCTCGATTAGGACAATGAGCATTTAGGTACACTTAGGAGGTGACTTAAAATGTATTATTAAACACACACGGTGCTTGCTATAGCCTTGAAATTTGATGGCACCATTCCATCAAGAGTGTCAACTTGTGCACAGCTGACACTCGCAGCACGTTGCTCAACAACTAACAAGTAAGAACTGGGACAGTGGTTAATTTACACTCATTTTGTGGATACATGTGTGTTCTTTTCTAGTGCCGTTCTTGGTTTGTTTAAACAGCACACTTCCAGTGTCGAGCTCTGACAGTTGTTCATTAGCACTCGTTCTGTGCACTTTCTTTTCGTGCATCCTTCATAATGTTGATATTAGAGTGCACTGCTCAGGAAATTCAAGGATTTTAAAGGATGGCGAAAAATTCCAGGACTTTCAAGGGCCTTGAAAATGAATTTTCAAAATTCAAGGGTTTTCAAGGATTTCAAGGACCTATACGAACACTGTTTTAGTTGTGACAAAGTATTTCCTCCTTGAAATAGAATATGTATACGAAAACAACCAAGGTGCGACTATCAGAAAATTTTAATGAAAATATGTATTGTCAAGAAAAAAAATCACAGCCACGCTGATGAATTTAACCCAAACCACAACTTTTGACCTGAATTTAACATGCACCTGAACAGATATTATTGAGAGCCTCACACTCTCTATGTCTTCTCTCATCCTGATAAATAATCTTGAATCTACACAGGGAGAGATGGCAAGAGAGAAAGAAGCTAGCTAGCTCAACTCGCAATCATGGCCTTGAGAACATGATGAAGCGTGATTGATCTGATCAGTTGCGATTCCTGTGTGTGTTGGTGTGGCTATTCTGTAATGTCAGCAGACTAGGAAGTGCAGCGTCAGCATGTGGAGGTACTCGTGGCAAGAAACAGGGGGGGTGCAAATAGTGAAATTTAGAACCAAATCGAATACGAATTGAATAATGATCATACTGAATTGAATATCAATACAATTCAAATACTATTCAAACAGTGTTTGAGTAGTAGAGACACCATTTTTAAGACAAGACTAAAATTCTACAACTTTTTATTTAACACAAGGATTCACAAACTTTAACAAAGTAACGCTACAGTTACATTAAACCGAAAAGGATTCCATGATTATGTAAACATCTATAAAGTTTAACAAAGTCACTGTACATTTAACTTAAAAATGATATACCACAACTATGTCCACTGAGATCAGCTCGTATACAGTAGCGACTACAGCCTTCAGGTCATTTTTTACCTGTAAGATTAATACAGCAGTTACTTAAGTATCCTCGGTGGTACTTTGTCACCAGCTTTTTGATAAGAGTAAGACCTAACAGTTCAATATTATTTCATGAATGAACATCACAAACCTCGTTAGTGTGGTAGTGCATTGAGGTTACATTCACTTAAGCAACACTGAAGTTAAAAGCAAAGATTTTTTCGTCCAGATATCAGTAAAGCTTTGATAATCCCATAAAAGTTTGAACTGTATATCTCACTCGTTAAAACAAAAAAAATGATTTTTCGCTCTTCCAGTTACATGTTGTTCCTTCTATTTTTTTCCCATCAGTGCTGATTATTCGAAAAATACTTGAAACATATTTGGTAGTTCATATGGAACTCTATTTTAATCAGGTTCTGAATCAAATAGAATTCCATTGGATTTGTTATTCGAAATTTTCAAGCGCTCCCACACTCCCACAAGAGGCACACCCGATCCAGTTGCCACTTTTGATTTATGTCACCTATTGGCCAATAGAGTGCTATCTTTTGTGTGACACCAAACAACAGGCACTAGCACCTCCGAAAAGAGAGCGCAGAGGTCTGCACAAAAAAAAGGGTGCCCAAGGAAATGGCAATACTATGCTCCACTTATACGCTTTTCTTGTCGTGCACAAGAGCAAGATTTAGCTGAGCTGTTCATAGTAGTGTCTGCTTTCCACAGGATGTGTTTTCTCAACAAACCAGAAGGATAGTTCATGACCCTCTTAAAGATGTATTGGGATTATAATTATTGGTGAAATCATATAAATTCTAAGATTGCATGTTTCAAAGTCCTAAATAAAATTTTCCCTGGTTCGCACTATTTGGTCTATTTTCACTGCTATGAAAAACAACTTTTTCAAAAGAGTTATCACAAAAAGTTTAGAGTTGGGAATTTAATTACATTGCAAGAGAAGCAAATACTATACATTTTGAGCATCACATTAGAAAGTCCCAAAGTACTGAAATTGTTTACAACATTGCTTTAAAGTTGAAAATATGTTAAGAACATGGCTATAGACTCCATGGATTCCTAAACTGCTGCAATGAAAAAGCATGAATTTCGGCATTGAAGCACCATAACGAGATAGTTTTCATGGGATGTGCTTTCTACGTAAAATACGTACAATTTCAGTCTGCTCAATGCTGTTCTGTAATACAGGGTGCCCAAAGGCATGTATTCATAAGAATTTAGTCTGTCTTCTTTTTTCAAATGAGAGTTTTCCTGAAAAGGCAATCATTTGCTCCATAAATTTTTTTTTTTTCATTTGTGCTAGGGTAATGAAAATTTTCTGTTCTAATGACAACAAGAAAGGTATCCTTGATGTTTTGTTAAAATCCTCCAGTCAATTCAAAAGCATTTTAACTCTTTCGTTACTATGCCTATTCAAATCGATCACCGGTGATCGACGCTTTTTGGTCATTGATTTTGCCAGGTTAAATTTGTTTCTCGTGCACCCAGCACTTTCTAGTAGTTAGTTCGGCCACTCAACTTTCAGAACTTTTTTCTAATTTTCCAACTTGGGTAACATAACTATTTTTTTAGACTTTTGTGTGAACCAAGGAGCGTGTGTAGTTGGAAAAATGCACTAGGTTGGCGAACTTGACAGTAGTGCGTATCCCTTGTAATGATGCTAGAGTAACATCGAAGTTCTGTAATAAAAAGAAACTTTGTAAGCCAAATATCGAATTGATGTTCAAGCTTCGCAATTTTGACAAGTTGAGCAGTAATAGTTGTAAGAAATTTATGCCAGCTAATCAATGGAGAGCTGTTGCTAGAAGTCAGAGAAAATTAATTCTACAAAAAAATATTTCCCAAGGTCTGCCACATGTATAAAGAGGTGGCTCTCACAGCCAGTTTCCAGCCACTTTAGTTTTGCTTGTATCGTTATATCAGACACAGGGTCACATCTAGTGTCACTAGTCGCTCCTATTACGCGGTCGTTACGTGCGCACGGCTGCGCATCAGCGCTGCAAAACACATGCTCTGCTTGAAACTGTCTTGCGACCCCACCTGAACTGAGTGAAAACGAGCTGATATTTTGTGAATGACAGCACCTCAGCTTCAAGTTTTATGGGGACGGCGTTTTGTGTTAGCCTGAGACATCCATAGCCGTTCATGTTTGTTTTGTTTACATCTTAAAGTTATCTTCTCTGCCCGAAGTGCATATAGCTTCTGACCTTTGTGCATAATCTTATAGCTACTCAGGTTACGTGCGTGGTCCACACTTCGCTAGGGCGGGATGTGGTGGTGCTGGCTGCAGAGCTTCTCCTAACGGCAAGAAGGCCCCCGGAGCACCTCTTGGTCCTGACTACGGAGCAGTGCGTAACATTTTAGAACTGCGTACAATATTGTCCTTTCTTTAATACGATATGTGCAAATATGCAAAGGAATATGCTTGGATGCATATTGTCACGGGGGTGAGAGAATGATTGAAATAAATATATTTCCAAATATAGAGGGAGAGTCGGAGCCAGCTGCAGCCAAGATGGAGGTACAACAGCAACAACACGAGCGCAATCACATTCATTGTCTTCGTCGTCTACCTGATGCTCTCTCGTTGCCGATGTCGTATAACATATAACCCCCCGCCGCCGGTAGCGCCGTCTCGGCGCCTAAAGGAGAGTAGCATCATGCGGAGACGTATGTTTTCATACGGGACATGTGGATGACGTCAGTGGCGGGTGAGGACGACGATGACTGACTGACCAACAGAGCGATCTGATATGTGACCTCAGCAAGCCGGCGTAAAACCTTTTAAGGCCCAGAGTAGCGAGATAGGAGCTTCAAAGAGAGGCCAACGTGGCGGCATGGTGTCCAGAAGAGGACCAATGAACCTGGAGAGTAGGAAACTACTCTGTGATGGCTATTGTAGTGGGCCTTTTGAGAGAGCTGCGAGCCAAGAAGACATTCCCGTGCGATTTGGCGGGCCACTTGAGCCCTAGCAGTGGCCTCACGGGCGTACTCTGTAACCGTCTGCGTAGTCGATGGGAGAAGAGTCTTGAAGGGTAACGCTGGATGGCGGCCGAACAATAAATAGAAGGGGGAGAAGCCAGCGGTGTCGTGACGTGACGAATTGTACCCGAATGCCACATAAGGCAAAGTACTATCCCAATCAAGGCGATCTTTGGAAACGTACATGGAGAGCATTGTTGTCAAGGTTCGATTTAGGCGCTCGGTAAGACCATTTGTTTGCGGGTGGTAGGCCGTAGTGAGCTTGTGACGCGTCGAACACGAGCGCAGGATGTCATCTACTACTTTTGAAAGAAATGAGCGACCACGATCGGTCAGCAGCTGTCGAGGAGCGCCATGGTGAAGAATTACGTCATGAAGCAAGAAGTCCGCGACGTCAGTGGCACAGCTTGTCGGTAGCGCTCATGTGATAGCGTATCTTGTGGCATAGTCAGTGGCCACGGCTATCCACTTGTTTCCAGTGAGAGAAGTAGGAAATGGTCCAACGAGATCAAGACCGACGCGGTAGAAAGGGACGGTGGGTATGTCTATTGGTTGGAGCGGACCAGCTGGTGGCAAGATGGAATGTTTGGAGAGCTGGCAGGACTCACAAGCAGCAACGTATCGGCACACAGAACGGTAAAGGCCTGGCCAGAAAAATCTACGCCGCACACGATCATACGTGCTCGTGACCCCAAGATGTCTAGCGGTCGGAGCGTCGTGAAGCTGTTCAAGAACAGCAGAACGGAGTATCGCAGAAACTACGAGTAGTAGTTCTGATCCCTCAGCGCTGGTGCTGCGTCGATAAAGAATGCCATCGCGTAGAATGAACAAGTGTAGCGACAGGTCTACGTGGGGCAAATATAGACTCTGCATGATAGACCGCAAGTGGACATCGCTGAGCTGTTCCTTGCATATGTCGGTGAAAGCAGACATTGTGAAGACACAAAGGTCAGAATCATGTGCTGAAAGGTCGGGTGGGTCCACAGGGTGACGGGATAGACAGTCGGCATCCTGGTGCATTAGGCCAGATTTGTATGCCACGTCAAAGCTGTATTCTTGGAGTTTTAAGGCTCAACGACCAAGTCGTCCAGTTGGATCTCTAAGGGACACCAGCCAGCACAACGCATGGTGATACGTGAGTAGTGCTCAGTGGACACGGGAGCAGTGCTCACAACAGCATGCCTAACCACCTTGTCTTCGCTATTATGGCTTTGTTCATGATCATCCTCGCATGGCCATCCTGCTTATCAAGCATTCCTGCGCTTTTCCAAACGTTTCTACCAGCCACAAGCACATCTGCGCAGCTCGACTGCGCACCACCTATCGTGTTGGCACTTTCGCTGGATGCTCCCATCCGCCCCCCAGCCTCATCGACGCAGCCATCACCAGGAAACGAAGATTTAAGCAACATGCCAAGCGACCTGAACGTCAGTGGACACGGGAGCAGTGCTCACAACAGCATGCCTAACCACCTTGTCTTCGCTATGCAGGCTTTGTTCACGATCATCCTCGGATGGCCGTCCTGCTTATCAAGCATTCCTGTGCCTTTCCAAATGTTTCTACCAGCCACAAGCACATCTGCGCCGCTCGACTGCGCACCACCTATCGTGTTGGCACTTTCACTGGATGCTCCCCCCCCCCCCCCCCAGCATCATCGACGCAGCCATCACCAGGAAACGAAGATTTAAGCAACATGCCAAGCGACCTGAACTGAACGTCAGTGGACACGGGAGCAGTGCTCACAACAGCATGCCTAACCACCTTGTCTTCGCTATGCAGGTGCGTACAGCCGCTTCTCTTCGCGCTAAAAAGACTGATGATCGGTGTTTGCTACTGTTCCCGTGCCCACGGGTGTTATTGGATACCATATGCGATTGCTTTTCTGTTGCCCTTCTGTTGTTACAATCGGGTGATGTCGAGACTAACCCTGAACCTGACACACGCTCCAAATCGATGCTGAATATAGATTCACTCACCGCAGACCCTTCAAAACAAATGAATGTATTGTTCAAGCTGCTGAAGGATCTGCACACTCGATCCCTTGGAGGTTACAAGGCGCAATCTGAGCTGGCTTCTGATGTCAAAGCTATCAAAAACGGCCAGAAGGTCATCGAGACAAAAATAAATGGTCTTTAACAACGCTTGGACTTGCTCGAAGAAAAATCATGCATGTTCGATGAAATAACTAAAGATATGGCATCCGCGCTGGCTTAGGTTGAAAAAACTACTAGTTGTTTAGGTACGTTCGATTCACGTCTTGCTGATCTTGAAGATCGATCACGCCGTGATAACTTTATATTCTGAGGTATTCCCGACACAAAAGAATCGTGGCGAGAAACCGAATCCAAGCTAATCACAGCAATAAGATCAGTTTCGAATTCATTTCCCGACGGTGCAATAGAACGCGCACATTGTCTCGGTTCCTTCATTCCGAACAAGTGCCGCCCCATCATCACAAAATTTTCGCACTTTTAAACAAGGGAAAACGTAATTGCTCAGCGAAACTAATTTAAACAACAAAATCTTTCAGTTGGCGAAGACTTTTCATTACCTACCAGCACCGCCCGCAAAAAAACTGTGAATTCAGTACTGCCCAGCCTGGCTCTTCCAACTTCAAGCTTCATTACAATAAAATATTTTTGAAAAATAAATGCTACGTGTACGACGCTACTAATGATTCTGTCCACGAACTGATTCAGAATGCATCAGGTGCTGGACTAAATCGTGCGAATGCACGGTTCCCGGCACAATAGCAAAACATTGAGGGAAGTGGCCGATCACCTCATGCAGACACATTTTTCCTGCCCATTCTTTTTACAAATGCAAGAAGTGTTGTGAAAAAATACTTTTCGTTGTCATCAGCAATCGACACGTGCAGCGCTAAAATTGTCGCCCTTACCGAATCCTGGCTTCCTGCACATGTGCTTGATTGTGATATATTCTATGGCGCTTTTAATTTCACTGTCACCCGGTGTGACCGCACTGAGCGCCGAGGAGGGGGTGTTGTTCTCGCCATTTCTAAAGATGTACCGTAGTTTCATATAGACATTAAAACCGAGCTTGAATGCACATGGGCCTGCCTAACACTCAGTCATACAAAGATAATCATTGGTGTATGCTATTGCTCGCCCTCATCATCTGCCACCTTCATTGACAATTTACATGATGCTATTAACCTTGTTTCATCTCGGTTTTCCTCATCACCCTAGTTTTTGCTCGGTGACTTCAATTTTCCCAATCTGTTATAGAACACACAACCACATGTATGACACCTTTTTCAACTCAGGCGAAAGAATTTTGCGAACTTTGTTCCGTGTTTTCCCTGTCCCAACTCGTTACCCAGCCGACCAGAATCACTTCCACCACTGCGAACACACTTCACTTAGTCTTAACTAATCGTCCAGATCTATCTTCCCCAGCTTCTGCCTAGTATTAGCGATAATTATTTAATAAGTTTTGCTATTAACAGTAGCACTCCTGAAACAACTAAGGTTAACAAAATTATTCGTGATTATAAGAAAGCTAATTTTGAGGCAATTAACAATGCATTGGGCTCATTTCTCGACAGTTATTTGATTAAATTTGATACATGTTCTGTCGAGATTAACTGGAGTATTTTTGCAGATCAGGTATGTCTGTTGACAGAAAAATACATTCCTAATCGTACCATTACTTCCAACAAACACGCCCCTTGGTATAACTCGTACATCAAGTGCCTATCTAACAAAAAGAAATGGCTCTATCGTTCAGCTAAATCATCTTCTAACCAAGCACGTCGGGAATCTTATGAAACTGCTAATCGTACATATATATCTGCCCTAAAGGAAGCTAAAAATTATTACCTAACCCACACTCTACCAGACATGATCAAAACAGACATTAGCAAGTTCTGGCACGTCATTAACCCCCCTTGCGATAGCACTATCATTCTAAAAGACACAGAAGGCAACACAATCCCAAGTAACGCTTGCGCAATCACTCTTATTGACACATTTTTCAATCATTTCTCGGTTTCAAGCAACATTCACCTACAAGACACCAGCGCATGCATCTATCTTATCATGAATCCTGTAACTGTACATTCATCTGGTATTGCTAAACTTATTAATAAATTACCCTTTAACTCAGCTCCAGGCTTTGATGGCATCAACAGCAAATTTTTAAAAAGCACTAGCGTCTTCAGCTCCATAATATTGACCAAAATATTTCAACAATCCATAGACTCATCTACTCTTCCTTCGCATTGGAAAAAAGGGAAGGTGGTTCCTCTGCACAAGTCCTGCAGCAAGAACTCACCCTTGAATTACCGCCCAATCTCACTGACCAGCCCCTGCCCCGCCGCGGTGGTCTAATGGCTGAGGTACTCGGCTGCTGACCCGCAGGGCGCGGGTTCGAATCCCGGCTGCGGCGGCTGCAATTCCAATGGAGGCGGAAATGTTGTAGGCTCGTGTGCTCAGATTTGGGTGCACGTTAAAGAACCCCAGGTGGTCTAAATTTCCGGAGCCCTCCACTACGGCGTCTCTCATAATCATATAGTGGTTTTGGGACGTTAAACCCCACATATCAATCAATCAATCCCTGACCAGCCCCTGTTGAAAACTTCTTGAACACGTAATTTTCGCGACCCTGGTTAACTTCCTCAACTCCAACTCATTTTTCACCACAGCTCAACACGGTTTCCGTAAAATTTACTCATGCGAAACGCAACTAACATCATTTACTCATGGACTAAACTGTATTTTAGATCACGCCTCATCTGCTGACTGTGTGTTTTTAGATTTTAGTAAAGCATTTGACAAAGTTTTGCATCAACTACTACTTTCCAAACCAAGTCTTTTGAACCTCGATAATAACATACTGAAATGGATTGAATATTTTCTTTGTAACCGCCATCAGTTTGTTACTGCTAATAATCACGGCTCACCTGTAACTGAAGTTCGTTCCGGCATGCCTCAAGGATCAGTACTAGGACCACTTCTTTTTCTAATCTATATTAACGACTTGCCATCTACATTGACATCTCATGTTCACTTATTTGCTGACGATTGCGTAATTTACCATGAAATAATCAGTACTGACGATTCTAATGCTCCTCAATCAGATCTAAACCTTATAAGTGATTGGTGTAATACCTGGCGAATGCAACTAAATATTAACAAATGTAAATATTCACAAATGTAAAAGCATGCCGGTTCCACAATATATAAGAGCAGAGTAGGCGGATAAAAAGTCCATGCCGAGGATAAGTTCATGGGAACATTTTTCGAGCACAGCAAATATCGCTGTCGTGGAGCGATCGACAACACTTATACACGCGGAGCACATTCCAAGCACAGGAAATGTGCCACCGTTGGCGACCTGGATGAGTGGTACTGTGGGTGGCTTCAACGATGTTCTGAATTCATCACTGATATGGGAGCCCCTGTGTCCACAAGTGCAACAATGGGTGTGTCGTCTACTTCAACATCAATAAGGTTGCGTCGAGTCGGCAGCGTCGTCAGAGGATTTGGCAGGCAGTCGTCGATGCAGCATCACCTCTGCGAGCTGCATCATCTAGTTTTTCCATGGAAGGCGGTCAGTCAGCGACGTTGGTTGGCGAAATTGGGGCGAGCGAGACGACGGGCGACGGGAGAGCGGTGAACGAGACTGGTGAGCATGCGGAGATGGACAACGACGACGATATGGTAGCATGGAAGAAACGTCTTCACTGGTGGTCTGAGCTGATTCCTGGTAAGGTTAAAAGCGTCCATGATCCCTCTCTGGGCGATGGGTGTACCCACAGGATGCCTGATGCCAATACCACCGAGTGTTACAATGGTGGGCCACGTGTCCGATACGGCGGCAGTTGAAACAAATCGGATGATCGTAAGCAGTCCTCCACTCAGCTGAATTGCGAAGGCGCACCAGAACGTTTTGGCTTTGGGCATACCAACCAGGAGGTCGACGACGGCCGATCGGCTGAGAGGGACATGTATTGCACTCGGATGCCAGTCCAGCATGGGAAAGCTCTTGTCGCACAATGGCATGTACAAGTGGCACCATCTGAGGGCTAGAGTCACAGGCATGGAAGCACGTGGACGCAGGAGACAGAGCTTCAAGTTCACGTCTGATGATCTTGGTCACATGCTCTGCAAATAACGGCGTCTGTAGTGCAGGCCCGTCTTCGCACGACCAGGTTGCTGCTGTGTTTGGTAGTCGAGTGAAATGGTGGGCGATACGTCGACTTTTTGCAGCCTCAAAACGCTGGCACTCCTTGATGATGGCGTCGACCGTGTTGCAGTCCTTGCATATGAGAAGGGTGAACGCATCATCTGCAATTCCTTTCAATATGTGTGCTACTTTCTCAGTTTCTTCCATGCCATTGGCCGCTTTTCGGCAAAGGGCGAGTACATCCTGTATGTAAGTCACGTAGGACTCTGCCGATGTTTTCGCACGAGATGCCAACTCCTTCTTGGCCGCTGCCTTTTTACCCACTGACTTGCCGAAAAGGGTGCGCATCTTTTCCTTGAACGCATCCCAGCTTCCAATTTCATCTTCGTGGTTCTCGAACCACACTTTTGCTGTTTCTTTCAAGTAGAAGAGGATGTTGGCCAACATAAGAGTTTGATCCCAGCGGTAATTCTTACTTGTACGTCCGTACAATGGCAACCATTCTTCGATGCCCACATCATCAGTGCCACAGAATGTGCCAGGATCTTTTAGCTGCGGAAGAAAAACAGTTGTTGTTGAAGTCGCCTCGGCGGGAGCGGGTCCCTGGTTTGCCATGGTGGAAAAATCCTAACGTCGGCCACTGCAGAGCTCTGTTATGTCGTGTTGTGCCCCGCACCACCACCAAATGTCACAGGGGTGAGAGAATGATTAAAATAAATATATTTACATAATATACAGGGAGAGTCGGAGGCAGCTGCGGCCAAGATGGATGTACAACAGCAACAACAACACGAGCGCAATAGCATTCATCGTCTTCGTCGTCTACCTGATGCTCTCTCGTTGTTGATGTCATGTAACAGTATATTAGAACGACAACCTATGTGGAGTGAGGTGGCTCATGGAAAGAGGTGACACTAGATGAAATAGTGAAGTTCACTAGACATCTCATTTACACATCACGGGTATCCATCTAATTAGAATACCTAGAAACTCTTATCGCAAGGCAACGAAAATTTACTGAGAAGAGTGTCTCACGAAAAACCATGCGATGTTTCACCGCATGGCATGAGCAATGAAGCAGCACCTCGGTTCTGATCTTCTTTGTCTATGTGAAAAGAATCATATTGTACAACAATAATTATTTTTGTACTGTTCCTGCATCATTTATCTGCAAAATGTATATTCTGACTTTTTTGTTTTGAACATTTTTTTATATTTAGTGTCTTTTATTCTACTGTTTACCAGCTGCTGATAAACAATTACACACTTTTCACATTTTTATTCATTCTAAAACATTTTTGTTGCTGTACAACCCATATTTATTGGTAAGAGCATTTCATTCTGCAAAGTTTGGTATGCTGCAATGCATGCTGCAGTACTTTTATAACTGACAAAAACCATCTTTCCGAGACATATGAAAAACAACCATTCTCGCGCGGAAACGAAAGAATTAAGGAGAGATGCGAGTCGAAAAACTTGTTTCTTTTCAAAATTATCTTTTTCATTTTTATTTGCTTTCACAAGTTCGGTTTTAGTGTCTCTCATAGCCACGTGCATACGTCAATTAACTCACGGCCCCAAGTCCTTAGCAGCTGCGATGCAACTGACCGCAGCAGCGGTCTGATCTGCAACGTAGCAGAGGGTGCTAAGAATTTCGGGGTCCAAACAGTCCACCAGTGGAACCTGAACTTGGCAACATTTAACGCTAGAGCCTTATCTCAAGAGGCAAGTCTAGCTGTACTATTCGAGGAGCTAGAGGGTGTTAAATGGGATGTAATAGCACTCAGTGAGGTTACGAGGACATATGAGGCCTATACAGTGCTACAGAACGGGCATGTCATTTGCTATCGGGCTTGGCTGACAGAAGAGAACTGGGAGTGGGGTTCCTTATCTACAGAAAAATAGCTGGCAACATAGAGGAATACTATAGCAATAATGAAAGGGTGGTAGGTATCATAATTAAACTCAAAATGAGGTTCAAGATGACGATGATACAGGCTTATGCGCCTATGTCCAGCCATGATGACGCATCAGTTGAAAGCTACTATAAAGATGTGGAATCGGCAATGAGTAAGGTAAAAACACAGTATACTATACTGATAGGAGACTTCAATGCAAATGTAGAAAAGAAACAGGCCGGAGACCAGGCAGTAGGAGATTATGCCATCGGTACTACAAATACCAGAGGAGAACTATAAGTAGAATTCCCAGAACGTAATAATTTACGGATCTTGAATACCTTATACAGAAAATGAGGGAACCGTAAGTGGACATGGAGGAGCCTTAATGGCAAAAGAAAGAACGAAATAGACTTTATACTGAGTGCACACCCAGGCATCGTGCAGGATGTGGAAGTGCTTGGCAAGGTACGATGCAGTGATCATAGAATGATACGGTCTCGAATTCGGCTAGACTTGAAAAAGGAACGGCAAGAACTGATACGCAAGAAGCCAATCAATGAGCTAGCATTGAAAGGGAAAGTACAGGAATTCAGAGTCTCCCTAACAGGTACTTGGATCTTATCGAGAAAACCAGCCTTAGCGCTGACGCAAGAAATGATAATCTGACGAGTATGATTACGGGAGTGTACAGCGGAAGTTGGAAGTACAGTACTTAGACAGGACACAGGTAAGCTGTCCCAGGAGACGAAGAACCTCATTAAGAAGTGTCAAAGCATGAAAGCTTCAAATACAGCAGATAAAATAAAATTGGCAGAGCTTACGAAGTTGATTCATAAGGGCAAGGTATCCGATGTAAGAATATAACACAGAGCGAATTGAACACGCTCTTAATGGAGGAAGCGTCAAAGCAGAGAAGAGGAAACTCGGGATAGGCAAAGTAACTGCCAATATGGATAAGATAGTTAAAATAGCGGAGCAGTTTTACAGAGATTTGTACAGTAGCCGGCACCACCACAACCTTAATATAAGAACTAGCAGTATCCCAGATGGCATCCCACCAGTAATGATAGAAGTCAGAAAAGCCTTGGAGGGAATGAGAAGAAGCAAAGCTGCTGGTGAGGACCAGGTAACATCAGATCTGATGAAAGACGGAGGACTTATTGTGCTAGAAAAGCTAGCTACCCTGTTCACGAAGTGTCTCCTCATGGGAAGAGTACTAGAATCTTGGAAGAATGCTAACATCATCTTAAGACATAAGAAAGGAAATGACAAGGACTTGAAGAATTACAGACCGAACAGCTTGCTCTCCACCGTATACAAGCTATTTACCAAACTAATTGCTAACAAAATTAAGACAACATTAGAATTCAACCAAAAGAACAAACAGGATTTCAAACATGAATGTAAACATTCGACAGAAGTCTGTCTGGTTGGGTATGAAACTGGGAGATGATTTAGACTCCAACCAAAAGTTTTGAAGAAACACGACGTTTCGAAACTGACTTGCTTCCTTCCTCAGAGGTGACTGCGGGGCTACGTAGCAGCGGCGTCTTCAAAGCACTCGCGGGGACGATAATGACCCCCCCTCTTTCTCGTTTTACTGTGGAGCACAGTCCAGGTGTATAAACTGGGGGAAGGGTTTCGAGAGAGCGGTTGATGTTATGGGGTGTCCTCTGTATGTGCCACGACTCGAGTAATAACCTTCTCCTCCAGTCCAGCTCGCTTTCAAGGATGGCCGTCGCTTCGAAATTTGTCCGATGATCCAACGTCTCAGCATGTCTCGCGCCTGCGCTGCGCTCTTTGTAGAGCTTCCACACATCGTTGGCGTGTAGCTTCAGTTGTTCCGGTAGGTTTTTCGCCTTGCCGATAAACGAAGAGGGGCACTCGGCACACGGAATTTTGTAAACGATTCCGGGGGTCCTGTCCATTGTTGGCCGGTCTTTCGGGCGGGGGAGGAGGCGGCCCAGCGTACACGAATGCACGTGCCCTTCCTTCTTGAAGATCCGCGCCAACATCTCGCTAGTTCCCTGAACGTGTGGGACCGGTACGCATTTCGGGGGGCTGTAAATTAAGGTTGAATGGGGTTTTCGTATCCTCTGTTGCTCTGCGCGACAGGTGGCGGCTCGAATGAAGTTTTTTGGGTATCCGTTTTTTCTGAGGTCCGCAATTATGCGGGCACAATTATGGGAAGAATCAAAATGAAGGTAGCGGCCAGTGTGCGTTGGCTTCCTGTGAATGGAGAACTCCAGGCCGTTGCACTTTCTTCCCACCTGGATGTCGAGGAAGGGCACGCAGTGGTCGCTTTCACACTCGCTCGTGAATTGTATGGCTGGGTGCAGGAAATTTAGGTGCTGTCTGAAGTTCAACTTCAGACGTCTTCATGACGCAAAAGCAATCGTCTATATAATGAAGAAAAAGCTTGGGTCGCGGCGAGAAGGAGCTGAGTGCTTTCTCTTCTATGTACTCCATGGTCAGGTTTGCCATCGTGACGGAGATGGAAGCTCTCATCACGGTTCCACTGTACTGCCTGAAAATAGTTCCTTTGTATGAGAAGTACGTACTGGACAGGCAGAACTCCAGCAGACGGCAGAGCTCGTCAACTGCCAAAGGAGTCCTTTCACTCAGGCTTGCATCCCCCTCAAGCGCAGAACGGGCAGAGGAGACAGCTAAGGGCAATGGCACATTGGTGAACAATGAAACTACATCGAATGAGACCAGGCTCTCGTCATCGTCGATGCTCACATCTGACGCTAGCTGCACGAAGTGGCTGGAGTCGCAGACATGAGCTGGTGTCTTCCGGGTTAGGGGGGCGAAGATTCGGTGTAGAAAATTTGAAATGGCTCGGCATGGGGAGGAAGTGAAGTCTACAATCGGTGGGAGGGGGACGTCAGGCTTTTGAATTTTTTGTAGTCTATAGAAACTCGGTGCGGATCCGTTACGGCAGATTAGTTGCAGGTAAAGTGTTCTGAGATCCGGGTAATGCTCGAAAGTTTCTGCGAGTAGCTGCTTTACCTGTGTCTGGGTTTGCTTCGTTGGGTCCTTTACTAGCTGGGTGTGTGAGTCCCCTTCTAAAGGAGCTGAAACCTTCCGATCGTAGTCTCCGCTGTTCAACACCACTGTCGAATTGCCCTTGTCGGCAGGCAAGATGCCAATGCTCCGATCCCGTTGGAGTTCCCGAAGAGCCTTGTTCTCCTCTGTAGTCAAGTTCTTTTTCTTTTGTAACGATAATTTCGAAAGGATCTCAATTGATTTCAGCCTAATTTTTTCTCTGGCGTCCCGCCTCACGCTCTGGACGGCTTCGCCTACAGCCGTGACAAGTTTCGGTAGACGGGGCACCGTTGACATGTTATAGCCGTGTTCCTTTGCCAGAACAGAAGTTTCCCGATCAGTGAGTGGAGGAGATAAAAGATTGGTGACAAACCTGGAATTTTTGATGCTTTGGGTGGAACTCCGGTCCAACAGGTAGGAGAGTTTCTTATCCTGAGTGGTCCGGTGCTTTTTTGCCGTTGATGCCGCAACGGAGTCCGCGAACGCGTCGACTGCAGACATCAACTCAGGGATGCGGTGCTCAAGCTGATGCTTGGCGAAGAACAGGTCCAATTCTTTTTTCCTTAGAGAGGCGTTGATCAGTCGTTCGGCTCTCGTGACAACTTCCAAGCCTTCAGGGGTCCCGACAGGTAGTTTTAGGCACATGCTTTGAGGAACAACTTTCCTTTCTTTGCAGGTGCGGCTGAAGTCGAGATGAGTCTTGAAGACTGAGATGCCTTCCTCAATGCGTATGTAGTGCTTGACGAGCTGCATGGTATTGTGTTCAAAGTCTTGGCTGATTTACTTGAATGTAAACATTCGACAGAAGTCTGTCTGGTTGAGCATAAAACTGGGAGATGATTTAGGCTCCAACCAAAAGATTTGAAGAAACTTGACGTTTCGAAACCGACTTGGTTCCTTCCTCAGGGGTGACTGCCGGGCTACGTAGCAGCGGCGTCTTCAAAGCACTCGCGGGGCAGATAATGACCCCCCCTTTCTCTCTCTCGTTTTGCCGTGGAGCGCAGTCTATGTGTATACACTGAAAGAAGGGTTCCGAGAGAGCGGTTGATGTTATGGGCTGTCCTCTGTATGTACCACGAGTCGAGTAATAACCTTTTCCTCTAGTTCAGCTCGCACGTACCTTCGTGTACGCTGGGCCCCCTCTTCCCCCGCCCGAAAGACTGGTCAACAATGGACAGGACCCCCGATGTCGTTTACGAAATTCCGTGCGCCGAGTGCCCCTCGTAGTATAACGGCGAGACGAAAAACCTACCGGAACAACTGAAGCAACACACCAACGATGTGCGAAAGCTCTACAAAGAGCGCAGCGCAGTCGCCGAACATGCTGAAAAATTTCGAAGTGACGGCCATCCTAGAAAGCGAGCCGAACTGGAGGAGAAGGTTATTACTCGAGTCGTGGCACATACACAGGACAGCCCATAACATCAACCGCTCTCTCGGAACCCTTCCCCCAAAGTATCCACATGGACTGCGCTCCACGGCAAAACGAGAGAGAGAAAGGGGGGGTCATTATCTGCCCCGCGAGTGCTTTGAAGACGCCGCTGCTACGTAGCCCGGCAGTCACCCCTGAGGAAGGAACCAAGTTGGTTTCGAAACGTCGGGTTTCTTCAAAATTTTTGGTTGGAGTCTAAATCATCTTCTAGGATTTCGAACAGGCTGCTCAACAATTTGACCACATTCATACTATAAATCAGGTATAGAAAAAATGCTCAGAATACAACCAACCACTACACATAGCTTTTATAGATCACGAGAAGGCATTTGATTCAGTAGAAATATCAGCAGTCATGCAGACACTGCGGAATCGGGGCATCGACGAAGCATATAAACATCCCGGAAAAAACCTACAGGTGATCAAGTTCCAGCATCATCATCATCATCATCATCATCATCATCAGCCTGACTACGTCCACTGCAGGACAAAGGCCTCTCCCATGTTCCGCCAGTTAACCCGGTCCTGTGCTTGCTGCTGCCAATTTATACCCGCAAACTTCTTAATCTCATCTGCCCACCTAACCTTCTGTCTCCCCCTAACCCGCTTCCCTTCTCTGGGAATCCAGTCAGTTACCCTTAATGACCAGCGGTTATCCCGTCTACGCGCTACATGCCCTGCCCATGTCCATTTCTTCTTCTTGATTTCAGCTATGATATCCTTAACCCCCGTTTGTTCCCTAATCCACTCTGCTCTCTTCTTGTCTCTTAAGGTTACACCTACCATTTTTCTTTCCATTGCTCGCTGCGTCGTCCTCAATTTAAGCTGAACCCTCTTTGTAAGTCTCCAGGTTTCTGCTCCGTAGCTAAGTACCGGCAAGATACAGCTGTTATATACCTTCCTCTTGAGGGATAGTGGCAAACTACCTGTCATAATTTGAGAGTGCTTGCCAAATGTGCTCCACCCTATTCTTATTCTTCTAGTTACTTCAGTCTCGTGGTTCGGCTCTGCGGTTATTACCTGCCCTAAGTAGACATAGTCTTTTACAACTTCAAGTGCACTATTACCTATCTCGAAGCGCTGCTCCTTGCCGAGGTTGTTGTACATTACTTTCGTTTTCTGCAGATTAATTTTAAGACCCACCTTTCTGCTCTCCTTGTCTAACTCCGTAATCATGAGTTGCAATTCGTCCCCCGAGTTACTCAGCAATGCAATGTCATCGGCGAAGCGCAGGTTACTAAGGTACTCTCCATTGACTCTTATCCCTAACTGTTCCCATTCTAGGCTTCTGAAAACCTCCTGTAAGCACGCGGTAAATAGCATTGGGGAAATTGTGTCCCCCTGCCTTACACCCTTCTTGATTGGTATTTTGTTGCTTTCTTTATGAAGCACTATGGTAGCAGTTGATCCCCTGTAGATTTCTTCCAGAATATTTATATATACTTCATCTACGCCCTGATTCCGCAGTGTTTGCATGACGGCTGATATTTCTACTGAATCAAACGCTTTCTCGTAATCTATGAAGGCTATGTATAGGGGTTGGTTATACTCTGAGCATTTCTCTATTACCTGATTGATAGTATGAATGTGGTCAATTGTTGAGTAGCCTGTTCGAAATCCTGCTTGTTCCTTTGGTTGATTGAATTCTAATGTTTTCTTTACTCTGTTAGCAATTACCTTTGTAAATAGCTTGTATGCTACAGAGAGCAAGCTGATCGGCCTGTAATTCTTCAAGTCCTTGTCATCTCCTTTCTTATGTATTAAGATGATGTTAGCGTTCTTCCAAGACTCTGGTACTCTTCCCGTCAGGAGACACCTCGTAAACAGGGTGGCTAGTTTTTCTAACACAATCTGTCCTCCATCTTTCAGCAGATCTGATGTTACCTGATCCTCACCAGCAGCTTTGCTGGTGAGTTCCAGCATCATCATCATCATCATCATCAGCCTGACTACGTCCACTGCAGGACAAAGGCCTCTCCCATGTTCCGCCAGTTAACCCGGTCCTGTGCTTGCTGCTGCCAATTTATACCCGCAAACTTCTTAATCTCACCTGCCCACCTAACCTTCTGTCTCCCTCTAGCCCGCTTCCCTTCTCTGGGAATCCAGTCAGTTACCCTTAGTGACCAGCGGTTATCCTGTCTACGCGCTACATGCCCTGCCCATGTCCATTTCTTCATCTTGATTTCAGCTATGATATCCTTAACCCCCGTTTGTTCCCTAATCCACTCTGCTCTCTTCTTGTCTCTTAAGGTTACACCTACCATTTTTCTTTCCATTGCTCGCTGCGTCGTCCTCAATTTAAGCTGCAAAGAAAGCAACAAAATACCAATCAAGAAGGGTGTAAGGCAGGGGGATACAATCTCCCCAATGCTATTTGCCATGTGCTTACAGGAGGCTTTGAGAGGCCTAGAGTGGAAAGAGTAAAGGATAAGAGTTAATGGAAAGTACCTTAGTAACCTGCACTTTGCCGATAACATTGCATTGCTGAGTAACTCAGGGGACGAATTGCAACTCATGATTATGGAGTCAGACAAGGAGAGCAGAAAGGTAGGTTTTATAATTATTCTGCAGAAAACGAAAGTAATTTACAACAACCTTGGTAGAGAACAGCGCTTCGAGATAGGTAATAGTGCACTTGAAGTTGTAAAAGACTACGTCTACTTAGGACAGGACAAGTAATAACGGCGGAGCCGAACCACGAGATTGAAGTAACTAGAAGAATAAGAATGCGGTGGAGCACATTTGGCAAGCATCCTCAAATCATGACTGGTAGATTGCCACCATCCCTCAAGAGGAAGGTATACAACAGCTGCATCTTGCCAGTACTTAGCTATGGAGCAGAAACATGAAGACTTAAAAAGAAGTTTCACCTTAAATTGAGAACGACGCAGCAAGCGATGGAAAGAAAAATGATAGGTGTAACCTTAAGAGACAAGAAGAGAGCAGAGTGCATCAGGGAACAAACCGGGATTAAGGATATCATAGTTGAAATTAAGAAGAGGAAATGGACATGGGCTGGGCATGTAGCCCATAGGCAGGATAACTACTGGTCATTAAGGGTAACTGACTGGATTCCCAGAGAAGGCAAAAGAGTTAGGGGGAGACAAAGTTAGGCGGGCAGATGAGATCAAGAAGTTTGCGGGTATAAAGTGGCAGCAGCAAGCACAGGATCGAGTTGACTGAAGGAACATGGGGGAGGCATTCGTCCTGCAGTGGACGTAGTGAGGCTGCTGATGATGATGATAGTCATATTGTGGTTTTGGCGTGTTAAACCCCACAAATCACAAGTTCGGTTTCTCCACTTTCACAACTAAAAATCCGAAGATTGTAATTAAACAAAATTCCTTTCATCGAGCACAATATGGCTATGAAAAACTAAAAGTTCATTGTTAAGAGTCCTCTGGATATTGTCATCTGGCTGCTTGCCACTGCATTTCGCATGAGGAGTTCATTAAGACAACATGCTCGAGTATAACAATGATTGCCAAGCTCTTATAATGGAGGAAATCCTTTTAAAAAACATATTTTTGCCACACAGATGAGCTTTGACTTGTACCTAGAAAACGTCTTATTCTGAAGATCCATTTTTGGGCAACTTCTTGAGCTAGCATTATGTTTTTGGTACTTCTGATAGCCAGATAAGGATGAAACTTTGCCCATATATTCCTTAACATGTGAAGGGTGCAAGTATCTCCTTTAAAACTTGATATCACCAGTATACTTATTATGAACCTAAAGCAAGCAATTAGTATAGGCTGAGGATCATCAAAATTATCATATTATAACTTTTCTTGCCCATTAAAATGTCTTATACATACTTCCTTGAGAGTTATTTCCATTCCACAGTTAATGTGGAGCAATATGAGGCACCAATGCCTAAAAGTGGTCCCATTCTAGGCATTGATCGCCTAGAACCGTAAAACTTTTACGGCATAAAGCTTTTGTCCAAAACGAACTATACTTTATTTTATTTGTTCAATACTGCCAGCCACCCTTTGGCAGCCAAGACAGGAGTGGTACAGTGCAGAGTTTGAACACAAAGTTTACACGCGACCAGTAACACGGTTCGCGGTACACAGAGAAGCAATAATGCAGTAAGCTTACAGATTGTCACGACACACAAGTGCCGCAATCAGTAACACGGCCCACGATTCGCAAAGCAGCAGTAATTCTCGTTACAAATAGCTACGTGAATATACAATAAAACCGGCAATGCTAGTCTAATGCAATACACACAAAGTACACTATGCGCATTGAGACGAGGAAGCGTAAAAAAAAAGCAGTGTGCGTTAGTGGCACGGAAGCAAGGTAACGCGTGAAATACGTTAGTCCAATAGATCAGGGGAACAAGACCAGCACTTCCAATCACACACATTTTTGAATAGCCGTTGAAAAAGCATTTTGATTAGTTAAGTTAGTAACGTCGCGTGGCAAAGTGTTCCATTCTGCTATCGTTCTCGGGAAAAAGGATAGACTGTGAGCGTTTGTTCTCGTGAAAGGCATTAGGATCGTTTTGTTGTGCTTGTTCCGGGTGGGGCGTGACATGTTGAATTCGAGATAAGTATTAAAGTCAAGCTTTGAATAACCATTGACTATGCTGTGTAATATTTTAAGTCGATGTAATTTACGGCGGGACTCTAGTGTTGGTAGGTCAGAATGCCTGCGCAGCTCTGCCACTGATACTTGCCTGCTGTATGCGTTGTGAATAAATCACAGCGCTTTCTTTTGTACCCGTTGTACTTTACCAATTGTCATAGCACAAGACAAAAACTTTGGAACTTACTATAAAACTACCGGTAATTATATATTTGAAATCAGCACAAAAACTCATATATACAGCAAAAAATAACATTGCCCTAGGCTGTAAATTAACAACACTTTTTTTAATCATATCTCCCCTTAAAACATAAAGCACAGGTAGAGTAAACTTGGAAAAGGACTGCAAGGGGGCTAGCAAAATGACTTAACAAATTATATGCTAATTGGTTCATACCAAAATTAATAATGTACACAGAAAACAAGCAGTGTAAGTTATTGAAAAAGGAGAAACAAGAGGAAACAGAACATCAACTGATGAACAAGAATACGAAAATCATATTAAAATTTTTAAGTTTGATTTGTAAAATATGGATATTTCTTTTGCACGGGTTTTAAATTATTCAGTTCTGTGCGAATGAACATAACATTTTTGGTCCTTACTGAGGAAGGTTGATGCACAATGGTGACTGTTTCAAATGTTCCAGCTAAAAGAATGTTGACGTTGTTGCAGAAGGATAGCAGCTCCTGATAGCGGTCATTATGAAACCTAGATACCCCAATTACAGGCTACATTTTGTTCTGGACATGTGGTATACTGATGAAATAAGCATTGCATAAATAAAATTTCTAATGCTGACTCAGTGCAGAGTTATCACCAAGTCAAGATACCTACCAACCTCCCTTGCAAAGGCCAACTACATCTAGGAAATAAGAACGCTACACTGCCTGTTTCTGGCCAACTATACACAGCAGTTATAAATGCTACACAGTAACTTCGAAAGCCATACAATACAGATGCCTAGTCTATAATTAGGCAATGCAAATATCAATTGGCAGCAGCCTCTCCATGCTGAAATTTCTTGAAAACTGGGTAGATGTATGCATATGTATAGCTTGTCTAACGCTGTCCTGCAACACCTACATAAGCAACCATACAGTGACCTCACTATTTGGTTATCTTGTCTCAAATCTTTGCAGCCGCAAAAAAGTACAGTAGGACTATTAAATGAGAAGAGCTAGAAGTTGCTATGAAACTGCTAAATGATTTTCTCATTTTAAGACTGCTAAATGACACATGGTGGCAATGGCAAGACGCCATTCCAAACTTGCGTCTCCACGCATCTCGGCCTATTTTTTTTTTAACACACTGGCTACTAGTGTGTTTAGAAATGCCCAGATCATGCAAGATCGGCGTGCATGCTGCATCAGCTCACTTTATGTTTGGCACTGGCTCATCTACAAAGACCATTCAAATCCGGCAGAATTAAGACGGGATTGACATGAATTACAATTTGCTTGAACTTCACTTAAAATAAAAAAAACTAATAGTTGTGCCCAAGCATAAACAATGATGTGCACCTGGTGACATGCAGTGCCTCATTGTACTTCCCATGTTGCACAAGGCATTATCTTTTTTTCCTATTTATGATGAGCTCCTGAATTGAGACACGCACTTTTAAAAAAGTTTTTCTTGATGATTTAATGAACTCCACAAATGAGAACATATGGTGTTCAATATTTGCAGGTTTTGTTGCTCACTGAATAGTCAAGTTAAATAAGAAAATTCTAACAGCCACAATGCTGGCACAAAACATAAGAGCCACCAAAAACTAATATTTTTTCGAGTAATTATCAAGCACTTAATAATAGCTGCAGTAACAGGTGCCTGGCTGTCAAGATGTCAATACGACACTGACTCTGCAAATGTTTGGAAAGAGTCATCGTTTTTGAACATAGAATCTATGTTCAGATAGTGTATGCTTACAGAAGACTTTTGCAGCTAGTGCTTATGTATAACTTGCACTTTTTACAAGAACGTGCTGTTTGGAATTTGTACTTTGTGTTTAAAATAATCAATTTGAATAACACATTTTAATTTTTTTCTTCAATCAAGTACATAAAATGGTCTACCAAAAAAGCTTCTCCGTTTCTCAATTTTATATCAGTTTATACAAGCTGTGAGTGTTACGCAAGCACTCATGGTAGCAAGTACAGTATTTTTTTTACCCAGAAAAAAAAAAAATGAAATACATAGCCAACAGTGAAACCATACTTGCTGGAGGATAAAATGAAGGAGCTGAATTTACATGCGTCCACCGAATAACATCTAGAATGAATTACATTGCTTAATTCAAGAAAATACTTACAGACAGTGTGTGAATGTTTTATTGAGAGCTTCAAAGAAATTTCATACTTTCCAATATCCATGAAAACTGAATTCATGCATATCAGACCTCCTAATCACTTATGCACATGAAAATGGGTTGGGAATTTCCTGCTGAATATAGAGTTAGGGTTCCGGCAGGAAATGGCTCGTCAGGCTGAAAATTTTCCATTTCTTGCTGGAAATGGCATTTCCAGCCGGGAATGTGTTCTGTTCCCAGTGGGGAATGGTATTTCCAGGCTGATTCCCAGCTAGAAAGCCATTTCCAGCTAAACGTTTTCCAGTCTCCATGGAAAGTTATATTTCCAGTAAGAAAATTTTCCAGCATCAGTTGGGAAATTATTTTCTCAGCAAAAAGTTATAATGTTTGAGCAGAGGAAGTGGTATAGTTGACAAAAGCACAGTGTACCTTATAGTACACTGTAGCAAAAGGAATCCGGCTACACGAAAATTGCTCTACAACTGAGAGCAGATTATTTTAAAGATGACTTCAAATATTCCATCACACAGCCGATAGTTACAATTCGCAAAAGTGATCTTGAGCGCCCTATACTGCTGGATTTGCCGAAAAAAAGTTAAGCCAGGAGTAAAATGTACATTTATTTTATCTTTGCAGTACTACAGAGATATGCGCCCATCGATGCGGTTGTAAATGTTACAAGTGCAGACGTCCAACTAATTGCTTGCTCAATTGCTCACTGAGCCGTTGCGCCAATAGCTAATGTTTTAAACAAAGATATAGCAGTTAATTCCTCGTGAAAACGAGCTTTACTTTCAAGGTTCACCATTCACTGCCACGATCGACTAGCACTGCATGTGCTAGCTTGCTCTCGCCGATGCAGCGGCCATGAAAAACACCACACTGCCGATATTTGTTGACATCTCACTAGCACTATTCTCGTATCGTTTCTCGTTGATTTCTGACATTATTGCAATACAATAACCTATTTTATATTATTACTATTATTATTATTGCTTGAAAAAATATTTTTAACAGTAAAATCACCAAATACAGTGGTTAAATATATTGTATACTATATTAAGCCGCTGTATTTTCGTACAACTCATGGCGGCTAGTTGTAGCGCGATCTTGGCATGTGAGCGCTCGGTGTTCGCTAGTTTAGTGAGTTTCTGTGAAGTGTACCTATGTGAATGCTACATGAAATAGTTCTTTCTAGTCAACTTTATCTCTGAAAACTGTTGTGAGTGATGCGCAGCATGTTGAAGTGCGTTTTATCACTATACTGTGTGCAATGTCTTGAATACATGAGGGCTAACCAAGGGACGGTGTTTTTCTCAGCTCTGATTCTTCCAATTGGAGGTAAACGTTGTACTTACATATTCCAAGTCTAAGTGAACGTTTGGCCCAAATGTTCATGGGCTTAATTAGTCACACTGTCATGCTACCTGACTGTATGCAAATATACATAACTGATTGGTTTGTGTAAACAGCCTTTGTCTCCAATAACCCTAAGGTGCGCATGCCACTATGCAACAAGCGCCAGCAGTTACATATGTTCGAGTTAATTCATTTGACGTCAGTTAGGAGTAGTCTAAGCTCGAAATAATCCCCTCATACCCACAAAAAAAACCAAGTTGGAAACAGTGAGCATCAGCGGTGTAGCCAAAGGGTGACACACGTAACCCCCCACCCCCCTGATTATTTTTTCGCTGTGGTATACAGGGCACAATAACACTGAACCACATCGTCCAGCCTGGCCTCCACTTCAGAATTACAAGGTACCCTCCCTTCCCTCTAAAATAATTTCTGTCTATGCCCCCGGTTGAGTTGTTTCATTTCTTGAGTGAATGTGGTGAATTTTCATCTTGTTTTTGTTTATCTGGCGTTTTCTCTCTCTTTTTGAAGAATGCCTGGCCTAGTGGAGCCAGACCAAGCACAGAGATGTGACAGTGGCTGCCCATGTGCTACAGAAGATATAAAGATCGAAGTAGATACCAAGCAGGCAAAAAATTGATATAAGGCAAAAAATATTTTGCTAAAACATGACCTCCTTATTGCATCAAGACAGGCACTTTTTCCTTGGGAACATCATGCTTTGTGATCTAGAGTACTCCAATTTCTTGCCAGAATGACTCATTTCCTGCAGGGAAACTTCACATTTCCAGCTGGAACGACTTCCATTTTCAGCGAGAACCGCTTTCATTTCTGGCTGGAAGGATTTCCATCACCAGCTAAAATGGCTTCCGTTCCCGGCCAGAATGATTTCCATTTCTGGCCAGAACGGCTTTCATTTCCGGCCAGAAAAAATCTGGCTGGAAACTATTTCCTGTCTTATAATCCAGCCGGGACTGGAAACGTTTTCCAGCTGGAGAGCTCTCCAACAATTTCTTTCAACTGTAATAATAATAATATATATATATATATATATATATATATATATACATATAAATTCTTACACCATCAGCAACACTGTCCGCAGAACCCCAGGGCTTTAGCTTCTGGACACCAAAAGGGTTTGTGAGAGCTGCCGCAGTGCGCTTCACTCGACTGTTGAATGACCCCATCCGCATGAAACCCAAGTCCTTTTCAAGGCTGCGGGAAGCTGCAAGAAACCAGTAAAAAAGCATTGGAACATATGACACAGAGATATGAGTCACAAATACAGCACAGAAACAGTCATGTTATTCCTCCTAGGCAAAGCAAATGCAATGTTCGCACACAGACCAGAACGGAAACACCATTCCCAACATTCAACCGCAAAGCAAGCAAACACACAATAAAGCAATGTATAAAGTGGACTCATCTCTGAAGCATCACAAACAAACTGATCAAAACAAGGCAAAAAGAAGTAAAGTATTGTTTCTGTGAAACCACAGACATTTTCCACATGTACCTTAACATGGATAATACTATCGGTGCTCGCTCGGTAGCTATGACCTGATACTGCTTGAGCATAAGGTCGCAGGATCAAGTCCTCGCTATCGTAGCTGCAGTTCAAAGCAGGCAGAATGAGCAAATGCCAGTTAATTCAGAGCGCTTGACTACAGCTCCTTAACAATTGAGCCCAGAATGCAGGCTCCAACCTTAAGATCCACAATATATTTTATTTAGATTACCTTTCCATCGTAACTTCAAGATTCAACTAGATGCCTAATAATGTCACACCCCACTTGCTTATTTTCTAAAAACAACATTTCAGCAAAAGCAGAGCTGTGAATTTGCAGCAATGTATTTTTGAGTGCTACTACACTTTGTACTTTGTAGAAAGAAGGAAAACTTTGTTTGAAAAACGAAAAGAAAACGCTATGGCCAATTCATCAACATGATCCACTCGCCACTAATGATGGAAAGTGAAAATGGCCTAGGATACAGCAGAAGGAACTGCTATAAAATCACCGCCCAGAGATTGAAGGGATGCGATATCTACAGAGGCAAGTAATTTGAAGTCTGCTTCTTTTCAGTGAAGTTACCTATCGGACATCAGCGACGCATTTACTGCAGCAGCACAATGCTGATCCACTGATTAACATTTGCACAATATTCGTAAAAGGAGGTTTTAACCGTCTGAAGTCCAGCATTGCCTAACCACATACTGTTGCGGGCATGTCGCGATATGGGGTGGAGCCTGACACTGCAATGTGGCCGCAGTGATTCATAGTGGGACAATGCTGGCCAGGTTCTTTCGTAATGAATTCATGCATACATTTTCACCCTATATTATGTACCATCTGTAAAAAAAAGTCAGCATCTTTTACCTGAGCTCTGAAGGGATACTAAAGTCAACTATTAAGTTGACGTTGATTGTTGAAATGGCGGTCCAGAAACCTCGTAGTGTTACTTTTGGGCCAAGGAAGGGACTATTTTTAAATAAAATCGCGTTTTACAGCTCTGCATCAAGTTAGCGCACTTCAATTTACCCACCTCAAGAAGCGAACCGACCGGACCGACTCGCGTCACTGTTGCCATGCACAACGTTGCCCGGCTTTACTGCACTAGTAGCAGCAGACCAAAAGCAGCGGGAGCCACAGCAGCAATAACGGGAATTGATCAATTTCTCGTAATTGGCTGCGAGAGTGCAGACGCTTCTGTTTCAACTGCACCCCGCTAGATGGCACCACCTGTCCCGTGTAAGCACGCGTGTTTTTGAACCACTTGCGCCATTCCCCATAGTAACGTCTGGTGGTTTTTTTTTTCCATGAATCAAACAGAAATGAACAAACAGCATTTTACTGCATCTCTTAATGCACGAAAGGTTCTTTATTTAGTGCAGTTAGAACAATTACAAACGATTATTCGTAGGCGGTCCATCTGATGACATTGGGATTATTTTGAAGATGTCCTACTGTGGCGCTTGTGGTTCTTGTGCATTTACCTTAATTTCTTGGCAAGCAGGGCACTATTGTCGATAATATTGTCGTTTTATATGATGTCATATATTGAGCTTTCACTCTGACGTAAATTGTTATTTAACTTTAGTGTTCTTTTAAGTCTTTTACTTTGAGACCAGAAAGGAAAAAGGTTGCAGACTGAAAGAGGTTCATAGCAACTGCTCGAACACCTGAAAACTTCTAAATCTGGTCAACAAACGTGACAGTGTGCAGCAGAATAGTGACGCCCACTTTATGCTTAAACATGCCAGAAAAATTCAAGAAATGGACATGTGAAGGAGAGACCATTCAAAAATGCCTTAGAAAAAGTATATAATATAAAGCAATGAAACTTCAAATGCTCATGAAGACTTTAATGCTGATTTCAAATATGTCATCAGTTTTACATTGAGATGCAGTTTTAGTTTTTAGCCTTTTCCCCAACTAACTTTATCTCTAACTTGCTTACTTAGGGCCATTAACAGCTTATATTGCCCAACATTAACTATAAAATGATGAGAACTAACTAGAAAGTGCATATAAAACATGGTAATGAAAGTTTAAATTTGAATCTGAGTAACCAGTTACTTGATATTAGTTTCAATATATAGGCAATATAAAAATTTTAAGGATAATTGCACTCCTCACATGCTAAAAAAATATGAAAAAAAAAATGTCCCCCACGCCCAAGCACCAAAGAACAAGATGTCTAAACCCAAGAAGTTTCCGAACATTACATTGTGCTCTATAATGATTTCTTGCTCCATGAGAGCTTGGTTATATTGAGAATGCGAATTTATTGCACTGCTACTGTGAACCACAATGGCAAACAGCAGCACTGTGTTGACCAGGCCACTCTAGACAATGCCCACTTAGTAGATTTTAACAGCTACCTTGTGCTCTTTGAATGCTTATTGACTGAATTGCGAATAATATTGAATTTTGATTTTTTTTACTATCACGAAAGAAAACCTTAAACTTGACAAAACAAGCAAAACGTCTTCCATTAAACACAGCAATTCCTTGAATAGAACCCTCCACGGCTTATTTTCGTTAATGCTACACACCACTATACTCTTTAATCAACACGAGATTGAATTTTACTCGCACAATATGCTCATGTAGAGAAAAAAAAAAAAAGCAGATATTCAAATAGATAGTTTTCCAAGAATGCAGTGTAATGAAGTACACATTAGTAAGGTAACAACTTTTTAATGTAAGTAACTCGCAGCATAACATTAAAAAAAGAGAAAGCGAGTGTAGTTCTCGTGTTACAAGGTTACAACAACCCTAGGAAACAACTGTTTTATCCAGTAGAAATGCGTACGAAACAAATACATAAAAATGTTTTCCAGAATACTGCAGAGAGCAAGAATGTCTGTTGACCACAGAGTATCACAGCCAAAAACCCCAAGAGTTTAGTGGGTGTCATGGGTGCAATACAAAGAAATATGGGGTACAGATGCTGCCACCATCAAAAGCATGCAAAATAAAAAGAGGAAAACCTTCGTGTGAACACAAACACTGTGGAGAAAAAAAAAGTGCCACAACAACAGTCAGCAACAAGGCCTGGCCAGGTGCACTGTAAATGCAGGAGGTGGAGGTTGTTAAAAAAAACAAAGCACCAAAAGCAAAAGGAGACACATTCCACAGTGCTAAGCCAAAGGCAATCCTTACCTCAAGATGGTGAAGCCTGAATGCCAATCTGGCAGCCTCCTATAAAATCTGTCACAGATTCAGCCAGGGCAAGGTTTGTCCCCATAATGAAAGTATGCATTCGCTTATATGACAGGCGTCACAGAATGCACGTCACTCAAATCCACACTGACAATATTGTAAAAATGGAATGTAAACCTTTATTTTTTGAACATTAACAAACACATTTTAAGACAAATACACAAAGATAGAAGAGATCAAAAACAATTATATTTATGAGAAGAGGAAAAGGTTTGATGGCCAGGTACAGCAGCTCAGTGACATTACATGTAGAAGAGTACGTTCCTCCATGCTATCGAGACAAAAAAAAGTCTTTCCCTGTAACCCTTGTCATAGGTACAATGACTACATCACACACAAAGATTAGTGCCTAAAGCAGTAAAAGAACCAAGAAAAACTTGACAGCACCACTGCATACACAGAGAAAGCTGTGCTGGCTTTACGGTACTTACAACTTAACCAGCATATTTTAGACAAAAACTACGAAAGTTTAGCTCGGACTGAGGCCATTGATGACAATGCTTTAGGCTATAGACTATGGTGCAAGAAAAATAATTTAGGTGTGGACACTCTGCCCCACCACAGCGTGTACAGATAATGTTTGGTGCTTTCAGTCTCTCCTGGCTCCCACGTCGCAGCACCCTCCGAGTGACTGCAGCTGGTGCAATGTATTATAGATGACGAGCCGCGCATGCAGCGTCTGTAATCGTGTTGTGTACGGAAAAACACTGTGGAGGCAACTGCAGAGTTCATCGCATGTAACGTTTTTCGTTCGCGAGAAACGTGGCATACATGTCTAGTTTTAGTTACTAGCATGCTCGGTGATTAAAAAATATATATGTATATATAAAGAACATGCATCAGCCTCGTGGCACGCAATTCCTTTAGGTTTTCAGGCCCCAGCACCCCTCCGCTTTTGCGCCACGATACTGCAGCCAGCACATGTACTAAAGCCGAACATTATCTGGATGCAGTCTTTGTTGCGGCGGGCAGAGGTCTCCAGACCTAATATATTTTTCATACTCCGTGCTAGGACTATGTGAACCGTTATATACTGCTATTATTCTAGCTAAACAAACTGGCTAACACACAATGGTGAATAGAAAACGGCATGAGCCATGGTGCTGTATGAAAAACAAAACCTTTGAAAAATATTTCGTCAGCATTCTTCTATCAATATACTAGAAGTTATACAAAATGAGGCAAGATGAACAATATTCAATGCACAAACACTGAAGTACAAATTTCTTCACAGTGTCTTCTAGACATGCATGGTCTGAAAGAATTCCTATGTATTCTATACTGGCCACACGTGCACAGAAATGAAGCTTTTTATGATCACGTTACAGTAAAAGGGCTGCCACTCCTTTTTTTGTATATAGTATGCAGTCAGAACTGCAAGCATCATTAGAGGATGAGAAAAATGAGAGCTTTTCAAACTTCACAGCAGAACACCAAACAATTAGGAGAGCATAAGCATACACAGACCCCAAAGTGTACATTTGGTGTCTACGCATTTGGAGTCTCTTCCCTGTCTAAGAGTTTAGACAGGGAAGGGAAGAGACCAGAGAAACTGCCATACTTATCCTCTTATTCTATCCTTAAAGGGGTACTGACATGATTTGGCCACCAAGATAGCCAGCAAAATTGATTCCTGTGAACATGTCTATATCATTTTCAAAATATCAACGGTAAATATAGCTTGAAAGTTACTTTACAAGAATTTTGAAGTTTGAATTTGGAAGGTATTTGACACCATCAAAAGTGATCCCATGGTGACCCTCACATCACCATGCTGCAGTCAATAAAACAAGATATGATGTCATAACTGCCATTTTTCTTTAGCCATGTTTGTTTTAGTATTTCAGTAGTCTAACTCGCTAAGCCGCTTGCTAGTCCGTTGCCACAGTGAATGCATTGAAAGTTTTGTATTTGGCGACACTAATGTCCTGATTCCCATTCGAAAAGACTGATGCAGACCGCGTGAAAGTGCGTCACAGTATTGTGTGCTGACGTGGTTGAGAGCTGCACCTGCAAGGTGGTGATAGTTGCCCCCAGCAGCTTGTCGCTGCGAAACCGAAACTGAAACTAGTCGGTAGTGAGGAGCCTGTAGTTGCACTACCAGGCTACCAGCATTACATTGCAGCGAAAAAACGCCAGGCCAAAATTTTTGAGTCAGTACTCCTTTAAAGTGTTAACAGAGAGACTAAAAGAAACGGGTTGCTTCTGTATACACATATTACACATCCAAAACACCCTTCCGAGCGTTTCAAAAAATATCACCAGTTACAATTACATGTTCACGGATAACTTTGTCAAATTACAGATACATGATTTTGTGCCTCGTCATGCTCGTTATCCTTGCACAACCCTACAATTATTTAAAAGCTATGGCAGGCTTTCCCATTTGAACAGGGGCATAAAACATGTCAACTATAAAAATGCATGTTGGGCATAAAGACTTGGTCTCACCATTTGATCATCTTATTCGGCATGAAAGGGAATACAGACTTTTCCCCAGAATACCAAAGCATCCTATATATCCTTCATTCACTATAGGTTCTCCCAACTGCCCATAACATGTCATCTATAGAAAGACTAGCAGAGTGCAATTCTAAAATCTTTCTTGTCCCATAAAAGACTCAAGAGAGAAATATTAAATTTAGTGCAATGCCCCGTGTATGCCGAAACGCTGAACTGTAAAACCCAGTGCACACACATGCACATACTATATGTATATGTACAATGCAACATGAATTGCACATACAAGTCAACTTATGCAGTGTGGCCCTTTACATATGATGAGAGAAATTCTTAAACAGCCCAACTTATCCATTGAGCTGTAAATAAGCCATACTAACAGCCATGCTAATGAAAGCAGGGGTCATATCCTGAAATGATCACTTTTCAAGATACTGTCCAATTGTTGCCTTTGATGTGCACTAATTGGTTAGTGAGCGAAACCGTAAAATTTATGACAGAGTTCGAGAGGAAGTCACTCGACAACTGTCATGCCTTTCGTATTTTCCTGACAGCAGAGCACACTCCTCAACAACTCCACCACTCTGCAACAGGGTTTCTTGGCAACAGGTAGCCCTTCAGTAAAAGGTTTACAGACATTGAAGGCGGGCAGCGCAAACCGGCACCAGAATCACAGTCGTAGCACCAACAGCTCGCGTTGGGCTCTTCTTGCTAAGGTCATAACCCACTGCGACACATGAACTACTACTTCTCTACAATGCCACCTAATATTGACATCAATATTGTGACACAGTGCCTTGCGGTGCTTTGGCAAGTTTGGAATAAGTGAACACACTTTTTCATCATTGCTTGTTATTAAAGCTCAGCATTTCATGACAGACGGATGCTTTTGGCATTGTTCCTCAGCAGATGCACATAATATTTCTTAAACTGAATGTTTTAGTGAGCAGTACCTTGTGTTTTGAGCAATTGTTGCTTTGAAAGTGTGTTTTTTGTGGTTTGAACATGCCAGAAGCATGAACAGTGCATTAGCTTCATGATTTGCATACAGAAAAGAGGTTGAGATGTTGAGATTATATCGCTGCAGCACCACACTACAGCTGAACTCAACTAGTATGCAATTTTGAAAACTCACGCAGAATACATTTTATGTTTGAGTGCATTCTTTTAACTTTGTACAGTGTTTTAACTGTTTCAGTACCAATACCGGGATAACTCATATGATCACACATGCACAAGCCCTGCCCATCCTGAATACTTTACTCATGTAGCCTGTACAAGTCACTCCCTGGCACTTGTGAGACAACTCTCGCAAAAAAAATAATAATGTAGTTGCATCCTGTCATCTATGGGGCAGCCATAAGAAATATAATCTGTCGTGAAAGGTTAGACAATATATTTGGAGTGCATGTAACTACAACTGCGTAAGTATGAATCATTCTGCCAGCGTCTCAGCAGTGCAGCCATTGCAAGTCAATGTTCCCCATGCGTGCGCTATTTGACGAACAAAAAAAATCAGGAGCTTTTGATGAATTGAGACTCCCAACGAAAGTGGATAACTGTAGCTTTTTACTCTGAATCAGTGGATAATTACTCTGCCAATTAAATGCTTGTAACTTGCTTGAAATGACCGCAACTTTTTATTTGACGAGATAATTTTTAATAAAAATATTTACCATATGCACTTGATATCTGTGCGACCATAATTGTAACAAGAGAGGCAAGTTCTCATAGTTTCTAGGAAGAGAAAATAGAATTTTGGTATTTGATTGTAACGTGAGGGTCGACTTTAGGTAGCAAAAGTCAGGAAAAACAAAAAACAAATCTCTTGTTAGATACAAGTAAATCTGGTGCATGCCCTGCAAAGTACTTTACTGCATTGCTAGCACAAAATTTATGCATAACATGCAGAAAAAACCTGCAGAGTGTGCCGAGCAGTGCAAAAAAAAAGAACACGAAAGTGAAAGGGTTAAACAATTACACAAGAAACATTGCAAGCGCTTTCAGTACTTCTTAAATTTTCAAGTCTTGTGCTACAAAATGTTCGAAATTTCCAACACTTAGTGCAATGATGATCTGACGGGCAAATACTTGACTAATTTACTGAACTCATCACACTATACATCCTGCAATGTGACACCGTCAAATGAAGTGATCATATCAGCATATGGCCCCAGGTACCACCTCAAAAATTTAAAAAGAAGTAAAACTTGCTTGTTGCATTCACTTGAATAGTCGAACAGAAACTACACATTTACAGCATAAAATATATTAAACACATTTACAACAGTTTCGTAAGAGAGCATAGAGAAATTGTGGTTGCAACACAGGATAGAGAACAAATGCTACAAGCCTACCTGGTTATGACTAACATTCAATATGTCTGGAGTCAAGAAATCGTGCTCGCTTACATCTTACCTCTTTAGACATAACAGTTCCTACCCTTACACATGCACTAAACTTGCATTTATGTAGAGTTCCTACCCTTACACATGCACTAAACTTGCATTTATGCAGAATTTCCACAGCCCCATCGATAACTTTTTGCCAAGACTTGGGAATTATAAGTAAATGTAACCTTATGTTAAAGGGACCTGAACTAATTTGAGTGCTCTGGGTAATGAGTGCAATTCATCATAAGATTATAAATGCATGCATTGATATCGATTTCCGCGAGGTTCCCACACCCATGTTTTGCTCAGACCCTGAATTTAAGACATGGCATGACTTTGTCATGTCACTTGTGTGGACAGTTCTGGGCTACTCAAGAAAATGCTTGTATCAGAGAAAAAAATTGAGTCAATGGGTTTTCTGGCAGAACCTGGTGGCACAGAGATCAACTGGAAAAACAGACTGCTACATCTGTGACCTCCACTGTGCTGGGAAGCAATTACAGAAGACGAAATTTATTCACGACTGCCCCTTTGATATGGGGTGCTCTGCTTAAATTATAATGTGAATGACTGACTCCAGTTATAGCCTGACCACGCACATAATTTCAAAAATCCCATTTAAATGGTTTCAAATGCGATATTTTACTGCCTCAAGCTTGCCTGCACCACACAAGTTTTTTCATATGAACAAATACGCATTCACACAGATGCAGCACCAAGGAGACAAAAAGTGGGAGAACGCACTTTGCTACATACTTTCAGCAATTTAACAAAGACTTTTTAGAGTGAATCAATAGAAAAAGCACAATATAATGTGAAATTAACTTGCAACACTGATAAAAAGGTACAGTGCTGAAAATGTGCATTGAAGTGATTTCAATAAATACTTTTGATTCACAATAGTGAACATCGGTAGTACTCCATGACTGATCACTTCAAGCCTCCATATTCCCCAGAACTTCTAACAAAAACCTTTTGGCCATTGAAGCAAATAAGCAACACAAGTGGGGAGCAAAATAATTTCCGAATATTACAGCAAAGCGTGACCAAATGGTGCCTTTCCTTTTTTACTTGGTACCGATCTGATTAATTCTTGGTGCTCACGCTGGCACCTAGAGTGCATTCAGAGCACAGATACCCCCCGATCCTTCAGCTGTTCACAGTGTTATAGAGACTAAATAAATATCAACATTGAACAAGGCGATGGCCAATGTAGAGCAAACGCTTTTTACTCGGCAATGTTCATGTGTGCATATAGTTAGTTCACTCTCTCACACATCCTGCAAAAGAGAATAATCTAAATGTCTAAAACATGGGGAAAGGACAGTTGTGGGATCGAGAGGACAAGGGGCATTGTGCTGATCTCCACCCTGTTTTTTCATATTAAAACTAACTAATCTCTCATCTCTGTCCCCTCTCCTTTGAAATCTCACACTTTCACCTTACTCCAACTCTACCGAATTCCTCATCCTCCTCTTTAGTTGGACCTCGAGGAAAGTAAGTTTCGGCATGGAGGGAGTAAGCCTCCATCTCGAGACAACTTGTTTGACTGGCATTGGTCGCCACCATATGTTACAATATTAAAATTTAAAGTAGTTCTATATATGTAAGCAGTTTAAGTAACAACTGTAAGTAGTTGAGCGTATAAAATCTCACATTTTTTGGGGAAGTCAGGCTGCATACTGCAACGACAGTTCATGGACTTAGCAATGCAGTAACAATATGGAACAAAACATTTTAGTAATGTACACTGTACGCACAATTGTTTGTACGGAAAGCAGATGAGCAGACACCTCGAAACTGTTTTTGCATAAAGAATATTTTGCATAGTTGCTACAATGTTGGCATTTGAAAATGTAAGCTCAGTGAGGAGAAAGAAAGTAGTCAAATTAAGAGCCAAACTCTATTCAGTAGAAGATTCTAAGTCATCATAAACCTATATCAGATATATCGGGTATAATATTGGCCAATGCATGGAGAAATAAATATTTAAGAGGTGAAGCTTTCCTTAGAACAGGTATCTGCAGGCGACCAGATAGTATCACAAAAATAATGTGCGCCAAAGGAGGCACTTGAACTGGCAGCATCTCGTGGCGAGCCTGCATGCACTACCTTTTATATCTTTTTTTTTTTTGTTGTTTTCCTGCTTGGTGGTTGTGGCTAGCAGCCGCAACCAGAGCAGGAAAAAGACAAAATATAACAGGTTGTGCGAAGCTTTAACATAGAACGCTGATGGCAACCATGGCTTTCACACTGGTGTTCCGGTCAGCTGGACATTGCGTTTCTTGTTAAAATCAGTTTCTACCAGTTTATGCCAGGATGTGCAACGACGGAGCTAGAAATGAATGCGGTCGAACGAGCTTCACCTCAATGTTCAGCGACTGTGGCAGAATGAGCGCAACACAAGCAACCAGTTCCCTTGGCAGCCCAAACGGCGACAGTTTCCTTGCCTGCCACTGGATGCTGCTAGCATAATGCGGATCCCTAGAAGCGCGACACTATCTGGTATCCTGAAACAGCAGAGTTGCACGTCCTAAATGTTGCACCTCCTCTCAGTCTCAAGTCTGTACTCTAGTAAACCTATGCAATTATAATCAAAGTCGAAAGACAAGCTTTGCTTGCAGAGGACAGTTTCCTTGCTTAGCCTGTCAAAGGCAAAATGTTCGTAAGCTAATTTTATCATGTGTGGTTGGGTACAGACAAATTCTAACATTTTTCTATTTAATTCCTTCTCTGCCAAGACGATTCATTAAAATTTAGAAGTGTGCCAATGAGAAGCCTCCTTTCAAAGTAACTTGCTTTGTAGATATTCTGAGTCAATATCAGCGATTAGTGCAAACATGCAACATATTCCTTGAACTTGTATAATCTGTGCTTTAAGAGGCAATGCAGGTTGAAAAAAACGTTTTCTAAGAAATTATCCAATTTTTTGTTTTCACCTGTTTTGATAAGATTAGTATCTCTAATGTTCTAAAATATATATATATATGTCGAGACTCAGCTGGAAAATGTTTTAAAATTGCGTCTAAAGAATACAAGGTGGCTTTTAAAAGGCGCAAAGTGTGCAGTCTTCGAGCACTTTGCCGCTGATAATGTTCCGCAGCTCGCCATTTCAATCGCATGAGGCGAAGAGCCGAGCCTCACTCTTCAAATAACGAGAGTTTCCCGTGCTGCTGCAGTGACAGAAATAATAAAACGAAGCACACTTTTTTTTGCGTTTTTCTAGCGCTGTGATTGGCTTTTAAATAGCATGGTACAAATTGAGAACCGCCATTGGCCGCTGTGCGCCTGTGTGTGCTGTGAAGCCTACTTGCAAGGTCAGTGTCTTGTCAAGCAGCGCAGCTGAATAACACGTTTCCATGTGTTTACTTCCATTATGAACAAAGATCGTCATAGCTCGCGCGATAGTGACACTGTCAATGTGAAAGCTGCTGTGGTGGCGTGCTCTGCAGGAATGGGCTACGAGCGGCTGGTCCAATTTGCGGTGATTCTTTGCTTGCAAAAGCCAATGCATCAAAGTGATTCACAGCCATCAGCCAGAAAGCCCGTGATGCGGCAAAGGATGACAGCTGCGCCAATCATGTGAGGTCGAGCGAGCTCGCAGTGAGGGAAATTAGCAGGGACAACTTTGCCGTTACGTACGACAATACGTGGCACAAACCCAGCCACAAGAGCCACAATAGCATCGGCACTGTTGTGTCCCTCAACACTCGACTTAGTTTAGATTTTGAAGTCCTGTCCAACATCTCTCTAGCTTGCAGTCAGCACAAGACTCTGCCAGATAGGGCGGAAGTAGTTTGGCAAGCGTTTCATGGCCCTGCCTGAAGCGAAATGTCTGTGAGGAGTCAGCTCCAAAAAGCCGTGAGCGGTAAACTTATCGCGCTGGCGCATTTTAGTGGCAGTGGCCACTACAAGAAGAATTGTTCTTTTGGTGTGCAAATTTCATGGCATTTAATGACATATTTCATAAATAAAAATTCAACTTCAACTTTAAAGCTTCTTTTTTTTTTTAAAACCCCCTCCTTTTTCGCATATTTCTGGTGCTTAGGTCTGCATGAATTTCTTCCCAAATTTTTTCCTAAGTATTACAAATGCAATTATCTAATTTAAACTTCAATATTTTTCTCACTTGTATTGATATTTTGTGTGCACTTACTAAGTATTTATTTGCATTCAACACCCTATGTGAAACATTATGAACTATGAATGGTAAAAAATTATGGAAGTTTAGTGATGAAAAAAGGGCGAGCAAAAGGCTTAAGGCTGTCACTTTGTCGTGTTGCAGAGCTAAAAGTATGCAACTAGCAAGAAAACGAATTATATATTTGAACCCAGCATTAAAAGCTTTATAAGCAGCTCGAGTTTTATTGCTCTATAATAAATATTAAAAAAAAAAGTGTCTTGGAGTAGCATTTCCCTTTTATGTGCTCCGATCCATACACTCAATTTTCTGAAAAGAAACAGCCGCAAGTACACAAAAGCCATGTTTATGCAGTCCGCATAGTTTGCCACAATTTACAGCTTAAAATAAACAAGTTCCTTGAAGCCTTCTGAACCAAACAGGAATGCTACACAGTGCATGCCCTAGAAGACAAACTGGTTGAAACTACAGGTGAAATTACCGAATCTAAGCTTATACCACATATGACAAAAGCTTTAAAAGAATAACAACATATCAAGGCCTTGTTAGAAGCTAACAACTGCATAGATGTCTTCAGCCACAACAAGACCTAGTCATGGCAACACCATTCACTTATTGAAAACTACACCAATTACATGCAAACTGCATAAGTTTTGTGAAACAGAATGACAAATCAAAAGGACGTACATTATGACATTTCCATGGGACATCTTTCTAAAAAATTGTGGGTATAGTATATAATGCTATATCAACAAAGACTAAAGAACAAAGCACTAAAATTGTACATCTTAATGTGCAACAATGCCGCTTATAACAGATTCAGTACTTTTGCTGCAATAGAATTAAATTTTACAAAGCTAAAAAAATATGCTTATACAAATACAGCAGACTCAGTAAATAGAAATATGTTAAATAGAACTGGTGTTTAAATGGAACAGGTGCTTCTAGCAAGATTGGTCTTGTTCTTGTATTCTACACCCTTGTTCATCTCTCAGTAAATAGAACACCTCTTAACCGGAACATATTTTCCCGGTTCGTTCAGGTTTCGTTCAATGACAGGCAACTGTATATACATATTGACTCTGCGAACGATGCACTTTTGTTGGACTGTCAAGGCAGCAATACAGATAATATCTAGGCTTTTACATCACAAAACCACAATGCAATATAAGAGACACTGTAGTGGAGGGCATTGACATCGCACAGTACAGAGGCCTTAACATGTGCCACCATTAAAATGTGACGCCGCAACCGGGAACAAACCCCCAACCCATGGTCATCCGTGGTCAGCATCCGAAAAGCAGCAAAACAGAATGCAAGGCAACGAGCATAGACGTAAAATGCTGGACTGGTATAATGTCAAAAATACCTTTTAAGTTATTTCCTTCTTTTTTTATCATTGTTTGAAACAATTGATGAACGGCAGAATAGTACTACATTAACCTGTTGTTGGCCACATAAGTGCATTCAGGAAGGAGGGGGAGAGGAGGCAATTGAGAAAAAAAAAGAGAAAAACATGCACAAGCGGAAACAAGACCTTGTCTGTATCTTTCTGTGTGCATGTTTTATTCATAAACATTTTTCAGTGCATGTCGCCCCAAGAATATCCAGCGTAAGTTATATTCTGTAATCATATGTGAAAAAATTTTGTGCAACAGAACACTCGTGCCAATTCTTCACAAGTGACCTAAAGCACAGCGCAAATTAAAACTCCAAGTGGTCAGTTGCAAAATATGGATGGCTGGGACTGCTAGTCTGAAACAATGAAGGTGAAGTGCTGTGACACTACTAACCCACAGAGATTGCTGTTGGAAATTATGTTCACTATATATTATGTTCACTCTCTTGCTGCTCACTTCACCTAGTACACAAGTTGATGTGGTAGAAGAAGTTCGATATAAATATCCCACCTCTTTTTTTTTTTGTACCTAAAGAATTCAGCCTGCATAAAGCGGTACAAAGGATTACTTATGCAAAGCTAGCAGTTCAGTCTTGACAGCACTTTGGAGGCAATAAGAATGTTATTGAATGAACACTGCAGTTTGACCAAGTCACAAAATGTCTCTTATGAAAAGACACTGACAAAATGATCTCTAGTTGCATGCTCTACGATTAACAAAGTATCTCCCATGTATCTGTTATTCTAAACTTAAATGAGACATTATTTCTCTGAGAACTTGCAGAATGATAGATCAGGTATAACATTGAAAAAAATAACTATTTACACATTTCTGTTATTTATTATCACAGTGAGTTTGCCCATTGAATGCCGTTTTTTTTTTTTTTACAGTCTCTTTAATGCATCCTCCCTCTGGTTGCACTCCCCATCTATGGCCATACTTTTATTAAAAACGAATTGTCTGCACAATTATGGTGTTTTCCTTCAGCTTTGGATTCACTTCACCTATGTCATCAAAGCATGCTATCGTTAACTTGTTTACATGCAAGGTCAGTTGCACGGACCTGCTTAATTAAAACGTGAAAACACAGTTTCATCTTTCAAGGTGCAAAATGAAACTGGAGAGAAATCGATTTCAAAGCAGCGAGAGTTTTCTTAGAGACACTATTTACAGATTTATATTCTACGCAATCAATGTTGCATGTAAGCTCCTTGATATGAGTAAACACAAGACATCAACACCTAGAGCTGTACTTGTTGATGATGAATTAAGACACTAATCACAATGTGCCAAACTCGTGATGCAAAAAGCTCAGGCAAAAAAATAAACTAAGCTGTAAAATAAAACTTTGGAGACGTCTACACCAACAACAGTCATATAAACTCTCTTGTAACAAAAAAACATAAAATATAGACTTTTAAGCACAAAACCTTATTTAGACAATGAAAGTAAAACCCAACCAACAGCAAGCATAGCTTTTGTAGGCAGATACATACATGATATGATGAAAAAAAATCACATAAGCAGGTGACAATCAGCAATGAGTAAATAAACTTTGTATCTATTCTGACAAGACTGTCCTGCACTAATGTTCAATGACTTAAGAGGAATTCAACATTAAAAAGAGAGAAAATCTGAGCTTGTGAAAATTACACTATATACAGTCGAACCCATTTATAAAAGACACTAATACAAGAGACAAATGATTATAAGAGACACCAGAAAGCCTACAGTAAAATATGGGGGATAGGAAAATCCATACAAGGTCCCCTGCTTATAAGAGACATCCCATATACAAGACAAAAATTGCTGCCCGGAGCATGCCTCTTATAAAGACGTTTAACTGTATAAAAATGCTCCAGCAGCTTTCTTCCAAACTGACTGAAAGTTCCTAAAAAAATTTTTACTCCATTTTTTTTTACATTTCATACAACAACAAAAAAATTGGCAGATCCCATGAACCGTGGGAATCAATGATATGCGAAGCACAAATAAGTATGCGTGATACGTCACTTTAAAATCTGCACAACGTTATGAGGCGGATGAAATTTGAGCCGCGCATCACTTCCATGTCATGATTATCATATTTGCACCTGGCATTTGTCTTCATCGTCCATTTATGTCATGCAATATCAAATTTCGTATATATAAAGCTTGTTGAACTATCGCGAGCACCCTATGAACATAGCATGTAGTCGAAGTTTACATGACACGTTTAATATGATTATCATGTCTGGACGAGACATTAACCTTTGTCATCTATACACGTCACGTGATACCAAATTTTGTGTATGTGGAGCTAGCCAAATGGCCGCGAGATGCTATGAGCATAGCAAGTACAGTTGACAAATTTTCCGGACCTGACAGGGATCGCGAAATAGTCCGAAAATTCAAACCGTCCGAAAAAATGGTCAAGCCCTTAAAAATGAAGTTTATTCAGATTAGAAAAGCCTAAAAAGAATCCCCAATAATGCCATGCTCCATGCGGTTTCTGGGGACAAGCAGATTTGGTTCTAATATTTGGGCTACGGTAACGTCGCTGGTAATAGCGTTCGTAATCGCTGCCATTGTCCATTGAAGGTGGCAAGGTTGGTGGCTCTATGGAACCACGCAAAACAAAACTTGATGCCGGTCTGACAAATGCATCTAATTTCTCGCCTGTTTGGTGAAATTTAACAACACGGTCTGGGCTTCTTTATCTGTGCCGACATCACACAGAATGCGAGCCTTAAGCATTTTGCCACTACCAAATGCTACCGCCGTGGCCGCGATCGAACCCGTGTGTTCTAGGAGCTCCGTGGTCACGAAGTGCTACTGGTGGTGCTATTGAGCAACAGCGTACAAAACAGCACCGAGCATGTGACGCGCATGATGGCTCAAACCCCTTCGGCACACTAATAACACGACCACATGCGCAATGACAACCAGAAAAAGAAAGGCCCAGTAAATAAAAACAACCTACTGGCGTATTATTGATGACAAGGCTCAGTGAAAAAGAAAAGTTTTGCAGCTTTTCCAGCCAAGAAAGATCAGACATGGCCTCCTAAACTGGAAAATTGTGCGTGCTTCCAATCTTAGAGGCCACACAACTAGCCACTGCAAGCCAAACTCGACTAATCCAACGAAAAATTGATTGATTGATTTATTGATATGTGGGGTTTAACATACCAAAACCACCATATGATCATGCGAGACGCCGCAGTGGAGGGCTTCGGAAATTTCGACCATATGGATTTCTTTAACGTGCACCCAAATCCGAGCACACAGGCAGCCTACTGTATTTTTACCTCCATCGAAAATGCAGCAAACGCAGCCGGAATTCAATCCCGCGACCTGGGGTCAGCAGCTGAGCACCTTAGCCACTAGACCACTGCGGCGGGGCTCCAATGAAAAATCTAACAAGGGGGCTTTCAAAATCGAGCGGCATAGCTCAAAACGGCAGATTAAAAAAATCGAACTTTGGTATGTAAATTCGTCTGAAAAATTGATCGGCATAATGCATTAGTGTAATGGGAACCTTGCCAGTGCATTTGTGAAGTCCAACAAGTTCGAAGTTCGAACTTTTGGAGTCCGAAAAATCCGTCGGTTACTGTAGTCATGTTTTACATGACACGCATGTCAAGATTATCATGTTTGGACGTGTCATTTACCTTCATCTATTCACGTCACGTGATATAAATTTGGTATTGTAAAGCTAGGGAAACGACCGAGAGTGCAATATGAACGTAGCATGTAGTGATGTTCCATATGACACTCGTGTGATGATTATCATGTTTAACGTGTCATTTACCTTTGGTATTACGTGACATGAACAAACAACAAATTTGGTATATATGTGAAGCTAGTGAAACGACCAGGAGCGCACCATGAGTGTGGCGAGTAGTCACGACTTACATGACATGCATGTCATGATTTCCATATTACAGTCTGTCACTTATTTTCGTCATGCAGTCATGTCATACCATACCAGTTTTGCAATATGTCATGTGAACGAAATTACCGCAAGAGCACGAAGACCATAAAATGTAAATCACGACATTCGTGACATACATGTCATGATTTTCACGTTATGACTAGTCATTAATGCTCGTCATAGTCATGTTGTGGCATACCAATTTCGGTATAGATAACATTATCGAAATGGCCAGGAGAGCTAGAAGTAGTAGGCGGCTAGGTAGATAGATAGATAGACAGATACGGTCAAAGCCGCTGCAGTTCGCTAAGAAATGCTTCGCATTTAATACTGAAAAACAACCTCTACACAATGATACAGCTGTTTTAGAAAACATCATGCCTGTGGCTGTAGAGCTTGCAGTATGTAGGTTGGTTCTGATGCATGAGTTTATCAAGTAACAAATAACCTGGCAATCAATAGTTTTTTCATTAACATAGCCATAACTTCTCGCTCAATACTTGTCCTCAGCAGCAGCTCCAATAATTCTGTGAGAAGACACTGTGCACTGTAAACGTACTATGAGTGAGAACACAAGCATACTTTGAGCAGCAAGCTCGATTCTATTCCAGCTACCCCTACTACTGGATGGAAATCAGTTTTCAGAAAATCTTATTTGGTATACTTCCACTGTAACCAAAGGCACTTCAGAGTTTGTGCTTTGCAGCCAGACTGCGTCAGTGTTCCCAGTGCTTCTTTTTTACCAACACTGATGGAAATTAGCCGAAAGTTTTAATGCCATCGGCATGGAATGCTGACAGCAAAAAGCTTGATGTGGAACACAGGTGATGAACAATGGAATGATAATGTACCTTTGTGGAACACTTAATATCACGGCTAAACTGCTACAAAAAGCAAAAATTGCAGTTATAATGCTGACACAATTCATAAAACCAGCTAAAAGATAAGAACCTGGACAGTAGAACGGTAAACATAATGAGTGCATGGTTTGTCGAAGGAAGAAAACACATGCCCCTTAACACCTTTTTTTTACTTTCAGCAGCTTCAATTTACTATTGAAATGTACACAAATGGTCTTTGTTGATGCTGAGGACAAAGTTTTGGGTGTACATTACATGACTGATTTCACTTGCAAATTTTATTGAAGAATGATCAGACTGCATGACATGCATTATCAAGCCTGAACTCGAGTGAACTACTTGTGTGTTGTCAATACCATAAATGTATTCGTGAACATTGTCTAAAAAAATACTGCTAACATTTTTATGCAACTTATTCAGCTAATTTGATTCACATGCAACATTCAAGTAACCACAGCCTCAAGCAAATGACATTTGTGACTACTAGACAGACTATAAGTCCAGGTATGATTAAGATTCTACTGTTAACCGTTGCTCTGTGATTCTAGTTTTAGTCTCAAATAATGTTAATTTCTACTAAATTTTGCATCGTCAAATGTTGACATATGTTCAATTACTGATTAAAATGCAGGATATTTAAATCCACGAGACACTTCTGGGACTTTTAGTCCTCAGACATGCAAATAAATACTTTGTTGAATTTAGCCCAGTCAAAGATAAAAATGACTTGCAGACAGGTGGGAAAGAGGTGCACCTTAAGGCAACTACTTATGCACAATAAATTATTCAAGATCTACTGCCATTCGAGTATTAACAATTGCCCATACTACATACATGTTTCCATACCATGCATACGATACCAGAGCTCAAAAGCCAGCATCGCCACAACACAATTTCCTGACAGTGCATGAAAACAGATGAAAAGAAAACTCCACAAATGCTTTTTTTTTTTTTGTCAATGGAATGTCCAGCTTGACATAATGCAGGTCAAGGCTACTAATATTCACAGCTTCGACCAGATCATCAATAGCTTCAACACCTATGAAAAAAATAATAAAAAGCAAAGGGTCCAACAAGTACAAAATAAAGAGTACTCTTTAAATAGGGTGTCATCATAGAGACACAGAACACAGCAAGCTGGTCCAGATCAATGGCTGCAAGGTGCTGCCTACTGGAAGATGGACTTGATTCGGGGTCTGGCAGATGCTCTGAGCCCGACGTGCGGCCTAGTAGCTCGACGGAAGGTTTGGCTCAAGAATGACTGGCTACGCGAGATGCCTTTTGCTGGTGCTGCTAAGGCCTGAAGGCCCAGATCATTGGACAGTGCAAGCTCAGGCGGCATAGGTGGGTGCTTACGTTGTGGGGTAGTCTTGGAACCAGACACCACCGTAGCTCTAACCGGCTGCGGCACTCCACCCCTTTGATATTGGCCCGGTTTGCGGCCACTATTGTCCCGGGCATTCGCATCGGCACCTGCGTTTCACAATATGCAAAACAGCAAGGTAAATCTTTTCTCAAGATGGGTTACTTGACCATTTCTAATCGAAAATATAGGAAGTATCAGTGCCATGATAAATATAAGGGGCTGGCTTATGTTATTAGTGTCTTCAGAAGCATGGGGAGTGCAAAAAGTCCTAATGACACCAGCTGAAAAAAAAAAAGAAAAAAAAAACTTTCTTTACCATACTTATCACAAAAAATATGGGGACCTTTACAAAGAATGTGAACACACATGCGTATAGAACCCAGAAAACCTAGTGTAGGGGGAAAAGCTGGATCCAAAACTCTGGAAGCAAATCACCCGAGTAAGAAATTGTTCACAAGATACTGAAACAGCTAGTCCTGCATTTGAGTTACATGCAGTAGGCTTCTTTAGATACGTCTCTTTGGGAACAAGTAAGTAAAAGCAACTACCTACTCACACCTCACAAGACGTGCAAAATTTCAAAAACGGGTGGTTGTCTATTTTCCCACTCTTAACCCTTTTCGCAGAACTCATTTGCATTACTTGTGTCTATGTGCTTCGAGTTGTCGATGAATTCTCCCCTGTGTTAGCAATTGATAGCTTCCTCGTTAGCTTAATTGGTAAAGTGAACGCCCCAAAAATGGGTTGGTACCGAGTTCGATCCCAAGACCAGGATGAATTTTTCGGCATCTAAGAAGCTTTTCTTTGCAAGAAATCCATACGGGTTTCCTTGTGGCTTCATGCTACAAACAGATGGTCGTCTATTTTCTCTCTCTTAATGCTTTTCACCACCTTGCAGGTTTCCGCAGAACTCATTTGCAACACAAGACCTGCAACACAAGACGCTGTGACAGGTAGCTGTCTCGTAGTGCAACAATGTCCAGTGTAGTATCTTCAGTCAGTAGGTCTAGGAAAACGCGCTGAAAGGCGATGCTTTGCAGTCAGCGAAGATGCGCTCTGAAGAGAGAGAAGTCTACCACAGGTTGCCGAAACCGTTTATTGGGCTGTACTACAGTTATGAAGAGCTCAGGGATGTGGGAGTTTCAGGAAGCTGGAGATTGCTGGGCTATACAAGCGACCATAAATATGAAAGGACTAAGTGTTTCTGAATATTCCCAAGTGCCCTGCATTTTAGTGCAATGCAATCTTTTGTTCCAAATCGTCGTTAAAGCCATCTTGAGTAGTAGTCCGTTTTAAACAGCCAAGTGAAATGCTTGTACTGTCTTAGAGGGCCTCTATTTCACCCAGAGGACGAGATGTAGTTGCGGTACAGAAATTGTGCACGAGTCTAGAAAAAACACGTAGCCATGAAAATTTTTCGAATGGTGCCGTAACAGCAGAGTGACACATTGGGTGACTGAAACGCGGCGATCGCTTTTTTTGCTTTCTTTCGCTACTTTCCACTGCTCTCCTCTTCCACTGCCACTTTGCCCTTTTTCGCCGAGTGCCCCTTCTAATATCGCATAGAAAACATCATCGCTGACGCGCTGTTTGAAACACCGTCTACTTTACTTCCGGTTGCTGCAATTCTGCCAACTCCGAGCTTGTTGGCCAACTACTGTTGCCGTGCTGACCCGTGCTCCTACAAATCATGCCGGTATGGACGCTGTATTGTGCACACAGGGCACACGCACTCCTCTAAAGGATCGCCAACATGATGGACTTGCACGGCGACATGCCATGCCAGAGCACCTCTGCGTGGTATGAGGAGCAGCCACCACAACACGACGAACAACAAGAAGTACGGGGAGCTGCATGCATACCAGCCAAAATTTGTAGTTTTTGTTCGAACAATCACCGCATGACTTGAGCTCCACTCACAAATTCAACCTCCCAATGTCCCGCAGGTGCCTAAGAGAAGGAAAAGGATTGTTTCTTAGAATTCGTGGTGTGCCCCCCGCTTTTAGCACTATCACATGTGGCATCATTGATGGTGGCAACATTCTGCACAAGATGCGCATTTACTTGAAAAGTTTGAAAACAAATAGGAGGTGGTTTAGGGGCCCTTTAATATTGTGTGCAAATATTTCAAACCTCGAATATTTTTTTTCATAGTGTTTTTATTCAATTCGATTTGCAATGAAATTTTACAATACGAAACTATTTGAACTTTGAGAACAAACACAGTTAAGATCTGACTGACACTGGCCCCTTCAAATTTTCAACATGCTTCAACCCATCACACGCTCCTATTGCGGCAAAGCTACCTTTCAAGCTTTGCTACAGTCGCAAATATATTGACTCCCCAAGGCAAAAACCTGGTTCTTACATGAAGATAATAGATGTGGCAGCTCAATGTCATTTTGGACCTAAAACTTGGACAGGAAGTCCGAAAAAAGTTTGAGGTGTTCTTATACATTAATGTCCACATGCCAGATTCACACTCCGAACATGCAGGGAGCACACTCTTGTCAGCCAAATCACTTGAGCTTCCACAGAAGTTGAAAGAGGAGGAGTTGCTGAGGAAATGGCATATTTTCCCTTCTCATATACACTTTGACTGCTACAAATCATGTACATAAATACCATTCGGCCTCTGCATTGCTTCATTCTTCATATGACAACTATGCAACATCACCCTGCTAGCACTTCAACACATCGAAAAGAAACACTTTTATGTTGTTATCTCATAAGAATATGCTTAGGAATCCTCTCCTCTCCAAGGCATTCTAATGGACGAAAGGTTCTTTTTTTATAGCAACTGGTTTGATTACTAATGGTTAATTCTAGTTGAACCGTTCGACGTGACTGGGATCATTTTAAAATATCCCACTCATTGTGCACACGGTGTCGTTTGTTAACCTCAATTACTTGATAAGCAGACCACTGCTGTTGATAATAATGACATTTCACAAGTTCTCAAACATTGATCTTTCACTCCGACATAAATTGTTCTTTGCCTTTAGCGTCCCTTAAATGTTTCAGTGTACTAAGAAAAATAAGTTTTGAATAAAAGAAAAACACGAATGGACCCCGAGGAGCATTCGTGCCACTGTTTTCACATCTTGTGGTGATGTAAGTGACAATGCTATGTTGCTGTTTTGTTAAAAGCTTCAGCAGAGACCGTGTAGGACTGATACATTGCCCTTGAACTAATGTTCCATTGATGCATCGATGCCCCTTCACTTCAAAGAATCTTTGGTATGAACATGCGACCTGTCTGATGGAAGACTTCAATGTTTTCGTGAAGCCCAGTGGGATGCTGTCAAATGAAGGGTGAAAATAAGGACAAAGAGTAACAAGACAGTAAAAAAAAAAAAAAATTGGCCCCGTATCTACATGTTGCACTGCAAATGTCGTCGAAAGACGACAGTCTCGCGCCTGGAGGGAGTGAACAAAACGTTTATTTGATGTTCTGCGCGAGAAAATCGGTGATTAGTATCCTGTATTCTAGAGGCGCTGCATTTGAGTGCCTCGATGCGTACAGCGGAGGCGAATGAGCGCATCGGGGCACGTGAGACACGAGCACTATCTGGCCTCTGATACAGTAAGCGTGCGCGCCTGTTTCAAGGTGTAGAACGCAAAGCGGCGGGTAGGTGCCACCGCGATATCATCTTAGAAAAGCGTGTAAAACACTTGCCTTTTTGTGCGTAGCATTGCATTGCCAGCACAACGTGATAAACGCTACGATCCTTATAATTACTTATGTATGCCTTCTCCAGTATAAGGGGACACACCACTGAATATTAATTTGTTGTTGTTCCTCAGATATGTGCAATAATTGCTTTTTAATTGACAATCGTTGACAATCGCACAAGCATGAACGCTGAGACTTGAGCAATATTGAAGGGCGCTCTGGATGGGGTTGGATTTTGGCCGTTTTGGGTATAGTTTCGACGGACAAGCAGAAAAATGGCCAGACAGATAGACCAAAATTTTTGCGTCGAAGCTCCCCAAGAAAGACTATTATCTTTAAAAAAAGAGCACGAGTGCTCCTCATGTCTTATTTGTCTGTGCATGGCTTCACCTGAGACCCTTATTTAGGAGTCTTGAACCACGGTGTCTACCAAGTTAATGTTTCTCGATTCCCTGAGTTTTATAGATTTTTACCGAGTGCTTTTGGTAAAATGCCCCAATTGAAACCAAACTGTTTCAAGTGAAGACAGGCATATGTCAACTGATGACGCAACTTTGTACCTTGCATGTAAAAAGCTACTTAATCCCATTTGAATACAAAAGACTACAGTTAAACGATATATCAAAGCCAATAAAACTGAAAATTTATTAGTTATATCAAAACCTCGTTAAAATGAAATAGGATGTTTCATGCAAAGTGTAATCACTGAACGATTCACTTTTTTTTTCCACTGAAAATACCACAAGAATGCTCGACTGATTCGACAGACTAAAAAAGGTTTTTTTTTTTTTTCGTGACAGAATGCCAGTTTTGTTGAATCTGAGGTCTATTGACCCCTATTTCATGCAGCGCCAGTGCGTCATGCATGAGGATAAAATATAATTACGCATTCAACACATTGTACACTTCGCATACTCTGCTGCTTGTCAGAGCTTGTCATCAAAGCTCAGGTGCGGCGCATGGCAGTGCAATGCAAATATCACCCAGCCAAAACATTTGCTCTTTACTCAGCCTGGCAAACGAACACACATAAAAAAACCATCGCATGTGACAAAAAAAAAACTAAGTTTCATAGCAAGGGTGGAGCAACAAATGCGATAGCAACAAATTCCAATTTTATACGAGCGGCGTCGTCTTTTTTGTTGCCGAGCTAGATGGCTAGCAAGATACGAGCCTGTACAACGACATCCACTTCGTGAACGATCGAGATCACTTGCAAGACCACAGAGTGCTCATCAGAACTATTTAAGATGCCTCTGCAACTACTAGTGGCTGTCACTGAGACGCACTGATAACAAAAACACCACATTGGGCGCAAACGCATGTTACGAGCGACAAGAAATGCAGAACTACACAGTATAGTCACAAACTTCTAGCAGTGCGCGATACGATGGTTCATAGTTCTTGCATACCACGCAATAGCTGAATGTTTTTCCACTCAGTGCTTTGAAGGCAAGGAGAGCAACAAGGTGTACCATTTTTTTACAGCCGCCGTGTCATCTGAAAAATTAATTCATTGAATTAGCGCTACCCTACTTTTGTCACCTTTCAATAAAATTCCAGCAGACGTTCCCTGGCAGGAGCACAATTTCCTTGACTTTTCCCTGAGTATTTCTAAACTCTCAAACATTGGTGATCTTTCCCGGTTGGTAGACACCCTAGTTTCACAAACTAGTCTAACAAGAACAACAACACACATTGATTTATGCATGACATGATTTATTACTACAAAAAAAAAAGCTAGTAATCAGGGTTCTGCTTTTATGTGTGATCCTCTCAGGCAAGTTCAACCTAAAGCCAGAGGCTGCTTGTATGTATTAATTACTTGGATTTCTACCAACCCAGTATAAGATCTGTGGAATACAAACAACCAAAGCAATTACAAGGACTACTACAATGACAATTCACAATAAGAATCCTGTAGGACTATCACTGAAATGAATTAAAAATGATGCATAAAAGACTGAACACTGTAGTTGCTTAATATCTTACCATAAGTTCGCAGCAACTCGGCAATATGGTACTGGTTAAACATGTACGCCAGGTGAAGGGGTGTGTAGCCCTGGAGATGGCAGAAAAAAATGCAGATGAAAAAATGCATATGGCAGTCGGACCCTTTGTCAGCTGTGGCAACAATAGAATATATTTACACTTAAACTTTTCTCGAGTCTTACTGTGCTTTGCACAATGGCTCAATAGCTCAAATGTTCTGATGCCAAATGCATTTTATGAGTTTTATTTGTGGCTTCAGCAGCCACATTCCAGCAGCGTATGAAGCAAGAACACTCTTGCGCAGAGTTTCTGAAAAACATTAGGTGGTCAAATTAATACAGAAACCTCCACTACAGCATCTCTTATGGAAACCCGCAATAACGAAGCCCCGCGAGTACAAAATCACGCGGCAACCAAATATTTCCAGATCCCCGGCGAACGTTCATAGAAGCCCATGTATTACGTATCTCGCGGCAACGAGATGTTTTTGGACAGCAATCCCGCATTAACGAATTTTCTACCACGGTGCGGGCCTTATTTTACCCTCCCGCCAAAGGTTAACCGTCGAAAATATGCTTGTGTGCGTGTTATGCGCACTCAAAAATTGTAAACATCTGCTTTTGCAGCGCTAGCGTGGGTACCGCCATTTTTGTTTACTTAAGGGGGGATGCGGCTTTGGGATCGCGAAAAATGTCAAAAAAAAATATATTTTTTTTATATGATGACGACGTAGCATGGACCACTTAAAAATATGATGACGACGTAGCAATGGACCACTTTTTCTAGTGCAAAGGGAGAGCTTTGAACTTGTTGCATGGCAAGGGTCAGAAAAATAAATTGACCGACTTCTGGCAATAAAGTTTCGTTCTGCTGGCCATATTACTGTTTTTATGTCTCATACTCGCGGCAACGAAATTCTCACGAAAGCGATTTTTTTTCCCCCCGCGATTTCGTTATTGCGGGTTTCAACTGTAGTCTCCTCAAGTTACTTTGGTGTGTTGAACACCATCAGTCGGCGGACTCGCATGTACTCACTAGGTTCCTGATGCAGAAAAAGTTCAGACATGAAGAGAACAATTTGCCATAGGCTTGTGTTGTAGCTAGCAAAGATAAAAATTATGAATAATGAAGTTCAAAAACTTATTTCTAACCAGGCATCTACTAATTATGAGCAATGATTTCCTGACACAGGAGAATCTGCCAAACCCTTTTGAGCAAGAAATGTTATCCCGAATATGGCATGAAGTGGGCAGTCTTTAGTTCTGGCATTATACACTGCATACACATCCAATGCGAAATGCCCAAAAAATAAGGGGAAGAACCGACCCCTTCACTCCACTTTCCCATTTTGACGTCATAGCTCATAACCTTGACATCATAACCTTTGACATCGTTAATGAAGTAAAACATTCTTTCAGTCTCAGCATTAGATAGAGATGGCTAAAGATGATACCAGCTGGTCCAAAGTACAAATATTCCCTTAAATTCCAGAACTGGGGTCACCTATATTTTGGTTTATTTGACTCCAGTCCAAGTGACAGTCTATTTCCCAAAGGGAAAAAAGAATGTTACCATAAGAAAGTGCAAATTAGCTCTCTCCATCTTTCTTTTTTTTTTTTTTTTCAGATCCACGTAAATATTCTGCATTTGCAACACCACCAAAATGTGTAGGCCCATACCATCATGATTGGACATTTCTATGGTGCTAATATAGATCGAATTCTGCAGAACATTTTGCCCCTAATATCATTCAAGTTACTAATTAGATTAAGCATTTAAGATTAAGATCAAGATAAGCAGATTAAGATTAAGCAATTCAGATTAAAATTAAGATACTGCTTTAAGCATTTTGCACATGCAATTTCAGTAGGTGCAGCTGTCTCCATTTCGTGTACAAGTGAAACTCAATTTAACGAAGTGACAGCCACACTTGAGTTTCTGATATCGGGAAGTCTATAAAATTAGAGATTTTTCGGTCCTTCAAAACTCAAAATTATTATGTAACGACACCCACAGTTTTTTACCACTAACACACGCCTTTTATTGTGAAAAGTCTGCAAGGCACCCTGGCATTTCATGTTTGGATGACAGAGGCAAAGTAGACTGTCATGCGACTCTTTGACAGTCTGCCGATATGCAAAGACAGGCAGAATAAATGGAGTGATTCTGTGGAAGGCCGAGCAAGAAAGTTGCAAGGAGATTATCAGTGCCATCTGTCTCATAAGCCATTAAAGAACGAATGCAACCACTGTGTTCCTGTGCGAGCACTTGCAATAAAACCTCGCCCCCTGCCTCCCCTTAAGCCATTTGGCATGTAAAAGCACCGAGTTATAGTATGCCCCTTGAGTTGCGCATGGGAACAGCGTGTAGCCTCAGCAAAGTAAATGTAGGATCACGACTGCTGCGGCTAAATGTTTTAACGCAATGGTACTACAGCGCACTCCCGAAGAAGGATGGGCTACGTCGAAATGAGAAAGAAATCTCTTTATTTCTACTTATTTCCAGAAACCTTGTTAAATCGGGTTTAGTGCCATGACAGCTTTGTTATTTTGAGTAGACAACACTGAATCCTACACATATCTACTAGGAACTTGAAATTTATTTGTTTTATTGGGAAATTTGTACAAGTGGGTTTCAATCAATCGCATTTTAACTTAATTTTGAAATAAACTCAAACCTTTATACTCTGAGGCATTTAAATATATACCTGGTTAAGAGAGCAAGGCAATCTTGTCCAAGAACTGGCAAATAAACCTATAGCCTTTTTAGGCTATATTCTCAAATAAGTCACTTCATATTTAACATTTCTGCGGCTTTTTGTCCTTGGCTTAAATAGGACTTTTAGGCTGGTATACTTATTATTGCTGATATCCCAGTCTGAAGTGTGACTCAAGATAAAAATAGAAAGAGAAGAGGAATGTCTAAAAACACAGGCCCTGAAACCATGCAAATCTTATTGCATTTGTAAAAAAAAAAAGAACTTCACTTGTTCACTTGTATACTCAGCATTAAGCTAAGCATAAAAGAGCATACACAATAGTTTTATTTTTGTTGCTTTATCTCTTTCCCCCAAAAATATGAACCGCAAAAAGATGTGACCTGCAACGAATTAAAAGGCCAGTAAACAGGCTCCGACATTTTTTTTTTACACCTCTCAAGCACGCTCTCGAATTCGTGCAGAAGGCCGCAACAATCAAATTTTACTTATTGTAGTAACATACCGTTACAGAGAAGCCGAATTTTGAGAAACGATACCCGATCCCTTTTCTTGTATGCGACCATTCTTTTCGCCTACACAGTGATGTAATCTTGACCAAGGGCAACATTATCTCACACTTAATTCATTGATCGGTCTTTTGCACTATTAGAAGACACCTTGGTCCTGTGGTGGTGCAGTCTTGGCTTGCTAGTCCACATTTTCATTTTCTGTGCTGCTCTCTGCCATTTTGCTAAAGCCGAGGTTACCAGGATAAGCAGTATCATGAGAACAAATGCTTTTGAGATCAAGAGGTGTCGCGCGATTTTGCTGCTACGGGAAGGGTGCATTCAGCAAGGCACATTTGTTTACATTGCCAGTGCTCCACACCCTTTGTACAGCATACTTCCTCACCGTGACACTCTGACATGAGCAACATGTAGAGATGACCTTACATGGTCGATGACTACGCGCCAATGATGCAATAGTTGACGCTGGGTTACATTGCCAAAGTGGGCATAGTCTTAACAAAGAGCTTTGCCAACTCCTATTCACTGCTGAGGGGGCTGAGAAGGCCAAGCCAGAAACCAAATCCAGCCAAACCGATTTCTTCCATACCCTGTCACTTCCTTAATCCTGTAGTTGTTCATTTCAGTTTAAGAAAGTGTTCCTTACCCAGTTTAGTTACTTTTGTTTATTCATTCCCTTGTTTATTTATTTTTTATTTCCACTGTCATGCTGGTATCGGTCTCACCAAACTACAGCGACCCGTTACAAAGGGGAAGGCCACCACCACCATCATCATCAGCAGCACCAGCAGCACTTGTTAGAAAAATTCTTGCAGCAACATGTTCAGATCATAAAGTGTGCCGTTATCTCTCTATCACAAATTTCGGACCACTAGGATGCTTACTGGCCTTTTAAGTGCACAGTACAGTAACATTTTTACAAAAAAAATAACAGTGTTGCTTCCTCACGATGGCTCTATGTAAGCAAAATTCTAGCCTGTATTTTGCTGTGTTCCTTTAGCATTTTATTTCTGAAGACACTAGAATGACATTTATTGGCACAACATACTTGCATCTAACACCATTCAACAGTACTTTTACAAGAACTTTGTAAAAAATATTCTGTACAAAAACCTTACGAAAATCAGCTAAAAACAAAAGTTAGCAGCTAAAAAGGCTTAAGGCCCCATTTAGGTAAATGATACTTAAAACAACCAGGAGTTAGAACTCTGTCCTTTCTTTTTCCATGGTAAGAAACACTGTCTAACTAGGTATAAAAGATGAATTATGGGTGTTTTACACACTAAAACCAACATATAGTTACTAGGCTCATATATTCCTATAGATTGATACTGCATAACGCACTGAACTGGACTTACTGTGCCACACGGAGACCAGTTTAAACTACAGCTCATATGATCATAACAGATATACTCTAGGTTTCATGCTGACTTTATTAGCTTTTTAAGATTACACAACAGCAACAACCACCAATGTCAAGTTGCTAAAAAAATGTGTGCCCACGATGGTCTAACAGCGCAACTTGTCAATGTTAAGCTACACGGCTGCAAAGGCAACAATTCTGCTAAAATATTTGAAGGGCCTACGGAGTGAAAGTCACACCAACTTACCCCCTGGTGGAGTGACCGCACATGGGAAGAAAGAAAAAAAGAGCAAAATTGAAAAATGTAAGTAAGTAATACAAAACACGACTTATCTGACAAGTTTGTATATAACAAACTTTGTGCATGATCACAACACAAACTAACAAAAGACATTATGAATACTCCGCCCGAAAATAGTCACTACAAAGCACAATACAAAAAGAATAAAAGAAATCTCGAAAATGTTATAAATCAGTTTGCAGCATATGGGACTCGAAAGTCCTTTTGAGAGCTGAAAAGCACCCACAAAGTGGATCATAACATATGATGGCAGCATCAACTTCAAACCAATTATATTGAGATGTCCAGAAAACAAGTTTATACTCCTATCAGATAAGTACCAAGAAAATGTATCATATGGTTAGTGCCATAAATTCTTGTTCAGAGTATTGCCAGACATACCAAAGCTAACAACATTCACATTGAAACATGCATCTTATTGTCTTTATTGTGATTACCTAATTGTCATTACCTAATATAATGCATTCCTGTACCAAAGCTTGTTGAGCCAACATATTTGTGACATATAAAATCATGTTCGCCTTTAGCCACAAAGTACCATTTAAGAAATTTCCTTGGAATAATTTCTGCAACTTGCACTAGTTAACAGACTTATGGGAATAGTTACCATTGATTGTGCAGATTACTGCTTTTTTTTTTTTGCTCAAGGAAGCTTTACTAGCAAAAAAATAAAAATCAGCAACATTCTGTTTGATGTAAAATTTGAATAGGACAAGCTGAAGGTATTTTCACAGTACAGTGCGAATGGTAGACATATGACAGTTGTCACTGGGGCTCTCAAGAGAGCCCTCCACCATTTTCGGGCATTGAAAACAAGCAGCTGTGATGTGTAGATGCATAGCTGGATGGCGATAGCATTTGCAAGTTTCGAAATGGAGAACCACACACCTTTCCATTACAGGGAGCTGCATTCCAATAAAGAGTGCAAGTCGCATGCACTCATGTTCTCCGTAACACGCACTACATGGCATGTCACCATGATCTAATGAGGGAGAGACAATGCCACAACCAGAGATGCACCTTGAAGCGATAAGAAACAACATGATGGGCCTCCTCATGTAAACATGTTCAACCCTTAACTATGGCACATGGGCAAACACAAAGCTGCTTGTAGATGCTAGCCGAGGCAAAGTGTGAGAATGCCAGTAGGCGACAGCTTTGCCAGTCAGGTCACATCACGCATTACACTTTTCTAAAAGATGACATGCACGAAATATTCATGACGAGGCCAGGCTTAGCAATAACTAGGGGCTGCGTGTAGGTAAATGTAGAGATTTTTTTTAATTAAAGTGATTTCTCAAGTTAAACAATTAACCCAGCAAGCTATATTTGCCCAGTTACCTTTCAGAGAAAGTAAATCTGATATCCCTAGCTGCTTGGGTTCACCAGAAGCTTAAGAAGAAAATTTCAGCTCATCCATATTTACTTGTTTACTTTTTTTAGCCTAAACCTCTAGTGTCATTTGGTCGCTGCCTGAAGCGTTTCCAACTAAAGGGGACCAAATATTGCACGTGGACAGCAACCAAGCCAGCTGGAAGGGCGTAGTGATAGCCACATCAACGGCGCTACACAGGAAGACGGTCGCCAGCAAAAGCTCCTCGCGAGACGAATGCTCGGCGGGCCCGTCAGCGAGTGTCCACAGCCAACGGGCGTAACAAAAGAGCACTTACATGCTAATCCGACGAAAGGGCGCGCCAGTCCGCAGCAGATGGCCGCGAGAGGAAAATCGACGTGACGAGCGTGAAGTGAGCGCGCCAGGTTGGTGTGAAGGATGCCCCCGGCAGCCGTCGCACGCAGAGGTGAGATAGAAGAGAGGGGAAGGACAAAAGACAAGTCAGCGTCGCCCTTGCAGGCACCTCCTAACCACCACCACCACACATAACCAGAGGTAACTACTCTCTTTCACCACGAGCAAATGTGTCACACGTCGCAGGAGCACAGGTACACCCTGCAAAGTTGACAAATGGACTGGCAAAAACGCTTGGACAGGGTCCCTCTGTCCGAGAATTCGCGCCAGTAAATTCAACTTCAGCACAGTACCAAGTGCTAACATAAACGGACAAAACAGGCGCGGGAGCGTGTAAGTGTGCCGTAGAAAATGTTTAGCGCAGAGCATCTCCCGCTGCCTGTTTCAAAACTGTATTAGTAAGTATTACATACTCGACGAGTGAACAACAGCCCACTTTTTCATAGAGTGAAGCCACATTACGATTCCCATGTAGGCATATTAGCACGGCCTCTCGCGTACTCACGAACATCCACCCAAAAAGGGTGCAACAAAAGCCGTGCTCGTAAATAAAAAAAAAATAATATGCACCTATCTTGCGCTCCGTTATCCCATACGTATTATGTACAGTGTCAATTTTTATGAAAGGGAACACGGGAACGCGTGGCCTGCGCGCTCCGGCGGCTGCTGGCAGCGCGTTCAAGCGGGAGCAACCACGGTCTCTTATCGCATCATCTCGCGGCGAGGAAAACAACCATTCGTTGCTGATATGGAACCAACGGCAAGATGGCGACTCTCTCCCCCCTTCAAGGCGATTACGCGAGAGCAAGTAATCGCATTGAAAAGGGATGGGTTGCCATCTTGCCGTTTGATATCGGCAACAAATGGTTGTTTAGCTCGCCGCGAGATGACGCGATAAGAGACTGTGGTTTAAAGACCCTCAATAAATTATGGTGGGACCTTACTGTGGTTGCTCTTGCTCCCGCTTGAACGCGCTGCCAGCAGCCGCCGGAGCGCGCAGGCCACGCGTGACCGTGTTCCCTTTCATAAAAATTGGCACTGTACGTCAATCCAGCTTGCCCAAATATGCACTATTACAATGCGTAGCTCTCCAAAGATTGGCAAAACATATGGGACAAAACTACGTGGGCACGCATCGACGCATCAGTCGACCTTTGTGCTCGAGTAAACAATAACGTTGGAAAAAACGCTGGATCCATCGCGAACATTTCTCCTCTGTGCTTCAGGGTCACATTAAACTACGCAAAATATCGGGCTTCTTTTCCTACCTCGGCGGCCCACGGTGCGCCAAAACGGTCTCGACATCGACACAACAATGACGGTTAAATACTACTTTAAAGCGCCCAAATGACGCGGACAATGAATGTTGACAAAACAGCGCTGTACTGCCCCATTTCGCTGTCCGCGACTTCAGTGCACTTCAAGCTAGTATTTAAGCGGGAAGCTCTACTCACTAGCCAAATTCGCCGCCCCTGACTTTACGTAACCGCTCGGCTCAGACAAAGTACAATCCACGAGGAATCATTTTTCCAAGGGCAAAAATGCGTCAAGTGTCTCACACGAATGCGGTGGCGAGCCACATTCGTGTATGCGGAGCCGTGGAAACCAAAAATAAGGTAATGTGCTTGTAAATGTATACGGCATTATTTCATTACGTTGCATATATTTCTAAATTACCCTGGTTACTTTCAATATGATAAAAAAAAACTTAAGAAAAATAACCGCCGGCACGGACAGCTCATTCGTCGATTATCGTAATCTACATACCTATGGTAATGTAGCAGCAGCAATCGTCCCTACGAAGTAAGAACGTTCGCTGGTGACAAACCCGGCATAACTGCAGTGATAGTTATACAGGCCTCAGTAACGAACTCATGACCCCGCCAGGGATTTCCTTCGAGCGAGCTCAGAAAACCGCGACCGCCGCCGCGGTCAAACGCCATTCCGGGAGCAGGGGTGCCGTCAGGCTGACCCAGAGCCGAGACAAGCCTGGGAACAGCGCGGGGTCCGGAGCGGGCCGCCCAGCCCGGAGTCACGCTTGGGCCATTTACATAGCTTATTTGATCTGCATGTTCAAACACGGCTCCCGCGCGAGCCTCGCCGAAAACAGCAAAGAAACGCGAGCCGTGTCCTCCTGACAACAAAACATCCCGGGAGAGAGATACGCGACGGCCGGCTTGACACACACGCGGGAGGATTCCCCCCTGACGGTTTTTCCACCGTCCGCGGCTGACAGCGCCTCCCGAGGCCACCGCCTTCTTCCGACAACCGAAAACACCGCGGCGTGCGTTGTCACGACTGGCGTGACGCGGTTCATTTAGAGGAACAAGAGGCGCCTGCCCCGACGGTTTAAGACTTGGCCGTCTTTTGAGAGCTCGGCAGCTGCTGCGCACACTCGGCGGGTGAAGCGGCGGGCAGACGCACCGACCTCCGTCGCTCTGGCAGCACTATTTCCAGCAACGGGATACTCCGCATTGTTCCAGAAACGAAGCGGAGGAGCCGACGCCCCCCCTCCCCCTCTCCTCAGCGATGACACAATTTTCCGAGAGGCCACAGCAGTACACGTGTGGCGAGGGATGGGCTGCGCGCCATTTTGGCCAGCTGGCACGCCTCCGAACGCTCGCAATCGTGCGTACTCGGAGCACTCCCTGTAGGTAACACAATCCCTCGCTCCAGAGATTTGTTTCGACAGCATCCATGCCCGAAGACTGGTGGTCACGGTACAACGTCGGATTCATAATACGACGCCAATTTTTTATTTTCGCTCCTCAAAAGTCGAATGGCCACGTTCAGCATAAGAGGCGTTCATCTTGACGTTACCACAACAGCAGGGTAGTTTAGTATGATCAAATGAAAGAATTAAGAAACTTCAGCGCATGCACCTAAAGAGGGGAAAAAAGCATGTTAGATGAACCTTTCATGGTAAATTGTAAAATATTCTTGCTTTAGTGCGATCCCACCAGGGCTGACGAAAACACAAATGCGCAAAAAGCAAACACAATTGTTACACGAATAAACAGCAGCATTGATTTTTATCTGTCCTGAATGCTTACAGGAACGTAGGCAGAGCCCAAGCATTATACAGCCTGACAAACTAAGTAAATTCCTGCGAAAGGAATTTGCTTCGACTTGAAGATACTAATCTACGAAACCTTCCGCAGTGACCATGTCGTTCGGAACAGCGTTGCCTTATTGTTAGGGCCAGCTGGTATGCCAACTATACCACTGCAAAAAATATTTCACCCTATCCTAACGTTCTCTCGTAAGAACCCCGTAAAACCGGTACTCAACCAAATCCTTCCGATTACCACCTTTCTTTTTAGAATGTGTAATTAATGGATTGCCAAAGCTCTGTAAAGAAGTTTTTTTCAAACTGCTTGCACCGCAGTAATGCCCACGAAGTACGGTGATGACACAGCACAGCGCGGGAATGGCGACCCGAAACCAACAGCGAATCAAGGATAAAATGACGCGTTATTACAAGTCCGGCAGCAATCTTCCTCTCTCGAGAAAAAAAAAACGACAAACACAAAGTAGGCAGAAGCGCCAATCGCTAGAGTTTGTGCAGTCACACTGAAAAAGCGAAACCCCGTTGTCGAAGGAGAAAGTAAAATGACCATCCTCTCTAGTCCATTCTAGAGACGCGTCTGTTCGGCCATTGACAGCGATGGCGACTATGTTCAAACTAAGGGGAGGGAAGGGCCTCACCGAGAGCCACGTCGAAGAGAAGAAAACAAATGCACGAGGAGAGGGAGCCAAGTACGACGGGAGGGGGAGACACCGCACACGTGTCGGGGCTCCGGAGGACGAAACAAAGCGACCCGGAAAGGGACATACACACCCGCGCCAAGGGCGCGGACCCGGTCCGCATCACGACACGGAGGACCATAACGGGAAGCAGCAGGAAAAGCGCAATTTCATACCTTGTCACTTTCGCCGACAACCCCCCATATGACGAGAGAGAGAGAAAAAAAAACTGCTTCATGACGAGAATATTGGGCCAAACCGACAAGCACTCTTCTCTTACCCTTCGCCTCCAAGCGTTAAAAAAATGAAAAAAAAGAAACAAGTTTTACCATGCATGGTTTTGAGTTGTTTGAGAAAAATACGTAATAAGAGTTAACCTTTCTTACCAATAGTTGAACATTAATTTATATTATCCGAAGGCAGTAATACAATGGCACTTCTTTAGCCAGGGGTGCCGAAAATAAGCTGTCACGCTTAATGACGATGCGAACAAATCCACGTTGCTTACTATCATCTGCAGTAAGTCCTATAATTTATTTTGTTCTCTGCTTAATTGCCCCATTAGGCATGTTAAATATCCCACTTTTGAATCTAGCCGAAAATTATGTCGGGAAAAAATGTTCATCGATTTATAAAACGTCCGAGTAGACAGTTGTTAGCTTTATATCTCAATCATATTTGTTGTCTGCTTATTGCAAATGTCCGCTAAATACAACAACAATAATAATGTAATAAATACCACAACGCGACATGCCTGTTTGCGCGCCTGGGCGCCCAATGATTGCAGTGCTCCCCAACGTTCCCTATACAAACGACATGCTTCCCTCGCGACGGACAACGATAAGCAGACGCAGCAGATATGGCTTGTGTTGCCGCTCACGAAACGTGCGTCACCGCACAGCCATCGTGGCCGCCCCGCCGAGTCGGTTTTCGCACGGAAAGCTTGGAAGCGCTGCAATACAGTGCGAAGGCGGGCATGTCACGGTGTTTTTTTTTATTATTATTGCGATAGCAATTATATGGACACTCTCGGCTGGATTTCGCCGCCGGTGTCTTCGTCGACATCGGTGTCACTGCCGTATATGTACACGTATCTGCATATATTAAAACGTAAGAAAAAATAATCCAGAAAAAAAAGACTCCGGCGCACGCAATCAAACATGGGACCTCAGTACCGTGAGTGCGAGGCGTTAACCACTGAGCCACCGAAGAGCACGTCCTTGAACGTTTAAACAGCAAGCTATATATATCTACCGCCTACCCCTGGTGACGGGAATCCTGCGGAGGGGGGGGGGGGGACGATCGTTTTTTTTCAGCATTACCAGCAAAATGGCGCAATGAGCGCGCGCCGCCACATCGTCACGACGCGGCGGCGCACGCTATCTCACACGGGTACTTTGCCAAGCGGAAAGGAGAAAAATGGACCCTCACTCGCGCGCCCTTCTCTTGCAGTGGGAGGGATCGTACGTCTTGGCTGGCTTTGGACTATCAACGATTCTGTTGTAGTTACAGGACACAAGATCACTGCAATCGTCGCACAGTCTCTGTTTGCAAAAAGGGCGCGCTTTTCAGACACAGCGGATTTACAGCTGAGACGCTTATTCACATTCATCTGTGTCTGTGAGTACGTTTCGTGCGTTATTTGTGCGTGAGAAACGCGGGGCACGTTTGGATTTGCTTGCCATTCTGCGCGCGACCTTTCGATTTGTTGCTATCACGTTCATTGCCTCGCCTTTACGGCAAAGCCATGACTTTTTTTTTCGTATTTTGCGGGCACCTCTAGCAAGAAAAAGAAATTAACACATATGAAATTAAAGACTGTCAATCATACGTCTTGCTAACCATGCGAAGCATTTCTTAGCGAACTTCAGCGACTTTGAGCGTATGTATGTATGTATGTATGTATGTATGTATGTATGTATGTATGTATGTATGTATGTATGTATGTATGTATGTATCCGCCTAGGACTAAGTCCTGGCCGTTCGATAATGGTATCGATATCAAAATTGGTATGACAAAACATGACTATGACGAGCATAAGTGACTAGTTATAACAACAAAATCATGACATGTATGTCGTGAGAGTCATGATTTACATTTCATGATCTTGCTGTTTTTGCGGTGGTTTCGTTCACATGACATACCGCAAAACTGGTATGGTATGACATGACTGACGATCATAAGTGGCACACTCTAACGTGGAAATCATGACATGCATGTCATGTAAGTCATGACTACCCGCCACGCTCATGGTGCACTCTCGGCCGTTTCGCTAGCTTTACATATACCAAATTGGGTATTACGTGACGCGAACGGACGACGAAGGTAAATGACACGTCCAAACATGATAATCATGGTATGCATGTTATGTAAAACAGGACATGCTACGCTCATAGCCCGCTCACGACCGTTTAGCTAGCTCCACATATACCAAATTTGGTATCACGTGACGTGAACAGACAACGAAGGTAAATTACACGTCCGAACATGATAATCATGACATGCGTGTCATGTAAAACATGAGCATACATGCTACGCTCATAGCCCACTTGCGGCCGTTTCGCTAGCTCCACATATACCAAATTTGGTATCACGTGACGTGGACAGACAACGAAGGTAAATGACACGTCCAAACATGATAATTATGACATGCATTTAACGTAAAGCATGACTACATGCTACGCTCATAGCCCGCTCGCGGCCGTTCGCTAGCTCCACGCATACCAAATTTGGTACCACGTGACGTGATAGATGAAGAAGGGAAATAACACGTATAAACATGTTAATCACGACATGGAAGTCATGTACGGCATAATTTACGTCCGCCTCGTAACGTTGTGTTGATTTTAAAGTGACATATCAACCTTCCTCATTCGTGCTTCGCATATCATCGATTCTCACTGTACGTGGGATGTGCCTTTTTTTTCACATAATTTTGAGCTACTTCATTGCAGTACAAGTAAAATGATTAATCATTCCTCATTAGGAAATTTACCGGAAATAAAAACATAGTACTCCATACGATAGTAAGCAAAATGAATCATGGTCGTATCGTCATAGAGTGCGACGGTCTATTTCGCAATACTGCCTAAAGAATAGTGAATAATGTGGCCAAGTGCAGGCGCAGCGCTGAAAGCACGGCAGAAGTGCAGTCCGAATCGCGACACGCTCAGGTGGAACGATAACTTTCTTAAATACACGATTGCATTAACGGTGCACGCTAAGAAGTGTGGGCGATATTCGTGCCCATGACGACAATTTTGTAGATCCTTACGTCGATGCCTATTTAATTTAGATCCCTTGCACTACGTGTTTGCGCTACAGTCTCACATTTTCGTAAACATGAGACCAACGTGCGGATACAATACAAATCCTCCTGCTCCATCGTATGCCACCTCCAGTGCATATTAAGCGTGACTGAAATGAGAACGAGCAAACAATGACGCCGATAGTATAATGCACTGCATATAGAACTAACGCGCGGCGAATATGCCACTATAGCATAGAATAACAATTATACACACTATATATATATATATATATATATATATATATATATATATATATATAAGGGAAAGAAGTGTATACCTAAGGGCTCGTTTTTCCGTGTTTTAACACAATATTAATGAGCTCTAACAGACAGTAATGCCAAGGAATGTACAGGCGAAGTTATTAGAACCAATGGAATGTAAATAAGAAAGAAAAGTGGATGAAAAAATAATCAGCCGTGAGCAGGAATCGAATTTACGACCTTCGAATAACGCGTTCGATGCTTTAACCACTGAGCTACCACAGCAGCCTTCCCTCCATCCACTTTTTTGGGTTTATATGTGAATTTAGAAGTAGGAGTGACAGTTAGAAGTAGGAGTGACAGTTTATTTTTTCATCCACTTTTCTTTCTTCTTATTTACATTCCATTGGTTCTAATAACTTCTCCTGTACATTCCTTGGTATTACTGTCTGTTATATCTTATTAATATTGCGTTAAAACACGGAAAAACGAACCCTTAGGTATACACTTCTTTCCCTTATTTCATTGAACGAGGGTCTCGTACTGGCAGACTTGGTGTCATTAGGTTGTATACGAGGGACTATTAATTAGCTGCCTGCTCATAATAAGTTCACGAGCTACGTGACGCCAAACATGCGCATAAAAGAGTGTTTTCACACTCATCGCTTGGCTTAAAAATGGCGCTGACTGACACTCCTACTTCTAAATTCACATATAAACCCAAAAAAGTGGATGGAGGGAGGGCCGCTGTGGTAGCTCAGTAGTTAGAGCATCGAACGCGTTATTCGAAGGTCGTAGGTTCGATTCCTGCTCACGGCTGGTTGTTTTTTCAGCCACTTTTCTTTCTTCTTATTTACATTACATTGGTTCTAATAACTTCCCCTATACATTCCTTAGCATTATTGTCTGTTAGATCTCATTAATATTGTGCCAAAACACGAAAAAAGGAGCCCTTAGGTATGCACTTCTTTCCCTTATATATATATATATATATATATATATATATATATATATATATATATATATATATATAATATTTTTAAACCAGAAAGCCCCACTCAACACCGAATCCCGTCCCAGGGTGTGGCGTGATCGTCACGAGAGGAACACGCGAACAGAGCCATGTCACCAAAGGAACTCGAGGGTAAAGAGAGGGAAAAAGACTCGCGCACACTCGCATACTGCCGGCGCAGGCACGGGTGCGCGCCCGGCGCAAGGAACCGGGGCTACCATGCACAGGGCCGGACAGAGGGGAGAAAGGAGGGGGGGGGGGGGGGAGAGCGCAGCAATCAGGCCGGCTGAGCATTAATGAAGCCGGGAGGAGCAGCCCGTGATGGACGGCCGCTAAGGGCAGGCGCGTGTTTGCCCACGGACGTGTGTGTGCCAGCGCATGCAGATGCCTCACGGCCCGCAAATTAAGCGGCCGAACAGAGGGGCCCAGCGCATTCGCCGCTGGCCTGGCTGCCCTCCTACATATGGATGCGCTGATTAAGACACCACGGCCTCCCGCGACCCCTCACCTCTCAAGATAAACACCCCGCCCAGAAGTAGACTGGCCCGCCGGACGTTCGATAGCCATGTCCACCAGAACTCGCAGCACGGCCGCCAGGCGAGCGAGCACCGCTACGCACTTTAGTCATTCAAACTTTTTCTTTCCCGTACAAAGTTGCAGGGCCTCTCAAGACGGACGAGCTAGCCTAAAGTGCCATTCGCGCAAGGAGCAGTGTCTTCGATAACGCAAGACGGACACTTTTTCGTTTACCACGACTCTTGGTTGTCGCAGGCCTCGCAACGCGGGGAGCGCGCAAAGCGAGCGCACTGAAGCACGCGAGAAGGCTATACCCCGGCCGGAGCGATATTCACCGAAAAGAAGAAGACTTCCGAGGCAGAAATAAACGCTGATTGTACCTCCTGCACACCGACTCCTTCGACGACTCCCGACGAACTACGGTCATACCTATAGAGGAGCCGCTAAATGCAGAACGCTGTAACGAATGTACTCCACGTTATTCGTGGTTAATGTAACACAATGGGCATACAGTGCAAACCCTTCGTCAATTACTTTCCATAAGTTGAGCAACAAGCCCCGCCGCGGTGGTCTAGTGGCTAAGGCACTCGGCTGCTGACCCGCAGGTCGTGGGTTCGAATCCCGGCTGCGGCGGCTGCATTTCCGATGGAGGCGGAAATGTTGTAGGCCCGTGTGCTCAGATTTGGGTGCACGTTAAAGAACCCCAGGTGGTCGAAATTTCCGGAGCCCTCCACTACGGCGTCTCTCATAATCATATAGTGGTTTTGGGATATCAATCAATCAAGTTGAGCAACAAACAAAATACACCCACACGTGACCTTATAAGACACGCTTCGGCTAAGCTCACCCAAAGCGTCAATCCTAGTCAGCTTTCTATTTCCTCGTTGTTCTCGGGCACCTTCGTCAGTCTCGTTATACTTCGGATGAATTGTTGCAGTTGGCTAATGCCAAATCTCTACAAGTCTCACACGTTTAGAAGTCTTCAGATGTGCGTCAAGAGCAGCGAATCACACAACTCGTTCGTTCGTGCGTATGTTTCTTTGTAATGGACAAAGCCAACGGTCTAACCGAACACGAACGGGAAAGATGACACAAATCAATTGGACAAAGACAAGGTGCTAATGCGCGAGAATCCCTCGGCCAGCTTTTTATTCGGTATACCATGCTGAGGCTATGTTAAATACATGCCACATTTCCACGTACGACGAACACTAAAGCTGTGCTCTATTCATCACCCACTTCCCACAGTCCCACCTCTACCTATGAAGACCATTTTTTTAAAGCACACACATTGCACCCTTTTGTGTAATTTTCCATTTCCCACTAAAACACGTACTCCTGATTGTGTGTTTCCTACCGTATCTGTGCGTTTTGTGCGGAAGACGAGGCGAGAAAATAAGCGCTCAGGCATGACAAGCCACCCGCCTTCACCGTCACACGTTCCCTATCGCCATGCGGTGAAATGCATCGCTACTCACCGACTTCACGTTTGGGTTCAATCCGTAGGAGCCGGCCACGAGCTTTACTATTTCGGCGCTTCCGAATTTGGCGGCCCAGTGAAGAGCAGTCTGAAAGGAAAGGGAAATAAGTTAAAAATGACTAAACATTACAAGTGCACGTGTGTTTCATGTTGAGGAGCGCGAGGGATACATAACACAATTCCATAACTGCAACAACGAATAGGCGAACTTCTGCAAGCGTCCCCCCTCCCCCGCTCCCTCGCAGACACACACCGCGAACCGTGTCCTAGAAGTTGGAAATAACGAAGGCGCGCGGCGGTGGTACCATATATAATAGCCACTAATTGATACTACATCATCTCTGCTTGCAAAAATAACCCTGGCTCAATAGTGCTATCAACGGAATGTCGATTGTCTCGCGAACGGCGACCTATACGCGTGAAACGATCAGTTCTGGTATTCATTGTATACACCCTATTCGGCTCTGTATTGTGCACCCTATTCGGCTATGGACACCGTATTGTGTACTCTAGTTGGATCCACAATACGCGGTACGCACCAGGTCGTGAACATTTACTGAATTCATTTGACTTCGAATCGGTGACAAACTACACCTTGAATGAGGTCCGCTGACGAACGTATTGAATGATGCTTATCAGCGGGGATATTGTACAAAAAAAAAACGTAAATTAAGTTTTGGCATTTTGAGAACGAAAACAATATGGTTTTGAGGCACTCCGAAGAGGTGAGTGATTACAGATGAATTCTGACCGCCTGCGGTTGTTTAACCTAGATACAAGTACACGGGTGCTTTTGCATTAGCCGCATCGAAATTCGGCAGTCATGGCCGAGAATCAAACCCACGGTCATGAGATTAACCAGAAAAAACTCGTGGAAGTCAACATAGTTAAGCAGCATGGACCTCAGCGAAACACACACACACACACACACACACACACACACACACACACACACACACACACACACACACACACACACACACACACACACACACACACACACACAGTTCTAGAAATAAATATGCAAAAATGATGCCCATTGTGCTGATTTTGGTCGCATAACTATCTAGCGTGCTCGCAATCGTAGCGTCCAGTATGACTGTTTCATAGATGTGATCATCGCCATGCGTGTGACGGCCTGCACTGTCTCACTCATATAACGTGGAATCTCGCATGCAGTGCTTGAGCGTCACACCATTCACGTGGTTTATGTGAATGTAAACTGTGAGAGACGGCGAGTTCGCGAAAACAATGTTTATACTTGTCGAGAAAAGCATCAAACAAATAGACGTGTATATGTGGAAAAGCGAAACGCTTAAAACAGCAGTGCGGCTACGTATCTATCTTTTTTTTTTTTTTTCGAATCTAGCGCACGCGATTACCGATGTGACATGATCCACGCGACTATTCGGTACGACAGTGTACTTTTTTTTTCACAAACGAAACCAAGACGACTCAATTGCTCGCTTTATTGCACTATTTCTGCTATTCTAACACGTATTTTTTTCCCCTTTAGATGTAGATCTAAAATGTGTACGCGCTTAAAACCAGGCAAAAACGGCATCAACTCATTTTTTCGACTTGTCCTAACGTAACACTACCAGCGCGTCATTATCGGACGCGCTATAGTATCATGCAAATACGAGAAATAATGATCTTGTACAAACTACGCGGACAGCCCGTTTTCCAATTTCGTAGAGAGGGATTACAGATTGCACATGACGGGCACAGGAGCCCGAAAGGAAAACAACATGTCCCGTAGCACATCAATGGTTGTAGTTCGCCTGGCAAAGCACAAGGTATTTTCCTCGCGCGAGAACATCGTGCATATACCGTTGCTCGTCGTGTCAGCGTCGTGTGCAACGCCCACACGATGCGAGCGGCGGCGCGACGCATCTGTCACGGGCGAGCACGACCTGCACGAGGCGCAGGGCCGCATTACCATGTACAACCCCTTTGCTCCGCATATATGTCGACACTGATTATTATATAGCGAGAGGGTTTGCAGGTATACGTCGCTAATATTTCGCAAAACTGCTTCAGACAACAGTCACTGACCCCATTACACTCGCACGAAGAAACTGCGGCAAATGACGAAAAATAAATGAAAGTGCGGCTAGATGTGGGTATGCCGACGGCAAAGTTAATAGCCCGGCGAAAGAACCCGACTTCAGTATTTCAGTGTTAGCAAGCACCCTTTTGAATCTGTGCAAGAGCATGTGCAAATAAGTCATTAGTCGCATTACTAACACAGCAGACAGCCCACTCGTGAAAATGAAATTCACCGAAAAAAAAAAAGAGAGATGAGGTGTATAGCGCACACGGCGGATATTCATGAATCGTGACAGGGAATCGACTGGTCTCACAAAAGCGAAATGAGCACAATCTTGACTATTGCAGTATACTATATAACGCTTGGGGCTAAAACTTGAAAAATGAAACACGAAAAATGTTGACCACGCGAAGCGCCACGGAACGGAGATGCTAGGCGTAACACTAAGAGAATGAATGGATCACAGAACAAGGGCAACCGACATGTTATGCGGCGAAAATGACAGAATAATCCACGCATGATCTCCACTGAATGTTTATGCGACGCGCTGAGCGTGTACAGTTTTGCCGCAGGACAGTGTATATATAGCCGCGGCCTTCTTTGACACTCTTTTCGGGTGGCATCGCCACGGCGTTTCATCTCAGCGTTCGTCAGTGTCTCGAACGCGCCTCGCATCAAATTTTCGCAGTTGCAATTTCCTTGATTTATGCAAAGGTCGATGTAGGCTTAAAGCATGCACTGTCCCACAGTCATTTTCTAGGTCGTGTCGAACATTCGCTCCGCCATACTGAGATCCTACGAAAATTTCGCCAGATGTACTGACCAATGACAACGATGACAAAGACGACGACAACGAGAGAGAACAGCGAAGACGATTACGGTGGCGTGAGAGCACATGGTTTACTGACGTCCAACACAACCAACAGCCGTGCTCGCAAGAAGAACGCTGTGAATAACCACTGCATCATGCACAGCAATGCCACGTTAAATACGTAAAGGCACCACTGAAACTGTCACCGGACGACGGTTATATTCTAGTCGAATATTGATTATATATATATATATATTGTGGGCATTTGTTACTTGCATTGTCCTCATCCCTGCATGATCGCAATCACCATCATCCGCTTGTCTCTTTGTCCTCATTGCCACTCTCGTGTTCCTGTCACAAATGGTAAATGAAGTACTCCGCGCTTCTGGAACTACTCACAAGACAGCTTCAAGCTACCACCCTCAGACAAATGGTCTCACAGAAAGATTTCACCGAACCCTTGCAGACATGACAGCCGTTTACGTCCAACCCGACCACAAAAACTGGGATACTCTTTTACCATTCCTGACATTCGCTTACAACACCGCCGTTCAGCGAACAACTTGCTACTCACCGTTTTACCTCGTGTACGGACGCACCCCGACTACCTTTCTCGACGTCTCCTTCTTTAGCAGCCATGGGACTTCGTGTCAGTCTTCTAGCGAAGAATACATTTCCCGCCTGGCTCAGTCTCGCCATCAGGCTCGCATCAATACTGAAGCGAGACAGCACGAGCGAAAGATCACCTATGACGAATCCCACCGCGTTGTGTCTTTCCAACCTGGTGACGAGGTGCTGCTTTTGACACCTATTCGCACTCCTGGTCTCTGTGACAAATTCCAACCACGCTTCATCGGCCCATACATTGTTTTAGAACAGACTTCTCCAGTTAATTATCGTGTGACACCACTCGTCGCCCCAACAGACCGCCGCTACCGCAGCACAGAGATTGTCCACGTTTGTCGCATGAAACCTTTCACGCGACGTTCCCCGTCACTTTGACTTACGGCGGCCAGGATGTCCGCTTCCAAGTGGGGGGAAGTAGTGTGGGCATTTGTTACTTGCATTGTCCTCATCCCTGCATGATCGCAATCACCATCATCCGCTTGTCTCTTTGTCCTCATTGCCACTCTGGTTCATATCATCATCGTCATCGTCTGTGTACTGGCTCTGCCCGTTCGTTTTGCGAGGTCTTTCCTCAATTAAACGCTGTCGCAACCCAGACTACCAAGACTTCATAATATATATATATATATATATATATATATATATATATATATATATATATATATAGACACATACAGAATTTTAGGGGCGAAGCTCCTTATAGCGGCACCCGTTCGCTCCTCGTAGCCGTTGTAGTATGTAACAAGTATAACATTTTAACCTCCAAGGTGGTACCGGTGAGAGATTTCTTCTGTGCGTAGTTGAACAATAAAAAATAGTGCTCAATGTACATGCCAATAGCTGCTAATGGGAAATGAGAGACAGGAGCATTCGGCTTTTAGTTAACACGAACGCTGCGATCCCCATTAGCGGCCATTGGCATGTACATTGAGCCCTACCTGACAAGAAAGGGTTGCTATGTTATACTTGCTGGGCGTAACCTCCTTGGTTTTAGAAAGGTTTAGCGAGCGTTGGGCCGCCGTGCCATGAATACCATGAACTCGAGGTGGTTGAAGGTGGGAAGTAGACCCGAAGCGCAAGCCGTAAGAAAGTGTGGGTGTGCCACCTCTCGTTTAGTCCTTGGAATGTCCGCTGGATGGCGGTGCTTCTATGTGGGCAATATATGATGAAAATATGCGAGATGGTGGTACTTGGAGTGTTGAATAGATGGTCGAACGGACACACAGACAGATGCATGGCTCGACGCATGAACGGACGCAGGGGCGGATGCATGGACGAACGCAGGGGCGGATGCATGGACGAACGCAGGGGCGGATGCATGGACGAACGCAGGGGCGGATGCATGGACGAACGCAGGGGCGGATGCACGAACAGACGCACGCACGGACGGGCGGATGGACGCATGAACGGTCACACAGACGGACGCATGGACGGATGGAAGCAAGAACGAATGGACGGACGAATGCTTCGCCCCACTTTCCATCATTCACTCCGTGGATATGCTGCCAATTTTTTTATTTACTACAACGTTAAGAAACTGAGAACGTTTACAGTACGTGGAGACTTTATCGATAAACCAAAGTTCAGTGTTGGCTGTAACGTGTTACTTTTTTTTCAGTAATTTCGTAACGTACCGGTTAGCATTTCGTAACTGTCACGGGTAACATACAGTTGCGTTCAATATGACTTAACGCGACAGCAGGTGGTCTTTCGAACTAAAAAGATTCCGCATGATTTCAACTTGGCCTCACTTTCACAGTCAAATATTTTCTTACTGGGTATTCGAAGCCGTGCGCAACGCTCGAAAGGCCATGTGCTCCCATGTTGCAATTAAGCCCTATTGAGTGCGACTGTACTTACATTAACATTTTTGGTAACGTGAGGTGTCGCGTGGCTTCTTATTTATGATTTATTCAAATTATCTCGTTAGTCTCACACTGAGCTCTTTCTGCTCGTGTGCGCCGCATTTCGAGAGCTATCCTTTAGCCGCATGCAGCGGCAGACCATTATTGGACTGCAAGGCATAGGCAATAGGAATATAATCTAATACGTCCACATCCATCAACCACCTAACTACTACTTACCGCAGGTGAAGACGTATTCAATAATAGACGAGGCAAGCTGTCCGACGACAGCTTTGAATTAGCTGTTGCTTGAATTCTTTACGTGGTAGTTGTCAGCAATTTGTCCGTATAACACTAAAGCGCTGCTTATCAGTTGTTTTCACAATAAAAGTTGCTTCTATCTGCTTCTAGCTGCGGGTACACATTTCTGGTTATTGAAATGCTCAGCATGCGAGACTGACCTAGAACGCTTTCTCATAAACAATCGAAAAACTACGCGGCGATTATATATATTAAAAGGTAATAATGCTGCACACACTTTTTCCCGGGTCCATGCAATTTAATAATTTTTTTTTAATTTCTACCAGATCTGCGTTACGATTTGCAGTAGGAGGACGCCATCAAAATTACTCTAAACTTGTTGAGAGATCAGTGACGTTTTTCTTTCGAAGAGCATTAATGATCAAATCTCATTTTATGTTTCCTGTCCCTTTCGAAAATGGCTTCACCATGTGCCATGAAGAACTCGTTGTTGGGCTAGTTGGTAGAACATTAAAAAAATAATTTGAGCGCAAACACACGACACATTGACGCACACACCCAGGTATCAAACACGCACAGCGCTCACTTGCAAGGGATTTATTCATAGCACGAAGGTTTGATTATATATACACGGGGCACATGCGCGCATAAACATGTTAGGTTCAAAAAAAATCTACTGGTTTTTTTATATTTAAATTAGGGCACTGCGACTACTAGCCCAGCGCGTCCTCGATGTCAATGGAGCCAGGTTTCTAGGTATAGATAGACACGCTAACTCAGCATTGGCCACAAGTGGGGTAGCTAGACTCGACCCCGCCTCAATAAAACGGAGTCGGGCGCACGCGCGCTGCCTGCGACGGCTTAAATATTCGGAACGACGCTCCAGCGACCTGAGGCCGACGAGCACCGAGGAGGCTGGCCTCCAGCGCGGTTCACCTGACGTCCCGGCGATGTCCGCGGCATCATTCGCAGCAGCGCCGCTCCCACGACCCGCCAATACCCGAGCTGGGCCTGTCAGACGACGAGGCATCACGGCGAGAAGAGCGCGATCGCGGCGCCTGCGAGTCTATCGGGTGCGACCCGGCGCCAAAACAAATCGACGGCCAGCGCGCCGCTGACCACCCTTTCGAGAGAATAACGACCGCAGACGGGCGTCTCACGAACTAGTACGCGCCGCGGCAGTCGACAACTGGAGAACACGAAAACCAGCGTGTGGTCGGACCGAGTTCGTTTTTCCTCTTATCACGACCACGTCAAAGCTCACGGCTGCAGCCCAGGAGGGGGGGGGGGGGGACGAGGGAACAGTACGACCGGTGTAACAACCACGGGAATCGAGCCATGTCTGCAGCCCGACACCGCGATACAACTTCCTCTTTTTCAAGTGCGCGCGCCCCGTGGCCTTCTCCCCTCGCGCGGCGAGCACACAACATGGCAACACGAACGACAGTGTCAGATACGCGTCGCAACCCATTAAAGGTACCATTTTACAGCGCCGGCACTCCTTAGAGCTCAATGAAGGAAAATGAAAAGAAAGCGATATAAAATATATGTGGAGAGGGCCAGATGTACACATGACAGCTGCCTATAGACGAAAGCGCCAAAAAGACGCGGCGTTTATAAGCACACGTGTAACACAGGCCTACAGCAACGATGTGGCGACATATCGCGACAGTTCAACGCAGGAAACTGATCCGTTATGCTGTCGCAAAGTACGGCCGAGCGAAAAAAAATGCTCGTATGCAGTCTGCGCGCTTCTCGATCTCCTATCTTCCCGGCAAAAATATAATAATAGTAAACTAAAGAAAAAAAGAGGCACACGCGGCCATCAAAATAAACAGCCAGAGCGGACAGCCAGAGGGGAAAACCCTGTGGCAACAGCTTTTTCAAACTTTACCCGAGTCGGCAAGCGTCAGTGGTGCAGGCTTTAATAACGTATATAATACGCCGGGATCGAGCAACGCTGGCAAGAAAGCGGGAGACGGTGGCGGGAATAACAGAGAGAAGAAAAAAAGAAAGTCGACACTGCAGGACGGAGGTTTACAACGCAAACACGGCAGCTTGCGCCACTCAAACAGCCTCGGCGGCCTCCTCACACTCAGACGAGTGCGCAAAACTCCAGAACAAGTCATCTCGAGCCGGCAAGTAATCACAAGGCTGCGCCGACAAGTGCGCTAGGTGTCGATATAATCTTACAAGCGCGGGGCCATGAGCACGGAGAGGAGAGACGCCACATACGAAATAACCAAAACCTATCAGTCTTCGTACCTTTTTAATTTGCTCTTTTACACTGCCACCCTCCATCCCGCGCACTCGGCAAACTTGCACACGGCCATTTGCTGCGCACCGTTCTCTTAGCTGTGTTTTTTCTTTGCTATAGCTAGGGTGCGAACAGTTTCTTCCGGCGGGCAGGTTTTGGTGCAGCTGCTGCCTCACAGTACCCCCCCCCCCTTACAACTATAGCTGCTTACTCGCTTTCTTTCTCGAAGACTGCACTGCAATATCGCACGACTCTGCCCTGTTTACACCACCACTACCGTTTATTTCGTTTTCGATATCAAACCGGCATAAATTAGAAAAGAATGTACTCGCTTCACACGCGATGTAAACTCAAACCGAAAACTCCGCAGAGTTATATACACACCGTTCCTTGCAACTGCTGCGTCGGTTTACTTTACTAAGCGTTGTGCGTCCGTGCGCTTGTTTACGTTTTCTTTTTCTTTAGATTACAGCACTGAGGACACAGAAATATTTACCGGACGTAGGCCCGCCTGGACTAAAATATGTACGTCCCGCACAATCCAATACAGGACTGGTTCGCGTATTCAGATTTGGGACTTGAACGGCTGAGCTAAACGCAGACAAGCACCTCGGGCATTCTAGCTATAGTGTCCAGCGTTACTTTATCCGGACTTGTGATTTCAAGTTAATGTGCGTTTCTGAATACGACTGCCGGGGTGCCTATGAGCGTGGGTTGCTCCGCAGGCTGTTGCGAGGTGCCGGAATGACAGGGTGCATTACTGAAGCATACAGCCTCCGAGGACGCATATTCACTTTAATTCGGCAACGTTCACGGTACGTAATGCAGTGACTTTTTGATTCCCATAGAAAAAACGAAAAAAAAAACACCACCTCTTGCACATGACGTCGTCGGCGCCGTCAATAAGCGCAGAGGCGGGGGGAAGGTGGGGAGAACAGCAAAGAGAAATGCGCTGTACGAAGAAGAGGAGTTTCTCGGCACCGTTTCCTTTTTTCTGATCAACGCTAAACCCGTCTCGGCTCAGCAGCTGCCGTTGCACAAACACTCATCTTAACAATAACGTTCAGGCCAACGAGCGGCGCACACAAATTAACTGCAGCGAGGGAAACGAGGCCTTTCATGGCGGAAACGACGCGGCGGCGGAGCCGAGAGAATGGGCGTGCGATGAGAAGCGTAGACGCCCATCTCCACGAGGCATTAGCCCGCCGACGAACCGCGGTGAAAGCACGAGGGCGATCGCCGCCAGCAAAAAGAGTACCAACGCGAACAGCCGTGGACTAACGGTGGAACCAGCGTGTGTTCGCGCGCGCATGGAAGAGAGTGGTGTCAGGAAGCGGAGCTGCACGCAACAAAAGGCAGCTCTATTCTGCGCTCGTTCACAAGCGCCACGCGCGCTCCAGACGCCGATTAGCGCCTCAAAAGGCCTATCAAGACGGGAGAGTAAACAAGCGACAGGCAAACAACAGAAAGATGAAGAAGAAGCAAGACTTGAGGGGCACGAATTTTCCGCGCAACTTCGCCTTCATGCTTGGCTCGAGGGAGCCAAACAACATCCCGGAGGGCGCAAGCTGAGAATAAAAAAGGAACAGCCGCGAAGGAAGGCGCCCAGGCGGGAAACAAACACTAGCGACAGCTGGTGGACTGCGATTCGCGTAGATATAGAGATGGATGGATATCAAAAGTGATATTTTTAACGCGCGCCATCGAGCGCCGAACGGCCGGTGCGCGCGCCCTTGTGAGCGGGGTTGTGGGCCTGCTTGCAGCGATGCCTTTAATAACAGCAAATAACGGCTCAGCCATGTCGCGGCAGGAGGAAGGTGAGGGAGGCGCAGGAAAGGGCTCCGTCCGCGTGCCACTCACAACACAAAACGGGGCACACACTGGGCCCCGGGCGATGGGCTCCACCCCACGTCCGCTGCGCCGAGGGCCGGCAGAAGAAGATATTGGAATCCCGCAGCTCGGCTTGTTCCCAAGGCTGCGTCTCGGCGGTCGGGTTCAGGGCCCACTTCTCGCACGCACAACAGCGCGCGCGGAAACGAGCAAAGACGCGTCCAGACACGGGCTCGGCCTGCCGACCGAGCAAGCCCGCAGCGCGGCGGTGCATATGCATGCAAATGAAGAGCCACCGGACAAACGGCGCGTCCTGCTGACGCGCGACCACAAACTTTCCCGCCCACGGGGCAGCACTGCACAAATGCGGGGGAAGACACGAAGAGATCAGAAGAGCCACGGCCGGTTCCATGCTTTTCCGAATTGCACAAGACGTGCAAAGGCGGCAAAGACCAGACTTTCGCCTCATACAAGGGGCCACATACTTTGCACCAGAGTGCAAGTGCTCTACAATAACGGCTACGTTAATTGCACAAGCCCAGACATGTTAGCTACTTACGGTAAAACGATAATTGGGTACGCAATATAAAAAAAATTTGATCACTAAGCTAAGGATTAGAGTTCAGCTCCATAGTCGGCAGTCGCACCCTGAAGCATCACACGCGTATATATGCGTCAATACATTCAAAATATTTTCATTCGAACAGCGACACGCCAATGTGAACTTTCTACGAGGTTAATTGTACACAAACGTCTATACGCGAAAAAAAAATGAAAACGATATGTTGAAATGCAAGAGAGTAAATAGGTCAAACTCGCAGCCGTTTACTGCCACCCTCCCTTTCTTGCTGTTCTCCCGATGAGAGGACTTTTCTACGGTTGCAGGCATTACACCCACAGCGGGCAAAAGACATACAAGCCCCAACAGGGAGGCTCAACGCCAAGAATACGAGAAGTATCGCGCTCGGAGAACGCAAGGGGCCGGGTGTCCGCGGGTGTCGGGAGAACAAACGCGCGGCCGTAGCTTACACGCTGTCAAAACTGGAAACAAGCTGTCCGAGGGACAAGCAATCAGTTCGTAAATTGTCCCGCGCCCGAAACAGAAATGGTAATGCAGGCAGGGCCAGATGACGTACAGCGTGCGCCACGCAGTCAGGCAACAGCAGAAGGAGGAATGCCGGCGCTCACGGCCAGTGCTCGCAGCCGAGCACAACTTATGCGTCCGCATGCCACCGAAACGCGTGCCGGACATTCCGCGATATCGACACACCGGGGACAACCAAGCCTCGACAGCGGGCGAAAACAGGGGGGGGGGGGGGGGTCACAAGCAGCCTCTCCGGTTAATGAACCGGCCGAGAGCAAAACCACGGATGAGGGGGGGCAGCACCTGCAACATGGGCCGCAGCAGCACGTCGAGCAATCTCTCCGGCTTGTACCACGCATGTACGAGGAGCTCTCTGCCCTGGGTTCGGGGTCGTTCCTATACCCTAGTGGTCACGGAGAAAAATCCCCCCCCCCCTCCGTGTATACACGACCTCGGGCAGCTCACCTGGTGAACGAGCGGGACGCGCCAGAAGCCAACATGCACCACCGGGAAAAGAACAAAAAAAGAGCACTCACAGCCCGCAGCTGATGTGCGCGGTCGCGTCGTAATGTTTTTTTTTTTTTTTAAGCAGCATATCCGCCATCTTAGCGAGAGGCGTTACAGTCTTTTGGATACACTTTGCGTGCACTTCTCGAGCAGCAATGGTTGAGCTTATTGCAAAAATCATGTTGTAGTTAAATTAATTAGTAAGGATATCACAGGACAAGGCCACAGACCATCGAACATACTGTCAAACGGACGTCCTGGACATATGGTGATATATAGAAAAATACCAGAAATTATGGACAGGTCAACATAAATAATAATAAAGTAAATTGATTATCCTTAACACTAAACTGAATGTGTAAGTTAGTGGTAATACTATGTAATGAAACACGCGCGAAAATCAGAAGCATTTGAGTAAGCAAAGGGACAAGAAGTATTGACAATAACAATCAAACAGATAAGCGAGAGATAGAAAAAAATCTAAGAAACTCAATGCAGTAATTATGATATAGGTATGATAGTTAATTTAAAAAGTCAAACGCGTGGCATATAATGAGTGAACAGGGCGCGATTACTTAATTTTAAAAGGTAATAAATTCAATATTCTTGTTCCAGAAAAGAGGTTTGTGACATTGCCGTAATTCGCCCTTACGGCAGGCAAAAGGAGGTTATTGCAGCAAATGCTGCTGTTAAAAAAAAATGTGTTCAGCATCAATGCATGCAATGTAGGCGGCGTATATACGTGAAGAGCCTAAATATAACTATGAATAGTTTCTAACCCAATAAAAGTCGCAGCGAGATAATGTTACCTTAAGAAAACGGTGCACATGACCTACAGAGTAAAATCAAATTGAGTGGTCGAGTCCACCTGAGAGAATAGTTTTGAAGTCGGCGCAGAGGTTTAACATGCGTAGAATACGTGTAGGCTAAAAGGACATACACCATACTAAATATGAGACCGAAAATAAGAACATATACTATTGAGTGCACCATGCGAGGTGCAAAAAAAAGAAAGAAATAAAACAGTGACAATTGAATCCGAAAGGCGAAGCCCTGATAGCCATAGCAAAGCAACAGCTGCAAAAATTTTTGCAGTTTTATCGGCCCTGTAAGGTGTGGTGAACATTCACGCACAGTATAATGCGCACACAGGCACACACGAACACATCTCAATCTATAAGCGCAAAGAATGCATTTCACAACGATGGCGCGATGACCAGCTCCAACAGAAATTGTGTGCAAACGAGTTGTGTATCCTCGCTCCTTCGAAATAACCCGAGCTGCAACTTTAGAGGCACGTGGAGTTCCGGGAATGCCGGCGGAGCCAGTGCTGTGACTATCAGTGGCGCTATGACTAAAATGCGTAAGTGGATAGGCAATACCAATGCCCACCACTTGCAATGCTTAGTGACTACAGTTGGGGCATCGAGTGGGGAAAAAAAATATCAATGTGGGGCATTCTCGAGAGTCGAAGTTGATTACGATGCAAATAAAAAGTGGCGAGATGCGACTCAGTCACAGCATCACCTTAACCTGAATCAAGGCGCGCGCCCCTCCAGCATTTCCGCCTCCATAGAAAACGCCACAATAAACTATATGTACGCATAGCTGTGTATAGACGTACGCGAACTCTGAAGAACGAAAACACGCCCCGCGCCGTTGAAATGTGAATTCGAGTGCCCCTTGAAAGAAGCGGAGAGTCCTCGCGATACTCACATACTGTCGGTCGCCGAGGTCCAGCAGGGTCGAGAGGCATTCCGCAAACGTAGCACGGTGTTCCACAGCGGGGAGCACGAACAGCCACGGCCACAGCAGCAGCAGCAGAGCCGGAGGGAGGGCATGCAGGGGTTGGGAGAGAGGTGCGCGCACACGGGCGTCGGTACAAAAAAGAAATAGGCGCTGTGCTGCCTACCGGGGCTGCAGAAATTAGGCGCCTTCTAACCACCACCACCCCCAAAAAGAAAAAAAACGCGCCCTACGTGGTGCAAGCATTCGAAAACAGCGCCCGACGCCGTCAACCAGCGGTGGACGGCTTGCATGCGAGCACACACACCAGTTTGAAGGCACTGCGCCGTGTCGCCCAAGCGGCAGACAGAAATTAGGTGTCATTTTCCGTTTTGTTTCAAGAAACACTACTACTACATCAGTTGAAGAGTAGTCATTGTGCGTGCCGCAGCCAACGGTTCCGACCAGAGGACTAGGCCCACGGCTGAACTATACGGCCAGATCACTGCCACCGCAAACGAGACGCTGCAGGGCATTAGCGGCAAGTCTATAGAATTCACACGTGCACGGGTATTACAACAATATAGGAATTATACTGGCCTCAGGTATAAAGAACGGACGAATAACATGAGAACACCTCGACTGCGTGTGCGGTACGCAGGCCCCACCCATGACGACAGTGCTATGTTACAACAACCGCTTTGGAAAGCTAACGAAATATTATTGGTATTATGGATGCTAAACGACACCTAAGTGCGACTTGCGGGCGAGGACGTACGGTGACGTTCGTTTATGCTACAACGAGCACACGAGCCATCAAGTTAGCGGTTTAGAAGACACAAAAGTCACACCGCGAACGCGTTGAAAATCGTGTTGACAAGCAACCTTTTATAAGAGTACTGACACGAAGTATAGAAATTTTCGTACTAACGCTAAAAAGAAAACCGCTGGTGTGGATACCCATTTAAAAAAAAAAGCGTTATGGGGCCTCGGAACACACTTGAATATATTATAGAAAACACCACTTTAAAACAAGAAAAAAAAAAGAAAAAAAAATCATCTGTAGTTTTGATATCTAGTGGGTCGTTTCACAGCGACGTGTCAATGCAGTCGTCTGACGTAGGTCTTGGTCGTGTGTAAATTGCAACTGGAGACGTACTAGCAGCAGTACTGCCAGCCGCTCTCAGTTTCGCGTGAATAGCAATGAGTAGAGGGAAGACTCTGAAAGCGATGTAGGCAGCACGCAGACGCACAGTTCGCAAATGCCGTTCACTAACTGCGTTGGCTCGTAATGGTAACGACCATTGTGGTGGCGATAATTTGCAAATGCTGGTGAACAAAATTTGAAAAAAAAAAGAACCTAAAATATTTGACGCATGTGCACTGACTGCTGTGCGCGGATAGGTAACAGTGCATGCCAAACAAACGAAAAAAAAATGTCCCTTTTCAGATGCCTCAAAATCAAACAAATACTCCTTTAGGGGCAGTGAATTATCGCCATGGGGTCGTTTTGTGAGCTAAGGGCTCAGGCAGAACGCAGACATTTCGTGCGCCAAAGCCGTTCACGAAGCATTTCAGGCCCCGACCGCATATACAACTTATAAAACGCTACTTAACTTTATTCTGCACTCTGCCAAGTTCACTATACGCAATACCCACAACAGAAGCTGTTTCTCTAAAAGTGCGATCAGAATTTATAGTAAGTGAAATTAAAGCAACAGTTATTTCCCAGCTTCGATATCGTCAGCATATCCGCTTCCTCTAAGCTAAGACAAAAAAAATTATTTCGCACAACCACCTTCCAGCCTGAGGAGCGAGTTAACAAGGTTACCAGGGAACCGAGTTAGACATTGCCAGGAAGGCGACAAGGGTAATGGCCGGAAGCCAACGATAATAGAGAAAGCAGGCGGCGTCACGCTTGTAAAGGCATATGCTACATGAGATCGGCAACGAAATGCCACAAAGAATCATTTTGCCCATATTTTGCTTCGACGCTTTGCAACAAAGTAAACTTCACGCGGAGTTCGCCCCTCGTCACATTGGCAAGCAACGCAAACGCGACGGATACTTCTTTAACATGGCAGAAAGAGGCAGGTGTACTCACGCCCTTCGTACGGCGATCCAACAGGACACGTGGTCAACAGGCAGGGGAGGTGAGGGATGGGGAGGAAAATGAAGATGAACTGTTAAACACGATCAAGACGCAAAAAACAAAAAAACATCTAGCATTAGCCCAATGCCATCGTATTTACACGCTCCACTAGCATTCGTTGAGTATGCAAGAAAAATGAAAGCATTTTAAACACGAGCCTGGTAATTTTTAATACAAGTCTGGAATACAATTTTAACCACGCAGAGTTTTTTTTTTTTAATGCGGCCCTAAATGTAAGCGTACGAGGTTCTCCCTTCTCTTTTTTTTTTAATTTTTAGTTGCACCCTTACCGACATACTGGCGCCGAGGCCGATATGGAACCCGCGACCTAGCAGAGAACTCACTCTTTCGAATAAGTAAATCGTAATATGTACTTAAAGTGATCAGTGAGTCGGCGATGTTTTGTTCACTCGTAAGTCGAGATGTAGTATTTCCTACGCCAATAACGTCCACTTCTAATCTGGATAAGTAAATCTGTGCTACCTGCCGCCGGCGATTAAACTATCTTTTTTTTTTCATGATAAGTAAAATAACGAATAAATATAACAGACATCGCAGCCTCAACTTAACTCTATAGTATACGCTAAAACGCCACCAATACCTGTCTTGTTCCCTTGTTCTATTGAACTAACGTATTTCACGTGTTATCTTGCTACCATGCCACAACGCACACTGCTTGTCTATTTTTTGTTTGTGCAATATTTTTTATCTTTACATGGCAACATCCGATTAATTTTTTTTTCACGCTTCCTGGTCAATGCGCGTAGTGTACTTTGTGTGTTTTGCATTAGACTAGCATTGCCGGTTTTATTGTATATTCATGTAGCTATTTACTATTATTATTACTGCTGCTTTGCGAATCGTGGGCCGTGTTACTGATTGCGTGCGCTTGTGTGTCGTGACAATCTGTAAGCTTACTGAATTATTGCTTCCCTGTGTACCGCGGACCGTGTTACTGGTCGCGTGTAAACTTTGTGTTCAAACTCTGCACTGTAACACTCCTGCCCTGGCTGCCAAAAAGTGGCTGGCAGTATTGAATAAATAAAAAAAAATACCTCGTCGCCGTCTCAAAATATAAACTCCTGTTATAAGCTTTATAACGCTTTAACATAAGTATGCTGCACTTACCGATGTGAAGTCCTTTCGAAAGTGTAGAGAGAACGGCACATGGAAAGAAAAAAGAAATCAAAACCGACTTAAATGCAATCACACCATGCAACGCCCAAATAATGAATGCCCACGTGTGCACACAACACGTACCACTGAGCGTCATTCACTTTAAGGTTCAGCTAACATGTTTCGAAAATATGTTAGCATTGACGCACTTTGGAGAAAGAATGAGTGAAACTAGATCGCGCGCATTATGTATACAGCGTACACATAGCGTCCGTTTAAGTTTAGTTATTCTTGACCATTCAAGCAACCATAAGACGGAATCACTACTATTATGCGTGTGAAAATGAAACCTCCTTTAGAAATAAAAAAAGGAGAGCGTTAATAGCAACCAACTCCAGTACTTAGCACTTTATTTTGTTTTTTCCCTTTAAATTTTGCTAACGCTATACCATGAATAATTCGCCTTCGAAGGGGCCCTACAAAAAGTTTCTGCGACAGTTTTCCAAATAATCATGACATGACCTCCCTATCGACGTTTATTATCCTAATAATCAACGACCGCAATTTTTTTTTTAGAATCCGTCAATTACGAGCGCAGTTGCAGAGATATGTCGCACACTCTAAGAGGACGCTCTGCGAGTTTTAACTCTCCCGCTTTTCGTGCTAGCGAAATCGCTCAAAGCTACACAACGAATTGGGCGGGGGGGATTAGAGGGAACACTCTCTTCCATTCTACGAATTCGCGCGCAGTCGAAGCGTAAACGTAGCACGCAGTTGGCTCGCTTACCCGCGTCAACTATGCAAACCCACAATGTTCAAATCGGCCAATGACCGCGTCTTTCGGGTATGCGACGCAGTTTATTCGAGTTTATAGCATCACTTGCAGGCAGAATGGTACGCGTGGTCCCTCGCCGACTTTAAAATTCAATCGTAAACCGTCTGTCCCGTGGCGCGCTACAATCCTCATCCTCACAGGGGCCTCGAGAACCAATCGGCAGCACTTTCTCACCACATGCTCAAAAAGTGTTGCACAAAGCGCGAGACAACGGTTCAAATATTGTGTGCACAATTGGGAATAAAACACACGCGCTACGTTAACAACTCGTCGCACTGCGCTCCCCGCCGCGGTGGTCTAGTGGCTAAGGTACTCGGCTGCTGCCCCGCAGGTCGCGGGTTCGAATCCCGGCTGTGGCGGCTGCATTTCCGATGGAGGCGGAAATGTTGTAGGCCCGTGTACTCAGATTTGGGCGCACGTTAAAGAACCTTAGGTGGTCGAAATTTCCGGAGCCCTCCACTACGGCGTCTCTTATAATCATATGGTGGTTTTGGGACGTTAAACCCCACATATCAATCAATCAATCGTCGCACTGCGCTAACACAGCGCCAGTGGCTAAAGCGCCGCGCGACGATGCAAGCAAGCTCCCTCCCTTGTGGAAGAGGTTCAAACCCCGCCGCACGCATTACAGCCAGCCACCCGATGCACCCCGGCCGAAAAGGAGCCCCTCGACCGACGAGTGGCCCACGCCTGCTTCGCGGATTCATTGGCCTTCGCCCCCTCCCGCCACTCGAGGGCACCGAGCTACTTGATATCGAGTGCCAGTTTGATTAATAGCCTCGCCATGGCTGTATCTTCTGGTCGTTAAGCCGCGCACGCCCAGCCTCCCCCCCCCCCCCCCTCCCAGCACTTTTTTTTTGTTCTGGTTTTGCTGGCACGCATAAAAATACTCCCCTACATACACTTAGTTAGATCCACATCTGCAGCCGAACAGACCCCGCGCTTGTTGCAAATAAGTTACGTTAGGTCAATGCAGGGCTCGCTCCGCATCCCTGTCAATAACAAGTTGGAGGTAAGCGGCCACTGCGTGCTGCGCTAAGCCAGTGGGCGTTCGCATAATGTAAGATGAACTTAACACAGCACGCAGCGGTGAAAATGGACCCGAAAATATGAGCTGACAGAGTTGCTGGCACCTATATCCAGCAAGATGCGACAGGCTTTGAAACACGACAGAAGCAATTTCGTATAGCATCAGTTTGTGATACAAGCTTAAGACAGCTGCGTTTTAGAAATATGTATACATACGCATAGAAAGAGGAGTGCAGAGGCAGCTGAACAAAAGACAAACCGTGCAACTCTTGTCAATGCCAAGTGAATTGTCCGGACGGGCAACTTGCCACTATGAGTTGGCACAGAAGGCAGGCAAAGAGAGAAAGAAATGCAATCTCAGCGAAATTTTGTGAAAGATATAACGGGAAAAAGATAAGAAACCCCTGGGCCGAGTAAAGTGGTCACGTCACGCTGAAAAGTGTAGTCGCGCGTCGATCGACATACAGCGTTAAGATATTTGATTCACCGACCCGCACTGAGCGCGAACAAACGGCGTCCAAGCAAGGCGTCAGCGCGCAATTCTTTACCACCCTACTTTTCTTAATTTTAAAGATTTTTTTTTCTGTCTACGTTTGTCGAACTCGGGGGCCTGGTGTAGCCAGAACAGCGTTGCGGACAAGCAGCAGCAAAAGCGAGCAAGCTTCTATTGCGCACAGCTGGTCAAGGAAGAGAGCGGTCAAGCGCACGAAGGCTAGTCACGCCGGAGACAGCTGCCAAAAGTGTCACACAGTATGGGCGACGTCGGGGCGCAGCCCGCGCGCCCGTGAACATTGCTGCTTGCGGCGGCGAGCATCCCCCGACGGCGGCCGGGACCCGAAACGGTAAGGCGCACAACAAAGCGCAGGGCCCCCTCCAGGAAACAGTCACGACGCGCGGCCGAAACCGATCTCCGAATGGAACAAGACCGGTCGGCCAGCGGCGGCACGTCGCGCCTTCGTCACGCGGCGAGTATAGGCAAGAACATCGGCGATGCTGCAGCATAGAACGACTTCTAGAGGAAACTTCAGCGGCAAAAGTGGAACGCACGCGCGGCTCTTCACAGAGTTGGCCAAGCACGACTGCGGCAGACGCGAAAGGGCTTGCCCGAAACAAAGGAAGCCAGTCGAACGCACGGCGGCCACTACTCCTCCATCAAAATAGCCACGCGAACGCTCCTGGCCATCGAGCGAGCACAGGCTCACCGAAGAAGGTTTAAAAGTCAGCACGTGCCGCGGCTCCAAAACAGAGCACGTGAATCCCCCCCCCCCCCCCTCCCGCCTTCCCGGCCGCGCGGACACATCTGACAGCTCGCGCGCTTCACCACAACGTGAAATGGAGCCTCGCGCAGTGACTCGGCCAAGCACAGAGGGAGAGACACCGCCCCCGCATCGACGGTCCCGGAGGAACGGCACCAGAGGGAGACGCGCGCGCCTCTTCCTCCGCGAGCGGCAGCGCTCATCCATCACGCTGCCCGGCCGGCTCAACAATTAAGTCCTTCCTCGGTTGTTAGCAGCCTTATTTACACTGAAGCCGGCCGACCCGCTCGAAAAATAAGAGAGCGACCGGCCGTCTCCACCTGCTCCACTCGCTTTTGTTAGCCACTCGGCAGTTCCCGCTTTTAATGGCCCGGGGCGAGCGGGCTGTAGCAACTTTGCAACGATCTGGGCGAAGGCTCGCGCGCCCCGCGGAGAAAGACACGCACGTGATGAATGAGGCACGGCAAAAAAAAGAAAGAAAGAAAAGGCGCTCCGCGACCCGGAGGAGCACCCACTACCGCGATGAGCCAAAGACAGGAGCCAAGCAGGGAACGTTGAGCGCGCACACGACACGAATACGGCATGACCAGCAAGTAAAGCGCGGCAAAGGACCACTGTCGAGTGCGCGCCCGTGTCAATCCATTAGCAGCAGGCGCCTGCATGGTGAAACAATCGATCTGTTTACATCTCTCTTAAATCACTCGTAAGACTTCCTTAAGGTAGCTTTAAAATTAATAAAGCGTGCTGGCCACAAGTCATCTCGGAGAGACGGTGCTTTCCAGGGGTCTGTGAACTACGAGGAACGGTTACAAGCGCGACCAAGTTCCACAATGGTAATGTACTTTTTTTTTGCGTAAAAGGCACAGTGGTACGGGAAGCTTATTCGAGATCCCACTTGGCAAAACGTAGCAAAAAAAAAATATTTAGAATAGCACACGCGACCTCGTGTCCAGCAATGCGAGAAAAAAAAATGGGGGTGGGGGGGGGGGTAAGAGTTCACCTTCAATTTACTTGGAGTCATCGCGTGTCCGATATGTCAGCTCGTTTTCAATTTACAAGGAGCCAACGCGTATCCGATAAAGGCTTATTGCTGAAAATTCGCGAAACCATGAAAAAAGGAAGAATCACCTGTGTAACCTCGAACTTATCCGGGAAATCGGTACAATGTACTGGGGCGTCAGTATAGGCTTGCATAAAGGTACTCGGGACAGACGATCGACCCCTTCAATGGCAGATCGCTCTGAATATATAGCGGAACTCTAATCTCCGAGTCGCTTAACGTTCATAAGACACTAGGCGCTCATATGTGCGTTGAACCTTTTCAAACAATATAGATTTTTAAGCATACAATACCGGCAACTACTCGACAAACCTATACTATTCCGATGGCAACAGTATTCAAGAAAAGATACCCCTCCCCCCCTCACAGCATAACAGCCACTGCAGCATCTCGGCTGAGGACATCCTTTCTACCACGCGCATTGAACAGCAGTAGCTGCATCTCGCAAAACTGGCAACAAGAAAAGAGAAAGAGAGCGAACACACCTCACGCTCGACCGATGTCACCCTCGGTCAACGTGCGTTGCACGGGAACCCTTGCCCGCGCTCCTTCGATCCACAACACCACAAACATTGCGACGCAGGCGCGAAGGGCGCAAGCACAGCTGTCTCACAGCCGAAGAAGGTCCACGGGCAACGGACAACGGTGCGGTATTAAAACCCGTGCCCCCAGCGCATGCACCGGACTTGAGCACGACGGTGCAGGGCGGCAACCACAGAACGGCGAGCCATCGACAAAGGCAATATGAAAGCACGCGAACAGGGAGCTCCCGCCGTGGACATGCCAAGACAGCAAGGGTAATGCGGTCATTTCCATGCGCGTCCAAGGCGTATGCAAATGAAAACAGCCAGTGCAAGGAGACCGCCACACTGCGCCCGGTGGAAAGAAGCATGATGTGCAGCTACGCCCCACGCAAGGTTGGCCACAGCGGGCACTCCGAAAGCCGAGCTCGCGACTGTAGACGGAGCCGGGAGCCCTGGCCTCCCCTAAGCCACCATCTTCAGGAGCTCTCGTGCCTTGCGCCATTCCAGCTGACGACGCCCGCCCCCTCGACGCCACATGCGTTTAAAGTGTTCTAAAGTAGTGTGTGGAACGTTTATTCTATATTGCTGGGAAAATGCCACGGCAACTCAAAATTTATCACACGCCAGCAGTCGCTACACCTCAAATGCTGAAGACGCAAGCAAAGATGGCCGCTATCGCTACTATCTGTGCTCGCGCAGTCGCAAATGCCACACGATGCCGAAAAGCGCGAAATCATGACGAGCTCAACGTTTAATGATGACGTCCTACGTGTTTTATGAAGATATATAACTGGCGAGGAGCAGATAGGGTTTGTAGGAAGGGTCGCGAAGGCGAGAGAAACTGTTCTCGCCATAGAAGTCTGTTCGGTTTTGTGGCCCTAAAGTGGTCGGGCCAAGTGGGATAACTGATAGCTGAAGGATGGCTGAAGTCCTTCCCGAAAAAAGCCCATCGCCACTTCCGAAAGTTTCCAAAAAATGGCAACTGGTAATACTGCACAGCGACGAAGTTCGACTAGACTTGCCGGTGAAACCGAAACAAGTGTCTAAAGGCGCAACTGGCATACCGTAGAATGGTCATAAATGTGTCGACGATTGCAGTGATGCTATAGTTCTGTATTGATTAACATAGCATGCGTACACCATATGCGTGTTATTACAGCAAGCGCAGCTGTCACACCCACCAAGCGAAGTACACCAAGGGTTGATATTAGGACGCTCGCTCATTTTGGAACTTGCGCTTCAGTCTTGCCACAGCGTAATTCTCTTCATTTTTCGGCTATGTATTCCCTTTACTCGTAGTTCCCAAGCGATAAATATTCGAAGGCTACATATACAGCACCCTTCATCTTTATTATTATCAACTTTTCTTGTAAAAAGAGTTACTTCAGCAATAACGCAGTAGCATGATGGCTTCTCCACGTGAGACAACAGAACACAGTCAAGAGACAACACATGGTACATCGTTAATAGAACACAGCAAGTAAAATGCACAATTAGGAACGGAAGCTAATCGATTTCGTTAGCGTTATGCTTTTACGATCATTTGAAAAAACAGACTAAAAAGTAAACGGCCCACAGCTATCAACCTCATCGTTATCGTCATCGCAAATCACAGAAACAAGGACGACTACGATGATTATCAGCGCAAGCAAAAAAAAAAAAACACACATGCAGATGAATTGATTGATGTGGGGTTTAACGTCCCAGAACCACCATATGATTATGAGAGACGCCGTAGTGGAGGGCTCCGAAAATTTTGACTACCCCAGGTTCTTTAACGTGCATCTACATCTGAGCACACGGGCCTACTGCTTTTTCGCCTCCATCGAAAACACAGCCACCGCAGCCGGGATTCGATCCCGTGACCTGCGGGTCAGCAGCCGAGTACCTTAGCCACTATAGACCACCACAGCGGGGGTTAAGCACGTGAAAAAAATATATATCACAGCATATCCCCAGAGTGAATGATGATGAGTGGGACGAAGCGTCTGTCGGTCCATGCGTCCGTCTGTCCATCCGTCTGTTTTTCTATCTTTGTTTATCTGTATGTCTGCGTCCGTCTGTATGTTTGTTCGTCTGTGTCTGTTTATCTATCTGTTTGCTTTTCTGTATGTCTGTTTTTCTGTGTCTGCGTGATACTGCCGGTTACTCCTGACGCAGGACAAGGTTAGACTAAGAGGAACTTCGCCCCTAAAAAAAGGCAGACTATATCAAGGAATGCGATGTGAAAGAGTCCCCGACACTCGCTCCATTTCAGAGCATCACCCAATGAACCACCAAGTGAGCCCTGGGTTGCAAAGGCTACAGATGGATGTATGCGCACACGCTGAGACTGCATCGTGTCGCTCTCGTTTACAATCCGAGACGTTACGCATATTATTACACGGGCGCAAAGCGACGCTAGATTTACTTTTCTTACTCAAACAGCAGTCTTGTTTTCTCTTCGCCCCTGCCGGACAGCTCGGTCCAAAAGCTCGATCGCATACGGGCAGGAGAAACTGCGAGCGGCCCGCACTCTCGGGTGTAACGCATGGTCGCGTGAACTCGGGGACGGTGACGAATGCGCCTGCCTCTCCGGCAGGCTCATTGGTGCGCCGTGCACACGGCGCTCGGATTTCCCAAGATGCAAAAATGCGCAGCCTGTCTGGCGTGTACTAAAAGGCTGGCTGGATTTATCGGCGGCAGCTCGGCAGGGAAGCAGCACCGAATAGCACTTTTTTTGTGGCCTACGAAGTTGGCGTGGCAAACGAACCCGGCGGAGGCCATTGGACCCGCCAGGCATACCGATGCCGGACCGGTGTGGTCATCAGGCACCAAGAGGCTGCACGAAACGCCGCAGCGTGTTGTGCAGCCAGGGCGCTCCGATATTTTGTGTAGTAAAATGCGCTTCGTTACGACGCCTTACAGCGTATCCTTGAGTAGTAGTTCTGAGGGCACAGCCATTTAGCCAAACGTGCCAAGAAACTTTGCAGCATCTAATCGTAGCGTCACGAAAGCAAAAACCGGACCAAATTGCTGCCCCGCCGCGGTGGTCTAGTGGCTAAGGTACTCGGCTGCTGACCCGCAGGGCGCGGATTCGAATCCCTGCTGCGGCGGCTGCATTTCCGATGGAGGCGGGAATGTTGTAGGCCCGTGTGCTCAGATTTGGGTGCACGTTAAAGAACCCCAGGTGGTCTAAATTTCCGGAGCCCTCCACTACGGCGTCTCTCATAATCATATAGTGGTTTTGGGACGTTAAATCCCACATATCAATCAAATCAATCGGACCAAATTGCTACCTAGGAAGTCAGAATTGAAAATCAGCCGGAACATTTCGAGACGAAGAACGCGAAACACAACCGCACCTCGACGTAGATACGCGAGGTCTTCGAATCTCCTGCACTAAAATGCAGGCCACAAGAGTCCGCCTAAGAGCATACACGTTCTTCGAAAGAAAAATTTGCATACGAACTAGCACCAAACGTATTACATGTAGAACCCCCCCCCCCCCCCCCCTTTGTTTTCTCCACAGCATTCCTAGATAATCGCCTGTGCTACGATCTGTCTTTTATAGAGCAGAATTTTTGAAGAAGGCGGTAATTACATACAGCCTACAATAAATTCCTACGTTCAACTGACCAAGTAAGACTGATTCGTGTGGCACACGTTGCAATCAAAGAATTTAAGTAGAGACATAGTCACGCTGCCAAACCTCCGTGCACTGCATATTCATCATTATAATGAGCCACAACACACAGTGACGTTCCGCAAAAAGTTTCACAAAAGCCCTCCTATCTATCATTTCGGAACCAACTACATTGTAATGCCAATACATTAAGTGCCTTACGCGAAAATTCTAATGCATAATGTGCTGCAGTTCTTTAGAACAGCTAAGCAAACGCGACTTGGCCAACAAAGTGCTTCAATTTCAAAGAATTTCACCGATGTTCTAGTGTGAGTAAACTGATTAATTATCGCGCAAGTATTGTCAGCTACTACGGAAAAAAGAACAAAAAATAAAAACCCGCGGTGTATGGAATAACGGGTCAATCACCAATTTTAAACAGACACAGATCGTTCCACTAAACAATACCATAGCTATATAGTATACACTCTGCCCAAGACGCCTTCGAACACCGAGCAATGGCAAACAATCGGTAGTACTGACCACTTGAAAAGAATAGGATTTCAATATAATGCTTACACTATCCCACCATCTTGCCCTCGCTATTCTAGAATTCGCCACACTTCCTTTGAGGCCATTAAGATGATTGTGGCAAATTCTGCGACAACGTAGTGATAAATTACTATGACACTTGGGAAGAATGAGCCAACCAACTAAGCTTGTCCCACAGCAGACGATTAGACCTTTCGGTATTTTTCTTCGCTCTCTCTCTCTTGGTCAGCTGTTTAATGATCACCAAAATGAAAAAGGCAAACATAGAGTTCAGTATCCTCGTCCTGATTGGGAACAGCGCAAGACTAAACTTAGACTACGGAGCAAGCAACCTAATATTCTAAGCCGCGAAGACAGGATCGCGGCGTGGCGACATACAACATACGCCTACGCGTTGGCCAGTTACAAACGGAACGGTTGATAAAATATTACGAGTGCCTATGTCACCAGCGGTGCATCCTTTGCTCCTACCACGCATCGACATAACGATCGCAGACCACACGTTCAGATAAACGTACTCCACGTCACAGTTATGCGCACGCGATCGACCGACAGCGGGAATGCCGCCACAATCCCCGAGCCCCAGCCAGCCAGGTATGATCGCGGAAATGAAGGGGCACATTACGTAACGCACCCACAGCGGTCAAGTGTCCACATGCGAGTCTCACAAGGTTGAAAAGCGCGGCGCTTGTGGCAGTGGTGCCACAACAGTAGCAGGCCCACAAATGCCGGACAGCAGCTCAGACAACGTTCAACACGGCGTACAAATCATCGGCGAGCGCGGCACCTTCCCGGGCCGGCCGAAACCGGTCGCCGCCGCTGCGCCAGTGCAGCACTGACGCGGTTGACAGCGAGCAGGCAAACTGATTACCGAACGGCTCGATAATTATGCGCGCCAGAAGGATTCCCATGCCGCGAGGCGTCCCACGAACTCGCAATCACCGGCCGTCCCGGATACCGCAGCGGGGCGCGGAACCCCCGCCGGCCCGCTGTTTGTTTTAACCGCGGGGGGGCCATCCCGATGTCGCCCCTCTCCGCACGCAGAGGTGGTATGCGCGCACGCCGGCGAACCCTCCCAAGAGGTGCTCTCGGCCACGCGTATTTTCAGTGCTCAACCGCGCGCGCACAGACGAGGAATCGGCGACACCACGGCCTGCTGGGAGCCTCGCGGTTCCTACAACAAGGGGTCAACTGCAGCGCAGCTCAATAGAAGGGGCAGCGGGTATAGTACAGCCGACGCACAACACGTGCGCAGTCGGCACTCAGCTATTTATACATCGCCCATACATGGCTTCGAGACATTCGATCGGCGGCATAAACGCGAGCATTTCCGGCATTCATAACGGCTCGAAGCAAGAGAGCGTTTTTGTTCCACACTGCTTTTCAAGCTAACGAGAGGACTGCAGGTTGGCACCCCAAATGGTGAGAGGTGCACGAAATTCGCCGCAATGCTGGAGGGACGACAACGGGGACACATGACCAGTCGCAGTGACGCTAAACACAAGCGTCACCGCGGTGCATTCGCGATCATCAGCGCCTCATTCACGTATACAGTACGCACAGATTGAAATGACACACTCAGAACGCGTGGCCGCCGGCACAGATAACGCAGCTCGCGGAACCAAGATGCTATACAGTGAAAGGGAAAGTATACACGGAGCAGGACTGCCGATTCCGGTCGCCAACGGGTCGGCTGGTAGTTAACCATGTGCACACTGCCATCCTGGCGCTGCTATAGTTGGTGCGCATGCCGACCGAAACGGCTCGCCAGTGCACACTACTTATAAAGCGGCGCGAGTAGACGCTCTCGTTCTGCACCTCTCGGAGATGCGGCACGCATGCTCTGTAAGAAACACTGTTTGGCTGAGACACGCGTTCGCAGTCATGATATAGATAAACATCAGCACAGAAGGACAGCGAGTTTATTACGCGGTTTCAGTCGCAAAGAGAGGGAGAGTGTGTGAGCAGTCACGGGCCTGTGTTCATGTGACGTTAAAACAATCTCTCTTAATTTTGTTGTCCAGTCCCGACCAGCCAATACTGCCGCCATACTGCGTGGCAAATTTTCGTGGAGGCTAGAAAGAACGCGCCAGCTTCTGCCATTCTTCCTGGACGGCGGCCCACAGGCTGACGGAAAGACATTAATCATATTGTTTCCATGTCGTACGAAGAAAGCCGTGTGACTGCTTTTTTTTTTTTGTTTGTCGTGACAGAAAGCAAGAAATAAACTCGCTATGCTTTTGTGCAGCTAGATGTTTATTTTTACGGTTAACTACAGGTCGACCCATTGGAGGCGGAAATGTTGTAGGCCCGTGTATTCAGATTTGGGTGCACGTTAAAGAACCCCAGGTGGTCAAAATTTCCGGAGCTCTCCACTACGGCGTGTCTCGTAATCAAATGGTGGTTTTGGGACGTTAAACCCCACATATCAATCAATCAACAGGTCGACCCATTGGCGGCCGGAACAAGCAATCCTACTAGATGGTCTCCCCTTCCCGCTATACCACAATGCAGCACCTTGGTTCCACGAGCTGCGCTATCTGTGAAGGCGGCCACGCGTTCCGAGTGTCCTATTTCAATTCGCGAGTACTGTACATTTAGATACATTAGGCATCCGGCCGATCGATGGTGAACGCGCACTCTAGACTACGCCATACAGTTACCTTCAATCTCTGCAAGACCACTTACAGGCGTGAGCGCTCTCAAACCTCAATCTAAACGCCGATAATTTTTTCTTGAGCGATGACTCGCACGCTTTATAAACAAGCCGCGCCTACGGACAGTGAATGTGCTAGACGAAAACGCGTGGTTGCCAACACAGTAGCTCTTGACCAGTGTATTTCGTTAAACTCAAAACTGCAGTCGCATAGGTGGGTACGTCGTCAGCTATACTGGCGTCCTTGACCGGTGAAATACATGCGGTCCGCACACTCGCGTCGAGCGCCATCTTAAAGGGGTGGCTCTTCGACGCGGTATGCAGAGAAATTGTAAATGGATGGTCTACAATCATATTATGCAGCGAAAATAATTCAAAAGGCTGACCACGTGACAGCAGCCGCGGCAGGGGAACTATATCGTCAAAACTTGTCCGCTAATGAAATGCTCAAAGCAAACTCCCACAGACGGCCGCTGCTGGAGCGAAATTTCACAAACGCACCACATGATCATTCTTAACTTGCTCATACTCGGCCAGGGTGACACACTCGAACACAAGACACAACGTTAAGGTGCACGCACGCACTCGGCAGATGCGAGCTTTGGGGATCAACGTGCCATTAGTAACTAAGGACAGAACCCGGCACAGGCAAAGAATGGGGCGTCCCCGCTTACCTCGAAACGGTAGAGGTCGGGGTCCTCACGAAGAAGTCGCACAAGCGAGTGGTAGTCTGTCTGCGACGCCCTGAGCAGCCACTCTCGTCGACGAGGGTCCAACTGAAAGACATTGCCACGCTTCCGTTTCAAGCCGAACGATATGGTAGGCATCGCGGAATGAAACGGACTTTGCCGCGCGCTCGCTGACTAGACAGCTAGATGCGGCACGAAGACACTGAAGTGCATACCTAACGCTTCCCACCGTCATTTCCATACCGTTTCATTTCGGCTGAAACGAACGAAAAGCGCACGAATTGTTGCACGTGACGTCGAAGCAGGCTTTCAAGGTACTTGCCTGCTTTGATGTGAACGCTTTGCGCGCAGTATTCGACGGCAAGACTATAATGTGCGCACACACATATAGACGACCAACGAAGATGAAAAAAAAAAAGTGGGTGAAAAAATAACTTGCCGTGAGCCGGAATCGAACCTACGACCTCCGAATACCGGGTTCGATGCTCTACCACTGAGCTATCACGGATTTTTTTTTCTTTATTGTACCGAGCTATCACGGCAGCTATTCCCCCAGCCACTTTATTGGGTTTATATGTGAATTTAAACGTGAGAGTGTAAGTCAGCGCCACCTGTAGCCATGGCGGCGAGTGTGGTACACTCTTTTTTTATGAGCCTGTCTGGTGTGAACTTATTACGATCTGGCAGCTGACCAATAGTCCCTCGTATAAAGCCTAACGGCAACAAGTCTGCCAGTACGAGACCCTCGTTAATGAATAAGGGAAAGAAATGTATACCTAAGGTCGCAGGTTCGATTGCTGCTCACGGCAAGTTATTTTTTCACCCAGTTTTCTTTCTTATTATATATATATATATATATATATATATATATATATATATATATATATATATATATATATATATATATATATATATATATATATATATATATAGGCAGGCATGGTGGTTGAGTGGCCGTAGCGTTGCATATAGTCAAGTAGATCCTCCATGAGAGGTCACAACGGCGAAATAAACCACGTTGTGACCGCTCACGGAGGATATATATATATATATATATATATATATATATATATATATATATATATATATATATATATATATATATATATATATATATATATATGCCCCGTATCGCAGCTCCACGTTTCGTCTTCATCGCCTGCCCGCAGGCGCTTACATTAATTAGGTCAAGCAAAGCAGTTGTGACATGCTTTTCAAAAGCGGCGTCAGTAAAGTTAAACATCAACAAAATGCTTCAGTGGCTTAATTTTAGTAATCAAAGCGGTGCCGCATGGCGGCGCGCTCGTAGCCTCTCGCGGCACAAATAACAGAACCATTCAATCTCTGCTCAGGCGCCTAATCACTTCGAACACCGCCTATCAGCAGGATAGCTCAGCGCACGCTGACAGAATGCGCCGCGCGCCCCGTTATCGAGCGCTGACGAAGATTCTCGCAGCTAGCTGACGTTCAATTGTGCTGAACATGATTCGATGACTGAGGCGCAGTTACGATTTAAACGCACAAACGTTCTCAAACACTCCGCAAGAACTTCGGGGAAGGCATACATCAGAACCAGTCATTAAACGAATGTAGACTATAGAAGTATGAGCGGAATGACAGCTTGCTTGTATTCTTTGAACATTTGGTTGAATTCTGTTAACCCATCACAGCATAGAGTCGTAAACTGCAACACAAAAAAAAAAAACTGCCAGGAAAGCATGTACTTGTAAGATCTGAATCTTCCGAGACCAGTAAATAACAATGCTTGCTGCAACGACGTGAGTGAACCAGAGCATATTGTGAAGGCTAGTAGCATGACGTAGTGCACCGTCCTATCGTAACTGCAACAAAGGACGCTACGTGTACAAGCGCAGCTGGCGAATACGTGCACAGTGATTGGCGAAGCGCCCGCGCTATAGTGTCCATGGCCCCTAAAGCACTCCGAGATCCAAGGCTATAGAGAGCAATTTCTTTCTCGCCTTCACTGCCCTTCGCATGGACGCTTCCTCCCCACCAATTTCTTCACAAAAACCCGTGGACTGGACAAGGCCCGCACCAAGCGTTGAGCCTATCAGGATCTAACGCTTTTTTAATCTCCGCTTGCGCAGTCGGAGACGCACAAAATGAAGTGAAATCGCGCGCACGGCCGCCTCGTGCGAGGCAAGGCAGAACGTGAGCGCGACTGCGTGGCAAAGCAAGGTAGGAGATACATGAAAACTGATATACCTCGTTTATAGCTGATATCCCTCGTTTATCGACCAATCGAGTCTTTTTTTTTTCGGATGGCTTCACGGGAACAGACTGCTGGCGTTCCGAACACAGCCCAAAAGACGGGAAACGCCTGGATACGCGCTAGTTCTACTCATTTTTAGTATTTGCAGGGGTTGTTTCGGGGGTCCTTCAAGGGACACTAAAGTTAAATAACAATTTTTGTCAAAGTGAAAGCTCAATGTACGACAACGTCTAAAACGATAATATTATCAACAGCAGTGTCCTACTTACCGAGAAATTAAGGTAAAATGCACGAGCACACACACTCCACGAGTAGGACATTCGCAAAGTGATCCTGATGACCCGGCTACAATTAATCACTAGTAATCGAACTGCACTAAATTAAGAACCTTCCGTGCATCAAGAGTTGGTTCGTTTCTGTTTAATTCACTGTAAAAAAGAAGCGCCGCGGACGTTACTAGCGAGGCCCTGTTGAACTAAGCACGTCTGCCATCTCGGAGGCCAAGGCTAAAAATTGTTCAATGACCGTTGTTGCTGCTGTGGCTCCCGCGGCTTTCGCTCTGCTGCTACTAGTGTTGGCGGCTGCGCTGTAAAGCCGGGAAACATTGTGCACGGCAACAATGACGTAAGATGGCCACTTTCAGGCGGGAGATTTGAAGTGCGCTAACGCAATGCGGACCACTAAAACGCGATTTTATATGATTATAAGTACTTACTTGGTACAAAAGTAGCACTACCATGTTTCTGGACCACTATTTCAGCAGCCAGAATTCATCGACTTACTATTTGCCTTTGGCGTCCCAGGGATTTAAATGTTCACAGAGGCCAAGCAAGCCGAGCCAAATCCACCAAGCGCAGACTCCCGTTACAGGGAGACATTATAGAAGACAAGGCCATGGTCGCTAGGATTTCCTCTTGAGGGTGCGAATTGTTGCAATAGCGGTTGGGGGAGAAGGAGAGCGCCGGTGTAGCTTGGGTGCGGGCATGTGCTAGTGAGGCTCGAGGGCGGCAAGTGCCCCTTTCGCACCCCCCCCCCCCCCCCTGCCGACGCCCATGACCTCGGGAAGCGTTGGATGGCGAAAGAGGTGGCAAGCTGCGCGCAGTATAGCGGCCCCTGCCTCATCGTCAAGGTCACAACAACGGAAGGCCTACGCCGAAATGCCGAAAGTACGCGATCGTTACTCCCGATGAATTAAGTAACTGACCCTACTTACCGGTCACCACACAGTTTCACACACTACTGCTGGTGAGCTTCTTGATGTTTATAGTATTTTTGCCTTGGAAGACCACTGTGGATGGCTGGGGAAGAGATGCGATTGAAGAGGAAACGGACCTGGTATAGTTATCGGGGAGGCTTATTACTTAATCTACCGCCTGAGAGCTGACTCTTTGACTGGTGTATGCCTGAGGCAGGGTGGCCACAGGTGACGCCATGGTGCAAGTGGCTGGAGCTTCGGAGGTCATCGCACGCGTCTTTTCATGCTCGGTCCACGGCGCGGCTGTCCGCGCGACTGGCGCCGCAGAAACATGACAATCTGCGGTGTGCGCAAATGAAAGGACGAGTTCGGTTTGCACATAGCTATGTGTACTGTGTCGGAATTTGCCTCATCACAGTTTTCCGGGATGCGGTGAGGCCGGAGGCAGGCTCCATTGCGTGCTGCCGGTGCTCTTTATCGCGCAAGCAGCGAGCGTTGTGACCGCGAGTGTACGCAGTCGAGTGAGCTGCCCGAATCGGGCGTAGGTTCTTATTTATTATAGCGAAAGCCTTAGCTGTCTCATCAAACGCGAAATGCGACCATGGATGACCCGCGGCGTCGGTACGATGGACGCAAAAAAAGAAAAGTCGGCATCACGTGATGACGTCACAGGCCAGCCACAGTTGTGGCGTCACCGTGCTGCAACATCACATGATGCCGTCATCACATTATGTAGTAGCATAGTTCCTGAATAGATTATACGGACTATGGCAGCAGCAGCACAGAGGCAATGCCAGAGCAGGGGAGATGCAGAAAGCTTTAGGAAGGCTAACAGGGGCATGATCGACTGAGCAGAAGAAAAAAACATGGCTTCAATTTCCCTTTGAGTTGGCGTAAGTGAAGGCTTTTAAGGAACCCCATGATATTTGTTCCTCAGGGCCGCGGGAACGTTCTAGACAGCGCTGAATAATTGCCAATAAATTTTTAGATGTCAGCTATCATACTGTAGTACTCGCAATTATGCGGCGCACGCACACGTGCGTAATTAAGAAACAAAATATTTCATTGGGAGTTTTTATCAAGATGCAATTTTAGGCAACTTCTTGAGTTTAGGCAGATATTTGTGGTACTTCTGGTGGCTGCAGATCGGGATGAAAATTTTGCCACTTATAGCTTAACTAGCAAAGTGTGCAATTATCTACTTCAAAACCTGATACTAATTATATATTTATTATAAACTTAAGGTAAACTAGTATATTGGCGCATCATTTTAAGACTTCTCCGATTACAATTTATCTCGTTCAATGAAATGTCTTACAGTTAATGATATGAGCAATTATTGGCTCATAACCATATGGTTTAGTGGCATAAAAAGTGTGCCCAAAAATAGCTATATTTTCCACACTGTCACTAGACTGTCCCTGTACAATACGAAAACTATGGAACTTACCATGAAACCGATTATATATTTGAAATTAGCATAAAAGCCTCTGAAAACCAAAAAAATATCATTCTCCTAGGTTGAAGATTCAAAGTCCCTGAAACACTTTTTCAAATAACCATGTAATGAACTCACCGGAAGAGCTTATAGCCTCACGAATTCAACGCCGCAAAAATTTCAAGAATCCATCCAGTGCAAGTAAATTTACAAAAATTTGTCACATACTGAAATTGCATTCTCTCTTCTTTCGCACCGACGAAGGCGCTGGAAGCTAAGCAGGGAGGGATAACATGGGCCAAGAAAACACGTCACGCGCGCCTCGCGACCTTCAGCACTTTTTTTTTTCTTTTTTTTTTCTTAGAATGCACGGCTTTTTTAGTGTGATCGCGCACGCGCGGACAAGTCGCGGCTTCCTGCGGCGACCTCTGTAACGACCGAGCGCACCATGTTTAAATAAGCCAATGGCTTATAAATAGGCTTTCTACGAGTGATTTTTGAGCGTCTTCCGTCATTTGTCGAGAGAAGAGAAAGCTATTTTTATCTCACTTTGATCATTTATTGTGAATTATAGGCCGCGCGCTGCGGTATTATATTTGACTCACGTGTTGTCGAAGGTCTCAACTACCGATCGACAGCGTTTTCTGACCATGCTCAAGAAGTGTTGCAGGGCCCTTTAAAACTTTTTTTTACGAGTAGCAGTTCCCCTTAAAGGCTGCATTACTGCAATTACACTATACAAACGACAAATTTTACGATGCAGTAGGCCTCGGAAAGAAAAATAAAAATATACTGATAGCAAAAACAAAAGAAAACAATCGTGAAATGTGTGTGTGTGTGCGCGCACACACACACACACACACACACCAGTTAGTACAGCAAACAGAAAAAAAACATTTCGAACAACTGCCTAATTGCTATTGAGCGACAAATTCAAACAGCGGTCACTATTTAACAGATGTTTTTCACTGAAAACCAGTAAATAATCAACATACTAGATATAACTATGTGTCTGGCACTCACCGTGTTTACTGACGTGGTGTCATCATCAGGCGCCTGCAAGGAGGAACACCATGGCAAATCATAAATCTCACGAAGCAACAAATACAGCTGAAATCTCAGACGCAAAATATGCATGCATTGCACATGCATGCACAGAATATCAGTATTGGTGCGGGTCTCGTAGCCATGGAGGAAAACAAAAAAAAAAAGGTAGAAGGGAGCATCGCGTGAAAATTGTGAAGCCCAGGCATAAAAAAAAGGAAACGGGAGAATGCTGAGGAGTGAGCCCCGCGTATGGAGAACGAGGAAGGTGAGAGGAAGTGGCGTCCGAGGAGGTTGGCTCGTGGACCGATTAAGGATATAAAACAGAAGCATCACGAGAAACGAGCATGAACGCGAGCAGCAAGCGTCTTCAGATGGTGTTGGCTTGCGGACGCTAGGCGTGCACCCCCCCCCCCCTTTTTTTCCCCATGCTCGCAGCGAAAACAAAGCCTGTCCTTTGTTTTTTTCCTACACCATCTTCGCCTATTCAAGAGACAATACCTATTGACACAATTCAGTTTGCGAGAATACATTGGTACACTTCATACCTCCACCACTCGCACGATCTTATCCAACTCAACTTAATTACGTTTTTTTTTTCACTTACAATATTTAACGTAAGGGTCCCAAGTATACTCTAAAGCTGAATAAAGCATGTGTCAAGAGGCTGCGCGTCTAAGCTGAATGATTAGTTCTCGTAAAGCCCAAGTCATGAACGCCAACAGCAGCAATCTCTGTGGCAGTGTTCACAAAGCTCAGCTTAAGTAAAACTTAACTAGAAATGTTTGACGTTCGAGCCCGAAAACCGAGATCGTACTGACAACAGGGGATGGACCGATGTCACACTAAAAAACATTTTGCACCCCTGCGGGCTTATCTTGAGTCTATTCACGCCAGTTACATTTACCACGATGGTATTATGAACGAACAATAGAAAGTACGGGCGATATACGCTGCTAGAGATATCGCTACACGACGTCAAAAGCTAATAAAAAAAATTTTATGTGCACACGAATCACGCGAGAGATTACCACGCAGTTCTCGTTTAACCTCTGCCACCAGTGCAACACACTACGCAGGAATAAAACCAATTGAATATCGATGAGAGTTCTCGTGGCGAGGCTGCTCATCCACTTAAACGAAACACCAACTGTGCTCTTAAGACGATAGTTATAGCGCGAGAACAGAACGACGACAAAGGGACGCGAAGCAGACGACTCGGACACTGTGCTTTCTAAACGCAGCTAAAAGTCCTGTAAAAAAATTAATAAACCATAAGCATATATGGCTCTCTTTCTTACATAATTATATCGCCCTTCTTCGAGGTCATTGTCACATTACTACATCAAGTTTACGGTTGGCTTGCTTTGTCGTCGTTCTGTTCTCGCGCTATAACTATCGTCATGTCATGCCAGTTAGCCCAAACCACCACACTTCAAAATTTGCTCTCGCTACACAAGCCGCCCGCCACGTCCTTGGTCATGGACGCCATTTTTCTTCTTCTTCTCTTCTTCATATCTTTAATGCAACCCCCCCCCCCTACAGGCGCTGAGCCGTGCTCCCAATTAGGGTAGCAGAAGTTGCTTCTTTTCGTTTCCTGAACCTCTCTCAACCTCTGAACCTCTCTTTCTCTCAACCTCTGAAATTTAATTCCGGCTTCGCGCCAGCACTTAACGAAACGCCGGTATACCTACAGAACTGACAACGATGTCCGCGTAAAAAGAACAGCGCACAAGGACTGTAAAAGACGGGATACGTATGACGGTGTGCCCACCCGGTTGCCAATGACGTTGCCAAACCAACGAAGCTTCCCGGTATACTCACAGCGCGTGCTCCGGGCCCATCCCGTCGTTTGCAGGCCGTGTTCCCCACGGCACCGGATGGTAGGGCCGGTTTTCCAGGGACGCCGCAGTTTTCGGCCATGCGATTGATTATCTGGGTCTTTTCTTTGACCGTTCCGGGGCTCACTGCAACGTCCTGGATGCTCTCTTTTTTCACGCCTGCGTTTCCCTGCCAAGTAAAAAAAAAACACGACTCAGGCACAGTGCTTTCTGAGCGGAGCTCAAAGTTCGGTAAAAAAATAATGAACCATAAGCTTATATGGTTCTATTTCTTACATAATTAAATCGCCCTTCTTCGAGGTAACTGTCACATTACTACATTAAGTTTACGGGTGGCTTCCAGTGCAAGTGCGGAAGCGTAGCACAGTTTCCGAGCTTCCACTATATAGCCTCGCATTGCAAATCAGCAATTAAGAATATCACACTGCGAAACGTACACGAAGAAACAAATTTGCAGTTCGCTTCAGAAGAAGACTACGGTAGAAGGTGAAGTCGACATTGGCGGTGCAGAAACCTCACAGGGGTGAACGCGCGGCTGTACGACCCAAAATATGCTCAACAGTAGAATGTCTAAATTGAACCCGGTTACGGTAAGCAGGGGCCCGATTTCAGGCCGCGATAACCGCGTCCTGAAATGCGAGCAGAAAGTGAGAGCCTATAGTGCGTATATTTGTTAAAGCAATAAAGTAAATCAGGAGCCCTCCCCCTTTCACGCCGGCCTATACATGTGTAGGTTTCGGCCATCACGTCCACTACACTGACTCGGCAACGGTGTTGCTAAACAACAGGCCAGACATTTCCTTCTTTCACGGGCAGTATACATTAAGCGCGCTGCAACGGTATTAAATATAGTGCGCAGAGAAAGGTCCGAGCATGTGTTATCTGTAGCAGCCGGTAACATAACGATTACACGAAGCGAATCCTCGTTCTGTAATACCCAACCGTATGCAGCCAACTGCTGTAAAGAATGAACGGATAACGTAAATGGCGCTATCTGTAGCCTTTCATATAACTGAGGTAAAGATTTGATAAAGACAAAGGAAAATGGAGAGAATTACAACGTACCACTGGTGTAACACGAACCTAAAAACGGGCTCCCCAACCAGTGCTGGTCATTGCGTAGCACGTATTTCGACTATGATTATGCACTTAGATGGTTGCGAATGTTTAATGGTCAGCTGTCATCTCAAGGTTGGCGTCCTCGTACGTCGTTGTTCGCGTTATAACCGTCAAACCGTATAAATTGACTTTTTCAGCACTTATTGTTAGTCTTCCCAGAATTCTAGTGAATGCTGATTATATTTGTGTGCAGTTCCCTCGCAATCGCAGCGAGAAGCCATTTTTATCATCTTTCTTTTTGATTGACGTTCATTATAATTACACATCCGTTATATTCAAACAGCTGTGTTTATATCCTCGTGTACTTATATCATAATTTTCTTTAATCCTGTAACCATTCTGAATGATTAGGTACCAGCGCATTCTGTACGACAAATGCTTGTCGGTGTGTTCATGTTTTTGCTGCCAGGGTGGCACGACCAAGTCCGGTGTTTTTTGTTGTTTTTTTTTTCAGCCTTTAGTCGTGTCCCCCAAGGCGTATTGTAACAACTTCGACTTGAATAAAATGAAATGAATGAATAAAACACGATGCAGAAGCAACTCACCCAAACCATCATCTTTCGCGTTCTACGTGACGCCATTAGACAAAAAGAATGTTTAACATACGCCGCCAGTGTTATGCGAGTGACACTATATATCGCTATTACTGGCAAGGTGACACCTACATAATACATACACTCTCCACAGGAAATTAATGGTGCAACGGTGGCCAACATTGCACACTTACTAAAGCACAGCATGCTCAATAAGGATGTTCCAAGTGAGTATCACACAAGGAATGAGCTTCTCTTTTGTTCGCTTTCTTTTCCCTTTGTATCGCAATCAATACGCTTCAATTAAAACCTACATTAGCGACAAGCTGCATTCCTGGTTGGCTCTACATGGCTGCGTGTAAAAGACGCGGTGCGTGCGCGCGCACAATTTCCGTCTCGGCGTCGTCTCTTCTGAACTAGTCGCAATACGAAAGCTGGACATCGGTGCCAAGGTGCGCCTTCGACGCTCGAACTGGGGCGATTTCAGCGCAGACAAGACAAAAATGGGTGAAGGGGGGGCAGCAGTGTTTTCAGCCGTATAGGCAGGTAAACAAGGGGGGGGGGGGATGATCGACAAGCATGGAAAAGAGTCAACGGCCTTTGCGTCTGCGCCATGCATTGCTGCCCAATCCCGGGAAACAAGCGGTTCTGTCTCGCGCGAATACCGCATGTTGCGCAGCCTAACCCCGACCGTGGCAGCCCACGACACACCTCCCTTGCCTTCTCCTCCGGGCCAGCGCGAATCTTACGCTCACAGCGCGAGAAATAAATACCGTAGGTCAGAAGGCCAATGCTTTCGTACGCTACCGAAGGCCACAATGTTGTCAGCACAGAACCGGATGAAGCTATATAGAGTACGAGGGAGACAAAAAGGGGTTCGTTAGCAACAGCTGTCCCGATACGCGCGTCCAGTCCGCTTCCCTTTATCGCGCTACCAGCGGGGCACCGATCCTGCTGCCCGCATACCTGCCGCCGTGCTCCGACGACAACCGCCTTCGCCCAACGCGCCGATACGCCTATAGCGTGACGCGCTACGGAAGCCCTATCTACAGGACGACAGCAAATATTTTGCCGGTCTCAGAGCCAGCCGCCTATAGCAGTATCTATGGGTCGAAAATGTGCGCATAATTAGCCCGTCTCATCGGCGCCACCGCTGTCCGTCGCCGAAAGAGATAAATACCAAACAGTTATTAGGGAAGGAACAGCCGACACGAACCACCGTATCCGGAATTAAAAAAAAAGATTTGATGTCAAATCGTTAACATCATATTCAGAAAATAGCAAACTCGTATGCCAGCGAACCAATGGACAACTTATCAGAAAAGCTGAGATTTTCAAACAACATAAACAAAAAAAAAAGTGGTGAGAAGAGAAGAGAGAGCCTTTCACGCCGGTGATGGAGCCGTACGATGGAATCGCGATGCAAATGTAAAGGGTTCCCAGCAACGACACACGCCAAGCGGAGGGTACATGCGACTCCGCATTACAGAAAGGCGCACGACATCGTCAACACCGGATTGAGCAGACAGGGAAAGCCCGTTCAATGTGACCGCGTGGTTCGCTTTTTGCCCACTAATCTCACAATGCGATACAGCCTATCCGACAAGGCTAACGTTGGCGCTGAAGCTATGGCACTTCTATACCAAAGTTCGAGCAGCATCGTCGTCATTTCGCTATTTCTCACGTTTCACAAACAATAATAGAAAACGTGAAACGCTTAAAAACTTAGTAATAAAGCCAAATTAGAGCATATTACGCTCCACCAAATACCAAAAGCTCGAGGACTTTCGGGATTCGAGAGTACTCTACAAAGAACACGCACCAATATCAGTACATCTCGGTAAGCAAAACAGTGATACCTATGCAAGCAGACTGGTTGGTGGTGGCGGGGTCGAGTCTGCTGGCGGACGTGAAAGAACTTGTCAGTTGTTCGGTATACGTGGTCGACTACCAGATCCCAGCAAACGATTCCGCAGCGACCTATCCATCGGACGATCAGTGCGTCGCCAGCCAAGCGCGTCCCCTGTGCGCTCATCGACAATTGGGCACGCGTCAGCTATTCCAGGCCGGCCTATTGACAAACGTTTGCCATTTGCATGGTCGACGTATCTAGCGGAACCACCTAGCTAGGTGAACCGCAAACGGATGGAAGCAGGTATGTACAGACCAAGGAAAGCGCTGTCGTGGGGCACAGTACAAAGGGCTAAAGGCGACTGCCGGTTACACAGGGGTCACGCACGACTTTGCTATACTGGCATTTGGCAAAGAAAAAAAAATGAAAATGCTCATACAAAGTTCGCTCAGATGAATATTTTATCTTTGAACCGGCCTAGATCACCAAGTATATATTATATCTAGTCGAAATGAACAAACCAAGCAGTACCTTAACTATACGCTATAGGTTAGGTCTCAAACTAGATCACTTGACACCCACGGAGCTGACGACAGCAACGAGACAGAGATTCTCAAGCAGAACTACCCGTGCTATACTTCATATCATATGTCTCACTTCCATTCAATTGTTGGGGTTTTAACGTCCCAAAACCACGCTATTTGAAATGCCATTGTGGAGGTCTCCGGAAACCACTTCGGGTTCTTTTAACAAGCACCTAAATATAGACCCTCTGGCCTCAGGCATTTTCTCTAATGTTACACAGAAAATGCTCCATTATATTCCCTTTTCTGGAACATCCCCTTTTGCAGAACCGAACACGAACGACAAATGTTACAGTATAGCGTTTGCCTCACTCGCTCAACACACTGCTAAGTAGTGAAATCAAGTTAGAGAAACGCGGCGCAAGGGACATTCAAAAAACACTTCCTGTAATTATTCTACGCGAAAACACTTGCTGTACGAGATGAAGAATGCTCCATTTGCATGTTATTCTCGTTTGTTGTTTTTCCGTTTCTTTGGATCAATCAATGGAAAAAAAAATGTTTACTCTATAGCGATCGAGTATCAGTACTTATTTATAATTACACATACTATGTACCTTTTTCATCGTGAATATTGTGCGAAAAATTGGGGGACCCTTGCGCTTCGCCTTTAAGAGTTGAACGCGATAACGATATTCTGTTCCTATCGTGCGTACTTCACAATATTTTTCAACTGTCAATACCTCTCTTTTTTTTTCATGCATGTAACGCACTAATTAATTTTATTAACATTCGCACTGATTTTACGACGGTACTTGTCATATTTCGTTGTGACGTATGTAACGCGCTTGTTTGATTTTGTAAAGCAGTATTTGCACATACTTGTGTGTCTTTATTGTACGCTTTGTATATAAGAGGGCTTGGGCTTTCCTCGAGCGGACTATATCGCTTTTCGCCCAAGCCTGTCCACATCTTCACGACGTAAATAAACTTTCATTTGACTTGATCTGAATTTCGGCTCCACCGAAAATGCGACCACCCCGGCCTGTATTCGATCCCACGACCGTCGGGTCTGTCTCATTTCTGTCTCTAGAGCCATCGTGCGTCTTCACTTTTGCGACATCCACGGAATCGGCGCACATTTCGAAAGCATGAACCAACAGTCAATACTTAATTAGGGCATGAGACGTATGTCCAGTCAACATGGCTCAAGAACGCAGTTAAACAGCAGGAACCAGAAATGCGTTTAACAGATACCAAAACACTTACAGAAACGTTTTGAGGTGTGCCGGCGTTGATGCACAAACATGGCGAATATGCTGGCCTATATCCTATACCTAAAGCAATGCTACACCAACCTAATGGCAAGAAGATTTATTTGTAAAACGCATGCGTGTTCCTGAACGTAAATGAGCGTTTCCGCCATCCCTTTTACGCACCTACTGCAAGCAAAGGAGAGCCCAAAATGCCATAATTATTCTTTCATTCATTATGCACATCCTTAAGCACCTTGCTATATCAACTGAGACGCGCAGAACGTGAGGCGCTGTTCATTTGACGTTGTTATGTGGGGTTTAACGTCCCAAAGCCACCATATGATTATGAGAGACGCCGTAGTGGAGGGCTCCGGAAATTTCGACCGCCTGGGGTTCTTTAACGTGCACCCAAATCTGAGCACACGGGCCTACGACATTTCCGCCTCCATCGGAAATGCAGCCGTCACAGCCGGGATTCGATCCCGCGACTTGCGGGTCAGCAGCCGATTACCTTAGCCACTAGACCACCGCAGCGGGGTTGTCCACTAGGCGAAACGGCTGCATACTTTACAAGGAACAAAGTGTGCGGAAAACGTTTGAGTAACCTGGCTATATTTACTCAAAACAACAAATATTTCGCACGACTGTTATAACCCCAGTAGTTAAGAAAATAAGCTGCATTCTTTTTTTTAATGTTTTTATATTTACCGGCGAAAAACGCGCTGCCTTGCTGAAACACGGCTAGTAAGTACATGCTGTAACACAGAGGCGGTGCCAGGGAGAGGTATTGCGAGCACCCCCCCCCCCCCCCCCCACCCTAAAAAATGTCCGCTTGACCCCCCTCCCCCCCTTTCATGAGCAAGCACATAGTCAAAATACAGCGTATATATTTCCCAGCCTACTTGCCCTCCTGAAGGAAATCACTTGTCGTCTGTGCCCCCCTCCCCCGAAAAAAATCCCTGGCATCGTTCCTGCTGTAAGAGCTAGAAAAATGGCCGGACACGTCTGAAAGGCCCACAGTCTCATTAAGTGACGGGCAGCCCTATCACCCACGAAAACAATGACCGCTCTTTGCACAAACTCGTTCTCACAAAACTCAGCTTCTGTCACGAGTCTATTACTTTGTCCCGTCGCCTTTAGCGTCAGAAAATCAAAGTTCTATAATGAACAAACGGTGCGTTCATTCGAGACATTACATGACGAGCGTTGCCAAGACCGATGCGGTACTCACGATCGAATTTGACTTCAAAAAAACAGCAGAGAACACAAGACATCTGTAACTTATCTGGAACTACACACTGCGAACATCAATAACGCCGACATAAAGAAAGCATCCCAACGTAAACAGCGAGACGGAACAACGCTGCTGATTGCAATAAAGAACACATCGTTATAACTTTGCGAAAAGTTTTAGCCCTGTATAAACAACAATGCACATATCCAGAGATTAGCGGTACCAACCGGTATTACATTTAGTCTATAGAGAATGCCAGCGTTTCGGATGACGAGTGCAGTCGCCAAAGACTGTTTGCGTGCAACTTCGGGAATAAAAATAATGAATTATGCTGGAATACTGCTTAATCGTAATAAAACAAGTGCTTCGGACAACCCAGGCACACTATGCATTCGCGTAAAGTGTATCGTAAACAATGACGGCCTGCTATTGCGATTGAAGAAGCGAGACGATACCCCTTCAAAATAGCTGCGCCTCCAACTACCAACCGTTTCGCGTCCTCACAATCTCCAATATTACTCGGGCCACAATGAAGATATGCAGAACCGTGACGAATGAACGACGCTTTTCGAGCAGGTTCATAATGAAAGGAAACTACTCGAAGAGAGCCGCATGGGAACTTTGTTTCCTCCACGAGCCTCATTTTGCGGCGGCTGGTCCGGATGCTCCTTTGCGTTGGCTTCCCGCGAAAGCAAAGTACAGGTTGATGCAACTCTTTCCCTGGATATAATATTTTTTAAAAAAGTAAAAAAAAACACCTAATAAGGCTTGAGAGTTAGCTACAGGGTAATGTACGACTCGAAAACTAAGGCGAGAGATAAAGAAACGAGAAAAATTTTTAAAAAGAAGCGTCAATAACCCCCCGTGCGCAGCAAATTATCCCACACAGACTACAAAAAATAAAGCTTAAACAGCAGATACCCCTATTGCGAGTCGGTGGTCTTGGGTGTCGCGCAATGCCTCGTTTCGCTTCGGGCTTAGCGCTATACAAGATACACGGAGCCCATGAAGCACTTTGGCACTAAGGCAAACGCCAATTAGAAAAGGCCGGCATGAGGCAAACCAACGGGAAAACTGATACATACGACGTCACGGGCCCTGCGACGCAAGCACGCACCGCAGCCGAGGCGCGGAAACCTGCGAAGGAACGCACCAGCGCAGCCGACGCACATCCTGCGCATCGCTCGCTGCGCTACGAGGCTCAATCGGAGGCAGATGTTCAAAGCTGCGCGTGGCGGCGCAGGAAAAGGCAGCCAGGTAGCGGTATAACTCGCGGAGTTTACACAAGTGGCCCCGCAGCCAGGTCGCCAGACCGCGATGCTCGCTGCCTGCGCCAATACCACGAGTCCGCGCGCTTCCGCCGGCCAGTTGTCCCCTCTCCGCAGCTTTTCATGTCCGTGCCATGGCGATACCAGGACGAGGTATACAGTACGTGTCGTGTCGGATACTAATGTTTGGATGCTACGGACCACGCGAACGTTAAGAACAAGTGGCCCACAACATAACAGGAACTCACGAAAGCGACACCTAAACGAGCGAGAATAATGGTTACTCTTGCGCGCGTCTCCCCAAATCAATGCGTCATGTTCCCCATCGGCTCAAGCGAATTCGTTGACAGAAGAATATAATTAGCTCCATTATCAAATGTACAAACAAAAATAAACCAATAGCCGGAAATAAGCACCTCTTACCAACTTCAATCTTATGCCACACGCAAAACGTAACGCATTTCATTCCGATTGTATTTCTTGATTTGATATGTGGGGTTTAACGTCCCAAAACCACCATATGATTATAAGAGACGCCGTAGTAGAGGGCTCCGGAAATTTCGACCACCTGGGGTTCTTTAACGAGCACCCAAATCTGAGCACACGGGCCTACAACATTTCCGCCTCCATCGGAAATGCAGCCGCCGCAGCTGGGGTTAGATCCCGCGACCTGTGGGTCAGCAGCCGAGTACCTTAGCCACTAGACCACCGCGGCGGGGCCCGATTGTATTTCTGCGATTACGTGCAAGCGAACAAGTTGTACCAATAAAAATACTAATTAACTAACTCACTAATAAAATTTAATGTACCAACGAAGCCCGTAGCTAGAAATCTTTTTCGAGGTGTTACTTCTCGGTAAAACACCCCCCTCCACACGATTGCCGAAGGGCCCGGACCACCGAAAGCATCCCCCCCTGGCAACAAGTCTCATTTTAACTTTTGCGTACATATAATTTGAAAATATACAGGCTTGCGAATGTTGATGCCATTTAAACTAAGTAGAAATCGGGAGAATAGGACTATATATAGTTCTGATAATTTTTCAAAAGCATACCTTCGAGATGACTGCCGTTCACTGTCACTTAATACACCAGCTTTCTACTTCAGTTAATTAACTATTCCCTTGGACATGCGCATGGATCAAACCTAGATGGGAACAAAACATGCGGCGCCTTTTTTTTTTTCCTTTTAGAAGCGAAGCTCCTCTTAGTCTAACCTTGTCACTGGTCACGCGTAGACTATAAAACAAAGAAGGCAAAAGAAATGGATGGTCATTTCTCGTCTCATTTCCTAGATGGCGTTACTCTGCCGCTACTCTCCGATTGGCTGCTGCGCGCGCTTTCCCCAAGTACGCGGAGAACGAGTGCCTCTCTCAGTCTCCGGCGGATCGTTGGTGCGGCATGGACGAAGCAGAGCGGCGGGCACGTTGAACAAGTTTGCGCTCGGCTTCCTTGGCTGGCATCTCGTCGGTGTTACTCGCGCGCCGTCTGTATTCTCGAACGCGATCGGACGCATGTACGGACGGACGAACGCTTCGCACCGCTCATAATCCTTCACTCTATGGATATGCTGCAATTTTTTTTTCAAACAGTCAACTTCACTTTATTTAGAGTTGAGAAAAACGCAGTTTGGTTCTGACAATATGGTCGGGCTTGCTTGAACAATTTTTTGCCAACGTGTCCCTGTGAGATGGGGCTACAGTGGGCAGCACCTTCACCGCACTATTGTGTGTAGGTGGCCGGTGGCGAACATAGAAATGTACGCAGCGGCAATTTTCTGTGAGCGGTGCGAGCCGATTGTCGGCATATGACATACGTTAACTGCAGCCTACTCGTGATAAGTATGCAGTCCATTACCGAATTGATGAACGAAGCGGGCCAAACGTTGATATTACTAGTGAGAGAAACGCAATCTGCCAGTGAAAAGGATGCTGATGCTTGGCGACTGTCTCCATTTCCGCACTGTCCCGTGTCTTGTATTTTAAATGCGAATGCATTTTTAGTCGGGCTACGTCTTGAGTCCATCGGGATCCGTCCACCACCCTCTCCCATAGCAACCGCTGCGGGCGCGAGCACTTATCCTCACCCCTAGCAACCGGAGCACGTGTTGCGAGAGAGTTTAGGAGAGGGTAGGTACAGTGCTTCGCCCACTCCTTTTCTCGCCGTTCACTCTCTCTCCTCTCTGCGCCCCATTTTCCTGTCTCCTCACGCCTCACTCTCTTATGTCTTCTATCCACTTTTCTCCCATTCCCCATCCCCGCAAGCGCTGCGCCGTGCTCCCAACCGGGATGCTCAAATTTGGCGCCTTCTTTCTCTTCTAACCACCACCACCACCACTCTTGACCATTCGCTGTCTGGGTGCGCCTCTCAAGAACATCAGTAAATGTGTGCTCGAGACGCCGCTGTGAAACGCCAACGCCAAGCCGAGAACGCTGCTTGTTTCGTTCACTTCACAGTATTTTTTTAACCGTGCATGCAAAAGCTGGAAACGTATACCACGTTTGAAAAACCCCACGTACGGCGAACGGCGCTATTGGCTGCACGGTGTAAGTTAAAAAAAAAAAGAAAACATTATTCTTCTACCGCCGGGTGGTCACGTGCGAAGCGCCGTTAAGAACGCTACGCAATGTATTCGCCTTTCCTCACGATTCGCTTCGGGGAGGTGGGGGCATTTTTTTTATTTGCAAGTGCTGAGCTTGTGTCTCACCTACTACGCACTGCTGTAGAGCGACGGACTTCTTTACTTGCTTCACGCATGCTGGTCTTGGATACTACAAAAAAAAATATCACTGCCATATCCACAAAGTGAATGATGTTGGAGGAACCTGCTCGGAAGTGCACGGGGCGTTTCTTGGCGAGAACATTTCTGAAGGAAGGCTTGTTAACGAGCCGGCGCATGACGTGCACGTCGAAGGCAGCGTTGTTGGGCACGTTCCGCGGCCGCAACTGCACAGTGTTGGCCTCGTCGATCGGCACGTTAACCACCTGCCCCTTTTTGCCACACTGGCCGCTGCCGTGAGCAAAATGCCAAACGCTCATAAATGGCAGACGTGGAGCTATCATGCGTTCTCCAACGGGGCTGAGAGCAGGTGAGTGGCTTGGGAGAATATCGGTACCCGTGCGTAACACTGATCGTAGGAACTTGTCACGTGCTACCGTGCCTACCAAGCCAACACACACACACACACACACACACACACACACACACATACATATATATATATATATATCATTTACATTATAATTGGCTAATAACTTCCCCTATACCTTCCTTGGCATTATTATCTGTTAGATCTCATTTTTATTCTGTAAAAACACGAAACAACGAGCCCTCAAGTATACACTTGTTTCCCTGATTCATTAACGAGGGTCTCGTACTGGCAGACTTGGTGCCTCTAGGTTGTATACGGGGGACTATTGGTCAGCTGCCAGTTAGTAATAAGTTCACGTGCTACGTGACGCCAAACAGGCTCATAAAGAGTGTACCACACTCGCCGCCATGGCTACTAGTGGCGCTGACTGACACTCCCACGTTTAAATTGACATATATACCCAATAAAGTGGCTGGGGGGATAGCTGTCGTGGTAGCTCAGTGGTAGAGCATCGAACGCGTTATTCGAAGGTCGCAGGTTCGGATCCTGCCCACGGCAAGTTATCTTTTCACCCACTTTTCTTTCTTCTCACTTACATTACAATTGGCCTAATAACTTCTCCTATACCTTCCTTGGCATTATTGTCTGTTATATTTCATTAATATTGTATAAAACACAAAAAAAACGAGCCCTTAGGTATACACTTGTTTCCCTTATATATATATATATATACCTTATATTCCTGGGCCATGAGAATCGCGAATACGCATCCGCACTTTCAGCGCGCTTGTTCTTCCTCCAATAACGGTATAAAAAGGCGACACTTCAACATGCAGCGTTCCCCAATTAAATATCCACATGACAGTGATGCAACAAAAGTTCGGTAATTAAATGGGACAAAGTGTTTTCTAAGCGAATAATGTCTGCCACCTCTACCAGTTGTAACAACGCCGCAAAAGCACTCAAAATGGTGTTGAACATAAATAAAAGAACTTTTCATGCGAAATTATACGACATAGGTGTGAGGCACGCTGTCCGGGTTAACATTTTACCATCTGAATTCTTTAAAAGCAAACCCAAGTCTAAATGCACACACACACGTGTGTGTGTGTGTGTGTGTGTGTGTGTGTGTGTGTGTGTGTGTGTGTGTGTGTGTGTGTGTGTGTGTGTGTGTGTGTGTGAGAGAGAGAGAGAGAGAGCACACGTGCGAGAGCGCATCTTCACCTCTCTACCACCACTGGTTTGCATGAATATACATATGGCCTAGCTCCTATTTACTTCCTCTCAGATGTGCTGGTTCTCTACTCTGTGAGCTACAGCAGCAGGCAGTAAAAAGAAAAACGACACCTAAATAATTTCAGTGCAATAACGAATGAATGAATGGCTTCTTGTAGAAAAAAAAAGTAAACCTCGCAGCATCTTTTCTCCAAATTCCTAGCTTAGTACAGCTGCTTTGTCTTTCGCTCCCTCAATTACCACGAACACGAATTCAACTACTAAAACTTCAAAACGAAAGCACATTTTCGACGAAGTCCCCACTTCCTGCCGAAGCCAGAAATGTCAGATGAAAAAAAGCGAAAGAGAGAGAGAGAGCCTTTGCCATCTACAGCACACTGCCCAAATGAACAGTATGCATGGAAATATTTATCAATGCTGAAAACAAACATTGCACACAGTTTTTGTGCAGCAAAGCATGTGGGGCGACATGCAACAGACTAATATTAAATATAATTTTCCACCAAAATATGAAAGGCAGTACTGAGGTGGTTCAGCCAGTTCAGCATTTCGGATTTTTTTCTTTCTTTACTGGAATAAAAGCCGTTTTGAAGCAATCTTGCAAAAGGAAAAAATGGTGCATTGTATCATTTTGAATATATATGCAAACTAATATTTGAGGCAGATTCTTATTACTGCATTAACAAGAAGGTTGCTGCTCTACAGCAAATAAAGAGACAAGACTAATAGTCAATTGGAAAGCAGTCGTCAATCACACTCGCCTTTATATGGAAGTAAACCATGCTATATTGCAAACCAACTTTGATTTCGTTAGTCATGAAACCAGTCTTTATTAAAGTGCACGCGAAACCACACACTTTTTTTTTAATATCAATGTTGAAATTATGCAACAAGGCAGAATAGACACAAAAATTACGACTGCACAACGATGTTGCATAGTCAAGAATTAAACAGAAATTGACAGCAAAGCAAGCCCTTCTGTGTTCTTATCACAAGATAAACGAGGGTATCGTTCTGGCAGACTTGGTGCCTTCAGGTAGTATACGAGGGATTGTTGGTCAGCCGCCAGCTCATAATAAGATCACGTACTGCGTTACGCAAAAACAGGCAGAAAAAGTGTTCAACGCTGGCCATCATGGCAGCTGATGGCACTGACACTCCCATGTTTAATTCACATATATACACAATCAAGTGAATGGTGGGATAGCCGCCATGGTAGCTCAGTTGGCAGAGCACCGGAAGCGTTATTCAAAGGTCGCAGGTTTGGTCCCTGCCCAAGACAAGCTATCTTTTGATCCACTTTTCTTTGTTCCCGTTTACACTACAATTACCTCATATAACATCCCCTCTCCTTTACTTAGCATGATTGTCTATTAGATCTCATTATTACTGTGTCTAACAAAGAAAACACAAACCCTTAAGTGTACACTTCTTTCCTACGTAAGATATACCTTGGTCAGATTCACCTCAACACACACACCATGTATTCTGGTGAAGCATGATTTAAGTGGTAGGAGAAGACATGGCATGTTTGGTTTCTGCAATCACCAGGTGTAAAAACATAATCTCAACCACAAAAATCAACCTAATCAGAAAACCTGACTACCAAGAAAGCAATTTTATTGCAGATGAGAACATTATGTTCGTCACTGCCTAGGGCTCACTACGTCTTGTCATCAGCTCGACTTACTAATATGGCAAAGGGCTTATCACGTTTAATAACGATTTGCTATATTTAGGCATGCAAATAACTGTATAATACCAATATCGAGTAAGGCAGCACAATGCATGCACAATATTGAGTCAGCATTCAGACACTTCTAGCACTATGCTGCTAGATAAAGCCGTAGTTTACTTTCTGTCACCTCAATCGGTTTGCACAAATCATAGATTGCTTCATTTCCCACTTACTAAAATTAAATAACAATATTACCAGAAGCGATTGCCCTGCAACAATGTTGTACCATTAATTAGCCACCGTTCGAACTTCCCACTGCCACCAAAAGCACATTTTGGCAACCAATTTTGAATGTTCCTGAGCGAGTGGCCAGGCGGATACATCAGGCTTGTTCAGCGATTCCACTTTTTGCACACCATTGCTACCTAGCAATAAAAGTTGTCAATTTTTAACCATGGGCTCATGAAGCATGGCCTGTAACACTTTGGTTATAAAATGAATTGGCACTGCTTCCCTTATTCCACATATGCTAAAAAAGATATTCATATTAGTGCCTCAAGCTGCTTTACTTTCTGCTGAAGACCAACAAGCTTCCTGTATGCAATAAGAATTACTTGAGAACCCTAGAATGTGGAACAGACTAACTTAGCTGTTTGCAAATAACTGCTATTCAGCTTCTTTCTTCCTTTTACAAACTGTTATTAGATAAGCCAACATGTTTGTATACAAGAAACCCGTCTGAAGACAGACGAAGCAAAGACATGATGACGGCGCAACAGGTTTACTATGCTCTATTGAAAAAAATGTCAAAAAATTTTCAGATACAATCTTGGCACTCGGCAAGATCCTACACAATTTTCAGAGTACCAGCCACCACAAGTAAAGGACTACAAGAAGTGGGCTGATACCCACAATTGGAACTGATCTCTATCCAGTGTCAAACAGCGTCCCAAAGTGGAGGAACAAGAGATGAAGCTGGCATGCTCTCACTTTTATAATGTTGCAATTTTAAGTCAACTGATATGAAGAAAAGGAGGTAGGATTCTCAATATTTTACACTGTCCACACAGTGGCATGCATGCGTGTTCTCTCATTTCAGTAGATAAATTGTTACTTGGTAGCTTGACACAAATACCCATCATCTTAAGGAACTAATTCACTTTATCATGAGAGATGTATCTAGGTATTTCTGGATTAATGGGTAAAGCACCAAACTGCTATGCAGAGACACCTTGGTTGACTCCTCCGTAAGAAGAAGTCCGAAATGAGGCACAGCAGTAAAGCAGCACAATGTTCCCGATACAACAAAAGGATAGCCTTTGATTAAAATAGAACTATTCAAATTTCAAAGACGAATTAACTAGTGCCCTCCAAGCTTTCACAGGAAGTGACATATAGTAAGGAAGGAGTTCTGCAGAAAAATGTGTGGAAATGGCAACCATTTTTTAGGTGTCATGTAAATTATGTATGAATGAAAGAAGGAAAGAACTAACAGACAATAGCCAAGGAAAGTATAGGGTATGTTAGCATTTGCCGTAATCATGATACTAATGTGAAGAAATTTGAATGAACTAAAGGATAACTTGCCACCAGCAGGGACCGAACGTTCAAGCTTCAAATTATGTGTGCGATGCTGTACCAATCGATCATTTTCATAACCAGCAAGCACACTCCCCTGCACAGCACATTCACTCAACCAATGGCAGCACTTGTCGTGTTTTCAGCAAGGATGAAGTCCCAGGTGCTTGTGCTGGAGCTTGTGTATCATATGTGTTTACTTCAAGAGAGCTGAGTCCTCATTTTCTGCATAATGGCACAAGCAAACTGAACTTGAACACGTTTGCAGAAGTAACTAGCGGCCATTATTATTGGTGATAACATTTTTGGCAGTACTGCGGAAGCTACAGAAATGAAACACTTGCCGGCACATGTCTAGACAATAGCATTCATTTTAATTTTCCGATTTTCAGAGTTACGTAAGTAGTTTAAGTAAATACAGTTTTCTTCAATATAGAAATATAAGTATGGCAAGCAGTTGTGGTATAAACATGGCGTACCCGATGCTGAGTGGGCCGCGTGTGGCCGAAAACTCGTCATTTCATTTTTTGAGACAGATATACTTGAAATGCAACAAGTGGCTGTCAAAACAGACTAAGCAAGTTCTCTGCAATGTCTATGCTGGAATAAGGTGCCATCAGCTTGAATTGACGAGGAATGCTGTGTGCTGGACTGTCGCAGTGCGCCCCAGAGTGAGTGAACAAACAATGACCCAAATTGAAACTGATGCCCTGCGGGCCCCAGTTGCTTCCCCCAAGTGCAAGAAACTGTGTTTCTCAGGCACAGCTGACAAACGCAAGACTGGAAACATGGGGCTGCCGCCAACAATATGACACGCTTGGGTTGGCGGCATTGCACTGCTAAGTGCACAGTTACTGCATGGGTAATGAAGTGCCTATTGCCAAGAAGCTCCACAATGACATAATCAGTGACCCTGACATGGACATGTCCAACATACCAGGGTTTGAGACTATAAATGTTCCCAATCAATCACGTGAGATGTATACTCGCGTATCTGGACTAGAGTATGTCCACCATAGGTTGGCGAACTCACTCAGACTCAGATCAGTCTTAGTGAATACAGGTGAGTAATATTTTTGCAAGTTTGAGTCCGATTGAGTCCGGTTCAAGAAACTTTTTACAAGTGTGAGCCTGAGTGAGTCCAGCAAAAGAAAATTTTGGCGAGTCTGAGTGAGCCCTAAGCATAAAATATATTTCACAGGTGAGACAATTTTTGCTGACCTATGTGCTCCACGTCACTTTTCTCGACTGAACACAAATACAAAGAAGCTAAGCTTTACTCTTAGAAAGGCCGCGAAATGCTCTGAAAACCTTTCAAGAAGAAAACAACATTTTGAATATCGGTATATATACATAGTAATTCGATGCATCTATGTAACTGATCAGAATGTCACTCTCCCGTTCACATTTTGCATATATACATTTTTCTCAATGCATTAGCGCAGCGAGCAAGCAAAACCAAAACTGGAACTGAAACCGGCTGCAAGTTGCCGGCCTACTTGCGTAGTAATCCAAATGTGCGGATGGCCCACCTCAGTAGCTTTCGCTCCAAAGCCAAGATAAGTAGTCACTGAGTATACCTGGGCTAAGCGAATCGCCGGAAAGCTAGCTCTGCAATACAAAAAGGGCTATTTGAGCTGCAGCGACAATCGCACTGCCATTCACATTATTCAGTATAGCTGTGCATTTAAACCTGGGCACATTAGTCCGCCCTGCTCGTAGCTATGACGACTAGTGTGGAACACACCTTTTTAGCCTGCAGGCATTGCATGGCGCATGATCTTTTTATAAGCTGGCAGCTGACCAATATTCCTTCACATACTACTTGAAGGTATTAGGTCTCCCAGAATGAGACTTTTGCAATGAATTAACAAAAGAAAAGAAGATAAATAAATGTAAATTATGCGCGTGACATCAGTGAAAAAAGTGAGAAAGGGTGGAATAAACAAGCATATAGCAGTCGATGCAGTCATTATTTTAGCATTGAAGAAAGAAGACAAAGCTTAAGGTCCTGTCGTTTTATTTTTTTCTATGCTAACGTCCTCTTTTTCATTTTTTATCCATCAACACGCACTTTTACAAAGCCACCCAACTTGCCACTCTTGTCAAAAAGGGTTCGTTGACATTCAGTCTTGACACTTTATGATTTCTAAAAACTTCAATTATGTCATGAAACTATAGAATTTCAATGATTCATTACAAAACATTCAATGATTCACTGAAATTGTGCGTCATCATCAATGATGATGCAGGCACCTTGTTTGACATTAGTTTGCTGGAATGTGGCACTCTGTTAAAAGTAAGCACTTTTGGGCTGCCACTTGAGTTTATTGTTGCTTCTCTGGCTCACATAAATGTAATACCTAGCAGACAATTGCCAGTGCATGAACCATGACCAAGCTTGTCTGCTTGCAACGACTGCAACTGATGCAGAGCCTGTAGCAACTACCCGTTTGAATGCCTACCATCGGACACATCAAACGGAGGCAATCTGACATGCTTAGGAACTTGCTCATTTTTTATTAACTATATATTTCCCTTCACCTTCAGGATCTTTTTACTCCACCCTTTCCTCTCTCTTTCAATGTTTCAATGGTCCAGTGCCTCAGGTCCCCGTTCTTAGCAGACCTGTTCTTACTGGCTGATCAACGCCAGTCTAAGCTATCTGCCTTCAAGCTGTCAAATGCATATTTGTTGCCTCTGCTCAACCATTCTACAAACAGGCTCCTTAATGACAGCTTACTGTCACCCTCATCCCAGTTCTATGCCATTGAATAGGCAGAATATATAAAGACATAAAACATAACAGAAAATTTTTAGTATCATAGCCCTCGATAAAAAGATAAAAGCAGAAAAGCCATGAGGGGAAAAGGACACGAATTGACCAGCATGTTTACTTTGAAAGTTGTTCATAGATTAACGCTACAATTATACATGCCAAAAAATTATCAGCTGCATCAGCATTAATTAAATTTGTATTGTTTAACAATTGATCGAGCATAATGTGTATAACAAAGCATTGAAGCTGCTTACTACAGATACAGTAGTTGAGGTCCTTATTCATATAGGAACTTCCGTTTGAACACGCATGTAAACAAGCTTGTCAACCAAACCCATCAGAATGCAGCACAATAGTGGCAAAGAAGTAAGCAAGCAAGTATAAACATGGCTTAGCAGCAGAGTGCCCTAACCTCAAAATCCTGAATGCAGATCGTTGTAGTGTATCTGCTATGACGATAACTGTGCCATGTGGTACTCATACTTTTTGTTGAGTCACAATAATTTTATGTAAGTTAAAAAATTGTGCTTAGTGTTATATTTCTATTGGTGAAATTATGATATATTTGCACAGTCTTGTATTTTATACTCACTTGAAAAAAACTTCAATAATCATTCAGCATAATAAATGAAGCATCAATTCTGAGAAGAAAATTAATGCAAGATCATAAAAACTAAAAATTTATGTATTTGGACATCCCTGTCAGTCGCAGTTTATAGCGCACACATAGATTTTAAAAATAACGTGTTACAGCTGCCACTTTACTAGCGCTCTACATCATTACTTTCAGGGTTGCCCTCATTTACTGCTGAAACGATAAGTCATAAGACATGCCCCTCTAGGGCCCATCTGAAATATGTACACTTTCCGCAGGAATGCTTGCCTCCAGTCACCCCTGGTGGACCATTTCTGACTGATAGCTTGAAAATAGGATCACGGATGCATCTTCCTATTGTACTCATATACTACTTAACTATTTAGCAACAACACATTAGCACAGCATATTTACTGCTACGGTTTACCTCCTTCAATGTCATAAAGGCACAACTTAAATTTTATAGACCTTATGCAAAATCACTGTTATTTGTCGGAGGTTTGATGAAGCTACCGATTTCGCACCATGTTGGATGCTTGTGTACTAATCTTATTGCTGCCGCTTCTGTAGCTTCTTGCTTGTATCTGCTTTGAGAGTGTCCGATCTGGGCACAAGAGCATCTCTGATTTAATGATTTGATTTGTATGGTTCAACGTCCCAAAACCACCATATGATTATAATAGACGCCGCAGTGAAGGGCTCCGGAAATTTCGACCACTTGGGGTTCTTTAACGTGCACCCAAATCTGAGCACACCGGCCTGCAACATTTCCACCTCCATCGAAAATGCAGCCAGGAATTATAGGAAATAAAGCGTTGATAGCTATTTGAATATCATGAGTGTAGTGTAGAATGTGGTTGGTATAGGAGGCTTTAGCGTGAGACATGGCGAGACACGCGATGAAAAGTGCTGCGCATCCATTTCAAAGTGTATTTCATAAGGGGCAGTCTACATAGGTCGACCAGATGTATAATGCATTAAATATTTAGCGACTTTTCCTCTATTTATTATATGGAAATAAAAAATATTTCACTGTAGTCATCGACGCATGTTATGTACATACTAATTATTGCACAATTAAGATGTAAAATATTTCTGCCTCTCACACATGTGAAAAACTAACATGAAAAGTGTCAGCTGCTTTAAGAAGCAGGTGCCGATTAATTGCTATTTTTATGAATATCCTTCTGCAACGTGTTTATGATTAACACGATATGCTAACAATATTCGTGTTCCCATCGGCGCTTTCGGGGCCTCCGATGCCTTACAATTCAACCCAATCTAGCAAGACAGTTTTGGGAGGCTAAATGAGCGCTTGAAAAACTACCTCAGCACGTAACCAGTGATAGTGCACCCATGGTTGAATGTAACATGCATCTGTTGGAACAGCCTTTCTTAAATCTTACAACTTTCATACAAAGCGTGCCACACACAAGCACCTGCTACCATTTCATAACTTACAGGTATGAATGGGGGACTTTTCAAAAAGGATGGGGGGTCAGCTTCAGTGAGCAGCTGATCTGTGCTCTTCTTGACATTTAAATGAAAAGAAAGCAAGGGGGTGCAGTGAGGACATCTGGGCCCCCCCTCTGAATTTATTAGCAGTGATAGCACATGAAGTCCTTGAAAAATATGCATAGTAAGACAATTTGTGTGCAATGCATCCGACCAAGGGCTACCTATTAAACTCTTCAACCAAAAAACTACAATCATGCTCCAGTCAATGGTGTAGACAGGAGTAGCAGACAAAGCCCGTACTCCCCCCAGCCCCCATTGTTTTTCTTTTCTGCCATAGAATACAGAGTGCAAAATGACACTCGACCACGCTCACCTGCCCAGGCCCCAATTTGGATCAATTGCGTGCGCCCCGCCCCCCTCCCGAGTTATGCCACTGGTTCCAGCCAAATTGGTTCGTTAGCTGAGAATCAATTACACATACAATTACTAGCTGTCAGCCATCAGTTGTTGTCACAGCGCAATAAACCCAATAATGGTGTCAACAGCAGCACAGGCTTGCCCTAGCAGCAGAGATCGATGCAGCTTTGAAGCTTATACAGGCAGCCGGTTTGTCTGTGCCTGCAGGCACATGGCGCGAAAACGGTTTCGTTCCGGCATGACACGAAAGAGTTTTTTCTAATGAGCGCCGATAGTGTAGCACACCGCATCTATTAAAAATTGCGATTGTAAACATCAGTCGTAAGCAGCAGGCAGAGCAACGAAACGTTCTGCTGCTTCTCGTAGGCCGCCAGGAAATCTAATAAGTCAGTTTCCTGCAAAGATTTTTTTTTAGCATCCCGATTTCCTCAACCTGAGTGTCGCGCCACATGAAAATATCTCGCCACACATTGAAACATATGCTCCCAGGGTGCACATGTGGAAAGCACCCCGCCTTCAACATGACAGAATTGTGAAAAGTGGCTGCTAGATGGCAGAAGATTTTGCTAAAGGTCTATTGGCCACTGCACCAGAATATCGAGAGAACCATCATACAAGCATTTCGATGAGGTCCCAAACATGGCTTCCCACCATGAGTATATTGCTTCCGTTGAGTCAGCGCAAGTCATCTGCAGTCTCAGTTGGTGACGACAATCTCGAACTGACTAATCAATTACCAATAGAGTTACCATTTAAAATTGCATTGTGGAATACCATGGACACATTTGTTAACTTAATATCTACCAACATACGGTACCGTAAATCAAAACTTCAGCAAATTGCTGAATTCAAACTAGTGAAGTCATGCTCCAGCAAATGAATGCCTCGATTCATTTGAATGCTTCAAATCAAGAATTGGCGTACTTGAATTCTTCAGCACGTGGTGTGCCAGAGCGATCACTTTGTTTCTTGCAGCCTCTCAAGTTTTGTTTGGCTTGTGTTCTTGGATAAGCATGTGATCTAACCTTTTTTTTTGTAACCTATATATATGTGTGTCTTAACAATAATGAATTCGTTGAAAGTCTATTCTGATTCTCGACGTTTCTGTGTGCATTGTCTAAATTTTTGCACTGAGCAGTTTAATAATGGAATACCAACAAGCCCAATCTCACACCACTTTCCTCAACAACCTCTTTTTTTTAGCAGTAGATGATGCTGCTGCATTTTATATCACAATGGTTGGAAAAATCGTGGGTGGCAGAACATCTCATCTATTGCGGGGCTTCCGTGAGCAGTGACACAATGAGCACAGCACATGGGTGTGGTCAAGCTGTGGATCTGGAGCAGCAGGTATTATGTGCTTGCCGACCAAAACTGTGCATCGCAGCGGTGGGCATCTTGCAAGAGCAGTGCATGTGACATGAAGCTCTGTCTGCATATTGCAATGTCGTTACATCGCCACAACCACATGCTGTATGGTCGCTTGCATGTGAAACTGGCTTCAGATTCCCCACAATAAATAAGAAAGGACTAGTAGAATTTTTTACCTTGCTGTCCTTATTCCATTTGCTTGCACTCATTGCAGTGGACTGCGATAGGCAAGGCGTTGTTTCAAGCTAATTGTTATTTTATAACTACACGTTTTATAATGCAGAACGTCTTACAAAAAGGGCAAAGAAATATGACAGGCACAAGCTCTTGTGCCTGTCGTGTTTTGTCTTTTGTGCAAGAAGTTCTGTACTATAAAGCTTGTAATTACATCATAAGCAATTAGAACGACTGCCAGTTGGGCATGTTGGTGTACATTCATGACGGTGAAGCACTAGAAAAAAGGAAGACTTTTGAGAACCACTGGATACGGCATAATTAGCAACTGAAAGTTTTGTTTGAAATGAAATTTTCAGCTGCTTGTAGCGCCTTGTCTTGTGTTTTTCATAAGTCTGTTTTTTACAAGTGTTTCACTGTCATATAATGAGCAACTTGCTAAATAACAAGCAGTAATAATATCTGCAATTTTACGAGCCCAAGCCTTTATGTGCTTACGTAGCACCCAGTAGTGGAGGGTTCTGGAAATTTGGACCACCTAGGGTTCTTCAATAGTACGCTGATATTACACAGTATGCAAGCTTTTAGCATTTGGATTTCATCAAAGTGCGACTGAGATCAAACCAGCAACTTTTGAGTCAGTAGCCAAGTTCGGCAGCCCCTTTGCCACCATGGTGGCAAAAAGCAGTACAAGAGCTCTCAACAAATTGAGCTCGAACATAAATGTACAGCGAAATTCCTATAGAAATTCAATATTTCACTAATCTTTCACATTTTCACGGAGGCATCATAGAATGTGCGGAGTTTTTTCAACATAAAATCGAACTGCACTGAAATATATTTTTTTCCCAGAAGCCCCAACATGAAAAGTACACTTACCTCAAGCTCCTTCTCGACGCTGAATTGCCGTACTCTTTCCTCCACTTGCGAACCGCGACGGCCATGATTTTTTCGGCCCCTTGGAGGTGGCAGGGGCATGTCAGGCCTTTTTGGGCTTCCACCAATAGAGTGTTTTTTTTGCGGTAACGGAGGTGGAACATCTTCATAGCAGTTGTCGTCAACTAACAGGCAGGGGCTTGAGTGGATACGGCTAACACCGATCGGAGAACGAGGAGGGTATTCACTTGCAGCTCTCGGACAGTCCGGAGAGTAATGCCTCCATTGTGGTTGCTGCGCAGTGTGGCCTGGTGGAGGTGATGAGTACTCTCTAGGTTGGTCCTGAGACATTAATCCACTACAATTGTCGGTTTCTTCTATAGATGGGTACGATGGAAGTGACAGGTCATGCCTGCTGTTATGAAGTTCTTCAAGGTACTCATTGCGAAGTATGAGAAATTTGGTTCCCTGTAAAAACGCCACAAAAAACTCATTCAAATACACAAAAAAGAAAAATAATAATTGGAAGATCTACTCTTTTAAAATGTTAATCAATTATCCATTCTTTCAGAAAACATGAACCTGCCCCAATAGATGGAATTATAATGTTGCATCACAATCAAAGCAACTGGATACATCAGAAATTCAGACAGCAGTTTCAAAGGTGTATGAAAGCAATTAGTAAGTGCTGAAAGCATTCGAAAATTCCTTTAATATACTACAAAATGCAAATGAATATCGTGAATCAATATGTCCCCTAAATTTACATATTCAATATATACAAGGACGAGAACAAGCTGTAAAATAATGAATAGCTTAGTTTGACAAAGAGAAATGACAAGTGAATATTGTTGCACATGACATGATCGTCCATAAATGGTTTCAAAGACAAGTGATAAAAGACTGCTGAGCAGGTAATTCCTGAGCCAACATTTTCGACAAGAGAGCTTGTCTTTGCCAGGAAGCCAAACCTCCTTGTCAAAACATTTAAATCCAGTGACATTCCCCATTAATTTGGGGGAAGTGACTACTTGTCACTTCAAGCCTTCCTCTATTTTTCTCTGCTTCTCTCTTGTTAGCAATGCTAAGTGCCACTCCTACAAAAGGTCAACAATACACCTCTAATGCAAACACGCAACAACTAGTGTATGAAAGCCGTCTTCTAACAAGTTGAACACCTTTTTAAAGAAGAAGCAGTGAAGATCTGTTTTCAACTGCTCCTTTTGAACCTGCTATCCAAATCATGGTGCTACCTTTCAGAACATAACCAGTGAAAACAAACTCATGGACCTTGAAACATCACGTAAGAAGTCATCTCATTACACATTTAAAAAAAAAAACTTAACACCATGTTCACAACAATATGCCCATAGTTCCCTCGATTCTGTGGGTACCAGTAAACATAACCGTATCAAATATTAAACCCATCGAACTGCTTGTGAGAGTAGAGGGAAAAAAATGCATTCCTGAGTTCACTGGGCAAGCAAGCTTAAATCACGGGTTTATGTACAAGCATGGAAGCCTGGAAAAGTTACTCATGCAACGTTATGGTGGTATTCACAGCATAAGATCCACTGAGGAAAAAGACAAAAGAGAGTAAGAAGAGTGCCGACAACACACATGGATGCTCAGGCCCTCTTTTCAGTTTTGTCCGTCTTTTTCCTCTTTGTCAATTTTGAGCTGTGCCTACCACTATAGCACACTTATTTGCATTTAGCCAGTTGTGTGTACTCAGTAAAGTAATTATTGTGTTCTCCACTTGAAACATCATAATGAGCAAACAAAAAATGGCCACATGGGGGCCTTGGAGAAAACTTTTCAAATGTCGTAGTAATTTTTTTGCAGACAGCAAACTTAATATAGTCATATGAAATGCTTCCAGCCTTTATATTAGAAGCACAATCCACTAGTTTACACTTAACAGAACGACGACAAATGTTCAGCAAGGTAAGCATATATCATTATGCCCATATATTCAAGCACTCAATCCCAATCTAATGCCTTCCTTCGGCAAGGTGTGCCTTCCTTCCTTAAACAGGCACAATACCGCTTGAGTCGGTACCACATTATTTATCATGGCAGTACTAGCTGCAAACCCGAAAAAAGTACAGTTTCCTTAAATCACACTAATTCAAATAGCCACCAAACTAATGAAAGTGGCTCACAAATGACGTTATGCAGCTATCCAGAACTACGTGCACACATTCAGCAACAATAATGGGAGCGGGGCCGCAGGAAGGAAAGTATAGTGTTTACGAGATACTTCTTGGGATGCTTTGCTGCAAACAAAGTGATACTATAAATAGCACGCACCACCAGCAATAATTCAGAACCGAATGTGTCTACTGCAATTTCCATGTTATCGTAGGCACTGGAGAGTTGCTCATTAACGTTTGATACCACGACAGCACACCGCAGTTTCTCTAAGCCATGGTAGCTCGGCTACGAGACAGATCTAACGAAAATCGAGGAGCTCACCTCAAAACAAACTCGTATTTAAAACGTCCCATACGTGGAGTTTCCTTTAGGACGGTAATTACGGTTAGGGGGTCAAGGACCAAAATACACTGCCCATCGTCGATTTCCTCAGACGATTTGAAGTAAAACGTCTTGAATTTACTCACATTTTCTTCTTTCACACACGCGAGCCTATTGATGAAGTCCTTGAACTTCCGTCGGATGCTATCTGTAAGAGAACAAGTTCGTATCACGGATTGCCGAGATCGCCGAGCAATGACAACACAACGGTGCAATCTGGCACATCACGATTGTTTCTCCGCCTTTAACGTCATTTGTTAGAGACTGTACTTAAAGAGTCGCGAAATACGTAATGCCTTATCAATAATATTCGCACACGGGTTGGCCTCACGGAAATACGGCAGATAGAAACGTCCGATAATGGCAGCAGCCTAAGTTTGCTTACCTTTGTGAACAGGGTCGTTCAGGTAATGCCTGAAGTGTTTCACGAGTTCCGGGTTTGTAACTTTGCCTCCTTTGTCTATTAAGTACTGCTTTACTAGTTCAAAGTTAAATGCCTCTATGCTTGTCATTGTGAATAGAAGTGGCGCCTCTAAAAGACACCTGTTAGAGGCCCTCTCCAGCCCTCTCTGCCTTGGAAGACAACCGACCGCGTTTACCGTTGCTCACGTGTTGCCAGACGTGTGCAAGAAAGTTTGGTCGCGCGCGACCGAGAAACAGATTCTCTATGGCCAAATCTAGCCGATGAGCGTGGAGAAGCAAGTTACGGTTTCGGTATCCGTACTAGCTGGTGCGCCCGCCAAAGCAAGCTTCAGTCAGGACGACGGTGTGAAAAATAAAAGTATTTTTACACCATGGTCAGGACTAGCACTGCATTTCGTCCAATATCTCTTTTGCCGACAATACAGCCAGCACTAAGAAACTTCGCTGTATTGTAGGGCTAGATTCATTTCGAACACTACACATATTGACTGTTCCCTGCCGTATTAATTAGTTCGACGGAAAAAAAGAAAGCATGGAGATAGGGAGAAAGAGAAAAAACAATAAAGGATGGCGTAGATTTTTTTATTTCCATTTCTATTTTTCAAAGGCACCAAGTTACCCAGGGGGACAAACTGAAGGCATGGACAAGCAAACGAATGTTTCCAAACCTTTTCTAATACTGAAGTCACAAATTCCTATTAATGAATCGGGGACCTACTTACACATTCCATCTGTGTAATTATTTCCTTGGAATCAGACTGATGTAAGTTGAAGTTATTCAGGTAATTCAGTAAATACGCGATCACTACTTCTCTAATGTAACCCGTTTAATAGCACCAGTGTTTAGGACAGTGGTTGCAGACACACTTCAGGTAGGCCCCGCCACAGTGGTCTAGCGGCTAAGGTACTCGGCTGCTGACCCGCAGGTCGTGGGATCCAATCCCGGCTGTGGCGGCTGCATTTCCGATGGAGGCGGAGATGTTGTAGGTCCGTGTACTCAGATTTGGGTGCACGTTAAAGAAGCCAAGGTGGTCAAAATTTGCGGAGCCCTCCACTACGGCGTCTCTCATAATCATATGGTGGTTTTGGGACGTTAAACGTCACAAATCAATCAATCAATGCACTTCAGCTAGCAAGCTACCGTCACGAAATTTAACTCGTAATGGCCGCGTCAGCGAATATTGTAGCGGAGGGAAGGGGGGTACGCTAATGTTTCACACACACACATATATATATATATATATATATATATATATATATATATATATATATATATATATATATATATATATACATATACAGCTGATCTCAAGGTAATAATTGTTTGAAATATTATAATTTTCATTACGTTCAGATCAGCGTCATGTCAATGAAGACCCGAATAGGCTCTATACTTATGCTAACATTTTCATGGGCATTCTAGAGAAAAATCATCTGTTCAGCACTGACCTGCAGCATCTATGTTTTGTAGACGGTTTATAAATTATATATTCTTAATTTGGACGTATGGGGAGGACACGCTTTTAAAATTTATAGATAGATTCAATAATTTCCATCCGTCAATCAAGCTTTCGTACAGTTATTCGATAAATTCTGTTAACTGTCGGGATGTCACTGTCGCGCATTCCGATGGAAAACTGCTCACAAAATTATACCGCAAACCTACTCATATAGCAACCAGATTCTCCATTTCCAGAGCAGTCATGTGCGACATTGTAAGAGAGGTATATAGCTTATAGTCAGGCTCGGCGTTTTAAGTGATGGTGTTCCGACCGCGAAGATTTCTTATCTAACTGCGAGCAACTTAAAAACGCTCTGATTAAATGACGGTATCCGGTGGGCTTGTTCGATGACGCTATAGACCGAGAAGACCAATTGAATATAGAGCCGACATTCGTAGCGGTGACCGTTTGCCTGAACACTGCGCTAGCACTAATCGCATATTAACTCACTCAGCATCAGTGCCAAAGGTTCTTTCTATACTCAAACTCCACCACAACATCCTTGCCCAAAGTGAGCGTCTGCAAAACATATTTCCTGAACTAGCTCACCTAGTTTGCCAGCGCTCGAACAATCTCCGTGCGCTAACAACGTCAAAATTTAACGAACCCAACACATCTGGTTGTGCGCCTTGCAACAGACCACGCTGCAAGGTTTGTCTACATATGCAAACCATCCAGGACGCCGTTAGTAAGTCGTCAAACTTCTCCCTTAAAATTCGCGGCTCCTGTAATTACGATAGCTCTAGCGTTATATACATGCTCGAATGCGCCGTCTGCCAATTAAGAACAATATATTGGCCAAACATAAACATCGTTCCTAATACGCTTCAACAACCACAGATCGCATACCAATACACTACCTAACCTAGAACGACGACGAAAATTCCACACGAGCCACATGTTCCGATCGCCGGTGGTCGTTTAGCCGTACTCCTCGTAAGCCTATAGCGACGCCGTCGGCCAGCCGACACGGTGACATCGGCGGGACGCCTGACTGCTTCCCCGGCTTTCCTGCATAAGCGCCGCTACTGTGTTTGTGTTTGCGGACTCGTGTACCAGCACTGCGAATGCTGGTTCGGCCGACATGATCGAATGCCAGCTGATAGCTCGCATTCTCGAACTAAAGGGATGTTGAAGATTAAATGGATCCATTTTAAAAGATCGCTGCGCTTCGGTGCTATAAATTAGCCCACGTAAGTTTTAACGTTATGGCGTCAAAAGTTATTGTGTTTTTTTTTTTCAAGCTGGCATACGCCGCCCACCGGCACTACATAGGAGGTAAATATACTGCGCTATGTATATCCGGTATTTCGTTCCGCGCAGTGTAGCGCAGGCGGTCAGTGTTTGCGGTATGTTACTTTGAAATAATAGTTCGTATATGTGTAGATATGTGTCGATGTTGGATTACGAATATACTGCGTTTTTTCGTGCTGATTTAATTGTGATAAACATAAAGTATACTCCACATGTGCAGGGTCGCCATTTTTTTTTTTTGCATTCGTCCAGACGCTTCAACTGTTAGTTCCACTGAAGTATTCTACGAGAACCAACATTTAAACCAAGTGGAGTAAGTGCTAGGGGGTAACACTTGAACCCTTGCAGTTGCTCCCGCAGTTAGTCCAAATTGTTTCAAAATCTGTGGCAGCGCATTTAGTTCCCTAAAGGACCAAATGCATGCCCCTCTTCAGTCCTTTTCGGCTTAGAATATAATATATGCCTGGATGCCCATTCAGTAAAATATAAAGTTTTTCTTCCACCACCATGGGGTAACCTCAAGAAAGAAAGAAAAAAGAATGACACGCTTGACATCAGTATTGCGTGCGTAGCATACCTGAACAGAGCGTTATTAATCGAAATCGGCTAGAAAATAACTTCAGTGTCATTTGGCAAAGTCATTTGACACAGCCGTAAAAAAATATGGGACCAAGACAGTCATGTGCGGGCACGGACCGCGCGCTTTAATCATCTTGTTTGTAACTTCTTTATTGTACCCACAATATCTTACAAATATCTAGGTGTTCATATTTCAAATAACCTGACATGGAACCATCATCTGAAGTACATCATCGCCAAAGCTAACCGTAAACTCGGGTATTTTCGCAGAAACTTCTACATGGCACCTTCATCCCTTAAGAAGCTTCTTTACAGTACCTACATTCGTCCATCACTCGAATACGCATCATCCTTCTGGGATCCTGGTTGCACTACACTAACACATGAATTGGAAGCAGTTCAGAGTCGTTCAGTTTGCTTTATCTTGTCCAATTATACCCGCACGGCCAGGGTTACACTAATTAAATCTCAGCTCAACCTTCCTGAACTCGCCATTCGGCGTAAAATAGCCCAGCTAAGTCTCTTTCATAAGCTTTATTATCATAACAATATCCTTCGCGAACATTTCGTTGAACCCCCCTCATTCATATCACCCAAAATCGATCATCGACAAAAAGTTCATGTTCCTCAATGCAGAACCAAAACCCATTTGCACGCTTTTATTCCAAGAACTACATCTCAATGGAATCTACTCGATCCTACGATCAGCTACCGCAATCATCGACACATCACGTTTTAAGGTTTTTTACAAAGCATGTTTGGCGCTACTTGATTTCTGCTTTAGGTTATATATATATATATATATATATATATATATATATATATATATATATATATATATATATATATATATATATATATATATATATATATATATATATATATATATATATATATATATATATATATATATATATATATATATATATATATGTGTGTGTGTGTGTGTGTGTGTGTGTGTGTGTGTGTGTGTGTGTGTGTGTGTGTGTGTGTGTGTGTCATGTCCTTTTTGTTTTTTGTTGTTTTTGGGATTGTTTATTGTTCTTTGCTTAGTTCTTGAACATGTACTACCTGAATTATCGCTACTGCTACGTTGTCTTTGTTGGCGTAGTTTATATAGAACGTAGTTCTGTATTATTCTGCCAATTATTGAAATTTCATTCTTGTATATAGTTATCAAGTGTTGTTTCCCATTTTTGACATGTAACATGCCCCTCCCCTCTGTAATGTGAAAACCCTGAAGGTATAATAAATAAACAAAATAAATAAATACAAGTATTTTGCATTGTATGTCACTCATATTGGTGATCTTTCAATTATCGGAACCTAAACGGAAAACACTCTTCACATCTGGTATAGCCCGATCATTCTTTCACACTATAAAAATGCTACTCCGGGTCTTCTTGAATGAAACTTACATCTTCGTTTGAAAAAAAAAAAAGATAGCTTATTTGTAGTGACTGTCTAGAAAGCAGTTTATTAGTGTAAGACATGTAAATTTTTAATAAATGCCAAATATCAGCAAACTAGAAAAATACGGCGCTAGAAATTTTAACAAAGTGTGTAACTGTATAAATTGCACCGCACAGAACACTTTACAGCAGAAAATTTCGAAATATGAATATACGACTTGTGTGCATATGTTACAATAGTTTGAAAGACTCGTGCTCACATATTAGTGCCGACGTTAAAAAAATAAGTTAGCTTATGGGAATTCTAATATCTAAAGCTAAGAATGGGTCATCAACAATCATACTCGGTTTTCCCACTCAAAACTTAAAGGGAGAGGTGAGACAACATATCGGGACCCCTCTATCTCTTCTTATTCACCTATGTATATTGCAAAATTTTTCTCCGGTGTAGATGCAATCTGAGTCACTTTTCACAAAGGGATGTTGTTTACCAGGGATGACTCACAGAGTTGGAGACTTGATAGTAAATATTTATCCTTTTTTTGGGTGTCTGTCCAAAGTACCAACGTGTCTTATTCATCATTTAGGAGTATATACAGATGTCAGCAAGCTTAACAGAACACTACGCAGCGTATTCTGAAACAGTTTGATTAGCGCTAGCACCGCATAGCTTTGGGTTCTGTTGCCCAGATGTTACCCATGCACGCCGACATACTATACAAGCATACCGAGGTATTAATATCTCGGCAACCACGGCCCGCGCTTCGCGCTCGCTCGCTGTATTTCGTGCCAACCGGTTGGGACCCCGCGATCTCCGACGACAGCGCAGCTCTGGCCGACTAGGCTCGCCCTATACGCCATCTCCTGATGCCGGCAAGAGCTCTCGCCAGGTGGTGCCCCGTCCTCGGACTCCTGCGACCGTGTCCATCTTTCATATCTTCCCCTTACTTCCGTAAGGCGCTGCCCCTGCGCCACGCTCTATCCTTCCCCCTCTCTCTATATCTGTATACCTTTCAATCCTATCCTTTTAATCCCTCCTTACCCCCATCCCTCGTGAGCTACTGTTGAGGTGTCCTCCCCCTGAGAGACAGTTACGGGGCTCACTTTTCTTTTCATTTAAGAATCATCCCCCCCCCCCCCTCGCGCTTCGCGGCTGGCGTCAGTCAAACTAGTCCAGTCCAAATGCGCTTGCGACAGTTGAGTTGTGAATTTTTCTCTTAAATACTGTGTGATTGAGAGACATCCAATTCGCTCCAGTGCAGGTCGAAACATTATTGTATCGCATTTAGCAGAAAACAAGAGAAAAGCAAAACAATTTGAAGTAATAAATTGATTACCGGAGCAACATATCTTAAAAACGTGCAGATTAGTGTGTGTGTTGAGAGCCTGTGTGTGTGCGTGAGAGAGAGGGAGAGAGAAGGAAGGAGAGAGGCTTATGCACACACGCGATATTTTATGAAGTGGTAATGCTCGCTTCTTTGGGTATCCTTCCCAAGCTTCCCAAAGTACGTTGCATTTGCCGTTTTTTTTTTTTTTTGCCTACACACGCGTGCACTGAACACAGTACAAGCGCTAACATGTCACGGTTACGCTTATCGTACGATCGCCGCATTCTTATGACCCGTGCTTTCCAGTTTGAAATCAATACTAAGAACCTAGTAGGTCGCAACGAATATTGTTAATCTTAACTTCCTGTCACCACACTATCCCCTCGAGTTCATGCTAATTTGGTGGAAAAAAAACATGATTTTCAATTATATCTGTCTGGAACGTGTTTCCGTACTTTCATTAAATTCGCCCATACCACATCATCGTTTAAAAATCAATTACATGCTCTAACTATTTAGCGTGTTCATCTCTTTTAAATATGTTATTATTTTACTTTTCTCTCTTTTTCAAAAGTTATTTTTGATTCAATTATCCTATGCCTGCTGTTTTTTTTTTACTATAACGCATTTGTTGGTAGCAGGGGCGAAATGTTTTATGATAAGGGACTTACTCTTCTTCGAATGTAGCTTGTAATTATAGTCTGATAAATATTTCAATGTTTTATGCATCAACACTGCTAGCGCTTTTCTGGTAGGTTGCTATGTGGTGTTTAACGTCTCAAAATTACCATATGATTATTAGAGATGCCGTAGTGGAGATCCGCGGAAATATTGACCACCTGGGGTTCTTTAACGTGCACCCAAATCTGAGCACACGTGCCTACAGCATTTTCGCCTCAACCGAAAATCGCTAGTACTTTTTTGTGCTGTTACAAATGTTCCTAATTGCTCAAACTACCTCCTTTATAGTTTTTTCCCCTGGTATACGTTTTCAGTTCATGTAGTTTTTAAGGGGAGTCTGCTTCGCAGAATATTTCCACAGACGCTCCAGTGAGAAAACGGTACATGTACTGATATCCTATGTTGTTGCTGTTGTTCTCATTGTCTTTGTCGCTGTTGTTGCAGCATTGCCTCACATAGTGTTCAGGTCCTTATCCCCTCCTTTGTCATTTCCAGCTTACCTCGCACTATGCAGTTTATAAACAGTCTATATAGTCGCTGCAGCTTTATATTTTCCGTATTGCAATGGTACTATGCCCTACCGTTCTGACTTTTTCCTATATGTTTGATCTATTTTTGAGAACCTATTTGCTCCCGCAGACCTTCCTTAATAATTTTTATATATTAAAGATGATAGTATTTCTTGGCGGCCTTCGATGGAAAAATATTGGTCCGTCTGTCTGTCTGTACATTTGTCTGTTTCCCATCCGCAGCGCCCACGAATAATGCTCAATATTTAGCGGTCATACTTGTGCGATTGTCACATAAAAAGCAATCCTTGCGCATATCTGAGGTACCATAACAACACGTCGATGTTTTGTATGTGTACCTTTATACTAGAGAAGGCACACACAAGTAATTCTAAGGACCGTATTGTTTATAACGCTGCGCTGGCCGAGCATTGCGATGCTCAAAAAATTGGCCCCGTATCTCGATCTTAATCTGCAAATGTCGTCAAAAGACGACAGTCTTGCGAGTGGAGAGAGTGAACAAAACATTTATTTATGTTCTGCGCAAGAAACTCAGTGGATGATATTCTGGAGGCGCTGCGTTAGAGTGCCTCGATCGTGCAGCGGAGGAGAACGAACGCATCAAGTCACGTCACACGTGAGACATGAGCGCCATCTGGCAGTTTTCTTAGAAAACGAAGCGCGTGGCTCTGAGACGGGTGTGCGCGCTCGTCTCAGAGGTGATAAGGAGTAGAACGCAAGGTGACGGGTAGGGGCCGCCACTGTGTCTTCTTAGCAAAGCGTTGGAAACACTCGCCTTTCCGTGCAAGCGTCGCATGGTCAGCGCAGCGTGATAAGCGCTGCGGTCCTTAGAATTACTTGTGTATGCCTTTTCTAGTAAAAGATGAACATGCAGAACATATACGTCTTGTTATGGTGCCTCAGATATGCGCAATAATTGCTTTTTTAATTGACAGTCGCACATCTATGAACGCTGATTCTTGAGCAACATCGGTGGGCGCTGTGGATAGGGTCGGCCGTTCTGAGTATCAGTGGCTGGTGCTGTTTAGAGTACCCGGTTCACGGTAACGGTGGACAAACAGACAAACAGACCAAAGTTTTTGCGTCGAAGGTCCCCAAGAAAGATTATCGTCTGTCATATTGTCTTTAAAAACTGTGCCTGTAACGTCGCTCTCTTTTCAATTGGGAGCTTCCTGCCAGCACGCAATCTCGGAGGCCATGCCCCCTGCCAGGTGTTGTGACCGGTCACCGCGTCAGACAACGCTGGCGTCAGACCACTCGCCTACGCACCGCTCAGCCACGTGACAATACCGTACCGCTATATCACGTGACATCACAGCTGCTCAGAGGACATGTGGGAACATTGCTGTGTTCACCGAAAGCAGCCGCCAGAGGCGCTCGCCTGCTTACCGGAGGAGGAGGCTAAAATTCGAGGGTTGGGAAGCACGTTAGCGGCTCACGTTCCAGGCATAGGTTTTCTAGGAGTCGTTGAACACGCACTAAATCAGGCTCTCTATTTCTTTATATGGTGGTTCATGGCACTGTATACACGGCCAAAATCTACTCTTGGTCCTGTAAAATGTTGCGTACCGTAGGACGTATAGGTGTATACCAGGCAGAATGACGCGTACTCTCCGTGGCCTTGTTGCAGTCACTGTCGGATATTCTACCGCCGTTTATCAAAGCACATTCCCTGTATTCTGTGCAACTGCAAGTATGCATTTATTACATTAATTTTTATTTTACGGCTGTCCCATTGTTTCTTTATCTTTGCTTCTCTATCTACACTGTTTTGTAAATTCTGAAGTTTCTCTTTGACTGGATAGCGTTAAAGAGCTCGTTTCGCAAACATTCTGGCGTCGGCGTCCTTGGTTGTGAGCGAAAAATTATTCATCTTGTGCATGACCAAAAAAATCGAGAAAGATGCAAACAACATATATGATAAAAAAATTTTGGGTCCAAGTGGGGATTCGAGTTGGGGGTCCGTGTTCTACCACATAGCCACGCCTCTGATCGTGAATACAGTGAAAACAACTTCCTCTGATTGGAAATGCAGCGAAAGTAACTTCCTTTCTTTAGTAAACACACGCGTTCTATATACATGCATGCATCACAATACAACATGAAATATTGCGGTAAAAATGCACGGTACAAGCGTACATTGTCATCGGGCTTCAGAACATGTGATTATCATAACTTCACCGTTCAAAGCCGGTCACCCACTACAAAAGCCACATATGTTACTGCGCCTATTTCCTTAAGGCCAGGTATAGTGGGCGCATAACAAGTCCGAAAATATTTTATGCGCTAAGTGTTTGAAGTACGCACTATAGGGACGTGACATCGCTATCGCGTTCAACTTTTAAAGGCGTAGTTTTAAGGTCCCTTATTTTTTTTTATTCTCATTTAACTGTACCAGTATAAAAAATTACTTGCTGTTCCAGGGCAGTATCGTAAACATTTGCTCCAGTGCTTTATTGTTGTCATATAAATAGATACACCTTCGCCGCAAACAAGCAAATAAACAGCGCTTCGAAAAGAAATGGGATTGGCTGTCTGCATGGGAACGATGTTCTAAATCACAAAGATCCATGCATACGAGAGTACCTGAAAGCGTATGGCTTTGTTTCCCCAGGTGGTCGAAATTTCCGGAGCCCTCCATTACGGCGTCTCTCATAATCATATCGTGGTTTTGGGACGTTAAACCTCCAAAATCATCAAATTATGGCTTTGTTCCTATAACTGCCCGTTATCAAGTGCCGGTAACTCCTCTGTCTGTAGTAAAGTAAGCGCCTGTAATGACGTTCAAGTACTAAAAAGTCCGGTGACTCACTGTGTGCGTTCTTATATCCTTCCTGTTCCATTGTGTAAGGACGTGACTGTTTGTTGAGCACAGTCACATGGAGTACTGCTGTTTGGTTTAACATTTGCTCACAAAGGCGCTTGGTACGAGCTGCTATAACTTTACAGATTTTTTTTTCTATTCCCACTGTTGAGAGATATCTCTAACAGTTTATTCCAGACAAGAAAAAATGATGAAATTTGAAGAAACATTGTTGTGTATTTTACAATGACATTCAAATAAAGATAGAAAATGATTTGGTTTACATTAACTAACTGTACTTTAAGAACTCGAATGCCATAAGTTTCACTGTCATAAATTCATTATTAGCGAAGAACATCAAGGTTTAAATTTCATTCTTTCGCGCCAAAATCACCTCGCGTGACACAAGAAATTTCAAAATGTATTCTTCGTGGTTTCGCGACACTGGTTCGATAAAAGTTTCTGAAACTTCGTACGCTAGGTCTATGGCACCCAACATATCACAATGTACTTCAGTTTTATCGATTAGAAGCTACTATAGAACACAGTAGACGCCTTGAGAATGTATGACGTCACGGCGTTTGGTATGGGGATTTCCAGGTGGCGTCACTAACCGCAGTTTCTTTTTGCGCGTTTTCTCACTTAAGAAAATGTCGTGTCACGCTAAAAAGAGTGTTCTCGAGATTGTTAAATTGTACTTCACTTGTACGCGAAAAATAATTTTGTTCTTCAGAGTCCCTTTAAAGGGAGACCAAAGACAATTTTCTATTATCGCTTACTTAATCCTTCACAACTCAGCTCACTGCAGTTGCATACATTTTAACTGTCAGTTTGTGGGCATATCAACCACATTGCATAGATGGATGTATTGATACTATGAGCGTCCCATTTATAACGTGGTGGTGGCCTGATAAATGTTACAGTGCCTTCTAAATTCAGAACAAACAACTTCACTTACTAACATCCTTAGTTGAATCCGGTTGGGGGATCATGACTTTGGTGTTGGTACCGCGTTCCATTTGAATCCTGACGGCATGCTTGCCTTCAAGAAAGACGAAAAGAGCGAGAAATGGTGAGTGCTGCGAGAGCACATCAAGGAAGTACAGCGCTTGAAAGCCACGAGGCGCTTCACGGTCAAGGCACGGTCGAAATCTGGATCGACTGTCTGGCCGCTAGAGCACGTAAGTGCCTGAGCTGCACATGAATACCATGACCAAGTTCTAAAAGGTTTAGTTGACATATCAGAACCTGTATGGCTTCCTTCTCCAAAATGCAACAAACGTAGCGAAATTCACTTAATCACAAAAAGTGCAACGCAGTGCTCACGCATTTCGTCACACATTTCTGGGGGGCATCCTTCTCTATGTCCTGTGTGTGGTATCCTGGTGTCAACTGCCAGTAAGGGTTCGAGCAGCAGCTAGTCTTGTCACGTTTTTTTTTTTTTTTTTGAAGCTGCGGTTCTACCGTCATCCCAACTGACAAAGGGACGACTCTTGCGTGCATGCGTCACAAATGCATTGGGCAAGCCATGACGGTATAAAACATAGTGTTTACACTCTGTCAATCACCGAGTGAGGCTTCCCGCTCCACCAGAATGTGCAGTACTTACATGGTATCTTACAGATAATGCCCACAAAACGTTTCTACTAGGCAGTCCTTCACATTGAAAATTCTCTGACGAAGCTTATTCGACAGCATATACACAGTGCTTATGGGGCATACTGAGATTGTTCAGAGGAGATAACAGATTCGCAACTAGACACCACAAATTTTGAAATAAGCTGCATTAAGAAAACCTAGAACAGCACAATTCCTTTTATTTCCAATTACTCAGAGTACATTTATACAAAAAACATAGTTATTTGCAAAAATTATTTACTACAAAAACACACACAATATGAATGAGCAGGTTTTGCAGTTATCATCAAGACCAGCATCACAGAGGACCAGTGCATAAAAAAGCGGTTTAACATTGGTATTACATGTTTAATTTGACGACAATCGGGCCTGATCTCGATAAAATTTCATGATAGGTTAAGCTCCTTTATGCAAGCTGCAGAAGGGGGCCAATCACTGTTGAGAAATGTTAGACTATTGGGCTCGGTCGCGATTGGAACTGTACTGTGCGACACCAGCATGAGTTTTGAGTGCGACATCTCTAGAAGCCCACCAATAGGCAAATGAATACGAGTAACTACTTACAACGATGTAATGTGCACTATATACATATATACATGCACACACGTTTACAGTACGTTCGCTGCACATTTCACTCATGTTTAATGAGTGAAAGACATAACCAGTGCACCTTGCCAACCTACGGAAGAAATCGATGCGGCACGTAGTGTGTTCGTCGGAAGTATCCTTTCGGCCCTCCATCCGAGCTGTCGTCATTTGACAGAGAAAGAGTTTTCGTCTTGGAAGCCAAACAAGTGGGCTCGTCATCGTAGGAAGTTACTGCGAGGATGAAAAAATGGGGCCACCAGGACTACGTAGTAAAACATAAGCGCAATAACTAAATGACTAGCGTTAGCTGTAACGCCAAAGCCGATCAGGTGCAACTATGTAGGAAACTGCTTAAACGCAATTAGCTTTGAGATGTGCCTTCCTTCCAAGTTCCCCATGGCTAAGCTCTTGAAGTTCAGCTGCTATATAACGTTTCTAGGTAGTTTGAATTCAGTCTGATAGCAGCTGTACGTACGTGTTTGAACAGTTTAAGCTGCAAGCAAGGCCACATACCATTAAAAACAGCTAGGACAGCAAGCACAAATGTTTGAAAAAGAGATTATTGTGAAAGCCCAATACTCTGCCACAAATGATAGAGCCCCGTGGTCACCTTAATTTTAACGTATTTCTTAATAGAGATCAACAGTAGTCACTGCTGGACGGATCAAGCTAATCTGAATCGCGTTCGGCGTAAATCGCGATTTCCTCGATCACCTCGGTCGGACCTGATCGTGATCAATGTGCCCATGTGGCCCCGGTATTTGACAGTTCTCTGGCCTCGCGCTCAAAATGACCCTGATAATGACCGCGAGACAGCATTCACATCAGTAACGCAGCTTAACGATGCCAAAGTAAAACATGCTTTTGTCAGTAGGGCACAAGCACCCCGCCGAGGTTTCCAGGTTTCATCATGCGCGTTTGCATCAAGCATTTTTATAAGGCCTATTCCGTAATCCGGTTCAACTGAGATTACGTGCATACGCTAAGCTTACGACCGTATCGGCCAGAACGTAAGTAGGAGACATGTATACTGTTGATTTGCAACAACCTACGTGGACAGTTCGATCAAGAAAGGCTTCACTGCGCTAAACTAACCGGCGCGTTCGGTTCGACTGCCCAGCGGCCGCAAAACTCACTCACCACCGTCGGCACCAACATCGTTGACAGCTTCGTGGCGTCTGTCCGCAGTCTCGACATTTTGCGACGGCGAAAACCGATTGATCGGCGTCAGTTTGCGGTAGCAAGACCCGTCGATCCAAATTAGCTCGCAGTTCAGAACATCCACGTTCATGTTGGGAAAACTACGCGCAGTTTCCCACGGGCGAGCTACGGTATTGTAATATAAAGGTCAGTAGCGAATTCACACGAAATGTAGAGCGTGTGTAAAGTCAAACATTAACGAAATAAATAACGAAGCTTGGATAAAGAGAAAGCAAGACTGTGAAGCGTAGAACGCGGCGTTGAGGGTTGAGTCCTTCCTCCGTGGTTGAGCCGGTCGCCAGCCCTCGAGCAACGGCGCGAGCACACAGAACACCTACCAGTGCAGCTGTAGTGAACAACGAGCCTGATGACGTCACCGTAGGCAAAAAACCGCAGTTTTCAATGACGACATAGAAAAAGCGGGAACTTTGGTTTCTTTAATGTTGCGGAACCAAAGACTAAAAAGAACTCCAACGCTTAATCTTGCCCTATATCTGCGATAATCCGGCGGTAATTGTGCGTTTAATGTAGCGCTAATGAAGTTCTCGCGCAGGCTTTGCATATCCCGCGCTAAACTCTGCGCTAGTCTCGTGTAGTTCGAAATCCGCACAGACGCTAATGTTGTTCTTGTACATATGTTGCCGTAGTCCTAAATCCTGCGCTTCACAGAGCTCCACTGCCTTCACACCCGAGGAAGTGCGTTGCGTGGGTGACCAAGAGGTTCCCTGGACAATTTGATTAATTATGAACAAAGTGTAACAATGTGTCCTCTATATATTTCTGTACGTTCTATCAAGCATTTACGTCACCTTAAATCCCAATGAAATCTCTCGTGTATTTTTGTTCGTTTTCTTGAAAAAAAAAAGTTTTTTTGATGTTCTGAATTTTTCATGCAAATTGTATTCTGCTTGTATATCTCCCGCTAGACCCCCTACTAGCCTATGGCTATGGGTCTAATCAGTGTTGTGCATTTCATGAAATGTAATCAAAACAACCTCAATAAAAAAATCGCACGCTTGCCGATGTGATGGTGTACTCTTTCGCGAGGCTCGGATATCATCCATATCGATCTAAGATACATAACGGCGATTAATTTTTGATTATTTTTGTTGTGAATACTCAGACCTTAATATTTCTCTGCGATGGGTACCTGAAGATGGCGGCTGCCATTTTTTTATAGCATTTGAGAGTGCCAGGGTGCAAAGGACGACAGAGCAACACTGACGCCTAGAGGGTATCTTTCACCCCTCGCGTTATTTTGTGATCTACACAATAGCTTCTGTTCGGCATCCGCGCTAAGGGGGGACACAGAGAATTGGAAGCGGTACCGGCATCAGTCCAATGTCACCGTTTCGTTCTCCGCGTGCGGTTGGAGAAGAGTTAGCGCAGCATCTCATGTAGCTGATATCTAAAGGTGGCGACCACAGTGACGTTATAGTGCAAGGTAGTTATTTGACCATGCCACATGAGCCAGATGATGGAGGAACAATCAAGCCGGTCCCCTGAGTTGTTTGGCACTTGAAAAGGCTCAAGTCAACACAATCAAGTGAAATGTGTCGCTTTCGCACAATTTTTAAAGCGCATCTTGACTTCTTTTGGGTTAATGAAACACAAGGCTCGAGGTGAGGCGACCAGGGCAGACAGTGCTTCACGAAGTTGCCCTATTGTATCTGCTGCATGCCACCGCGCTAGCTCACAGAATTATTTCAAGTATGGTTCAGAACTGTAGGGTGTGGGCAATTAGTATAAATTGCATCTCGAATCGAATATAGTGCCGAATAGACGGCCAAAATTATCGAATCGACATAGGCGTGCACTGGGGCAGCGGTCGCCCTCTTTGCCACTTATATAAGAGGGTAGGTGCGAAATCTGAATTCATACATTGAACTACAATTAGGGGGGTGGGGGTCACGAGGGGGTGCCCCCCCCCCCCCCCCCGTACTACTGCTGAGGAATCGTGCACGCGCCTACGTGAATCAAATAACTAATATTTCATTGAATATTGAAGAAAAAAACGAAGAAATTCATGAAATCTTCACATCATCGAGCATATTGCGGTTTATTATAAGTGCACTGCAACCAAAACGCTACAATTAAATTGGGATGCAGCAGTGCAAGTTGTCCACATGACCTGGCCTCTCGACGTGACGTTTCGGTGCGTGTTTCCTACAGGCAAAGCATATATGGGCTCGACGTTTACTTCAGCAGGCATAAGAAGATATCGCAAAGCAATTTTGGTGATAATTGAACAAGGTCCAGTTCCGTGCTCTCTTGTATGTCAAAGATCATCATACTTTCTTGGGATATCAGGGACTCGTTGAGGACAGACAGGCAAAGGACTTTACTCAGGTCCTGAGGGACTAACCGCGGGATGACCCGCTGGGACCCTCGGCCAGCCGCTGGCTGCTGCCATGTCGGAATCGAGAGGCTTTGCCTCTCCCCTCTTTCACAAGCCCTCTGCCCGTTATTCGGGCATGATCATTGAGGTGTGTGTGTGTTTTTAATTATTTGACTATACGGTTCAGTGTCCTGGTTATTTTTTTCACTCGGGCAGTTCAACGGCCTCACTGACCGTGACCAATTATTATTAATTTGCTGGAGTTACGACTTGTGGAAATGGCATAGTCTTATTTAAAATAAATACGCGCTCGCTTTTAAACCAGCTGGAATATTACTTGTGAAAAAATAATGAAAGGTCGACTCCAACGTCATTAGTTTTAGCTGTATCAATAGGAATAAGCTTTGCCGCGTTTTAGATATTCATCCTGTGGAATCGTTCGAAACTAAGAATAATAGCTTAGCTATCCGAAAATCGAATTAATCGATTCGAATTAGAAACTCGAATACTAAGTAGTAATATCTGGGGTTTTAACTCCCAGAGCCACGCTATGATTATGAGAGACACCGTTATGGAGGGCTCCGGAAATTTTGACCATCATCGCTGTAACAATGTTGGCTCAAATGAAGCGTCCCCACGCGGCGCTGATAGTTGTGTTGAGCTGTGCGAGCCTGGCACAGCGGGGGGGGGGGGGGGGGGGGGGGGCGTTTTGGAAACAATAAACAACAGTTCGTTCTGGGCTACGCGCTCAACATGTTATGATGTTCTTCGCGGGCCTGATGGCCTACTGTTTGCGGTATCACTACCGCCTGGCCATCCGTTAATCTACACTTGTAACAACTGATCCCATTCTCGTCACCAGTTGTTACATGTGTAGATTAACGGATGGCCAGGCGGTAGGGATACCGCAAACAGTACGCCATCAGGCGCGCGAAGAACATCAGAACATGTTGAGCCCGTAGCCCAGAACGAACTGTTGTTTATTGCTTCCAAAACGGCCACCACCCCTGCACCCACCCCACTGTGCCAGGCTTGCACAGCTCAACACAACTATCAGCGCCGCGTGAGGGCGCTGCATTCGAGCCAGCATTGTTACAATCGCACAGCAGACGGGCTTCAAACATATGTCGCCTCCACCAATATATGCGACCGCTGCGGCCGGCATCGAACCCGCGACCTGCGGGTCAGCAGCAGAGCTCCGTATCCACCGCGGCGGACACACTCGAATATTCGCACACCGGCGCCATGTTCTGGATTTGAGTATTTTAAGTACATTTCTCGTGCCTTGGCACTTCGGCACATAGCGGGAAAGTTGGCATGTGCCTCAAAAGATTTTCGATGGCATGAAAGATATATTTACGCAGAATCAGGCTTTTAAATCAGGTCTACGAATTACCATGTCTTTGTGTCAGCTGTAAACGTTTTTATTGAACCATGCATGTATATTGTTGGTATTTCTTTTATTTAGTTACAGTGAGGATTTATATCTCATATTAGAGATTTATAATAAAACTGCCCGGCAATATAGTATACGTGCAGCTCCACTTCCATATACGTCAATTTATATGCATGTCAAAGCCACACCATTACGGACGTTCGAATGTTGGTAAGCAGAGCTCTGCAATTCCTTGTTGCGGCCGTACTTGCTTGAGGGCTGAAATCTTGGTGTCGTCTGATCGCATGCTGAGAACTGCTGACGTATATCGTCATCACACTCCAGACGTTCAAGTTGCGCGAAGAAGGAAATCGGCTTGGTAGCGGACTGCAGAATGTTTTTTTTTGTTTTTTGCTTAGCGTATGGCCTACCGTAAAATTCTGAGTGCGCGCCCGGGACGGCCCTTTCCCCTAACGTTTTTGGAGATGTTAAATAGGTGCGAATAACGAAGCAACCCCTTACCCCCACTTCCCCCCTCTTTCATTTCTTGTCAACCTGTTCTCTGATAAGGAATCTGCTACACATGTTTACACAAACTCAAGTTAATCCTGAGGGTCTCTTTAGATGTGTGCACTATTCAGTGTGGCGCGAAGCTGTATAACGAGTTGTCACACGTTGTTGGAATACTTGAAGAACTTCTTTCGCCCGTTAACGCGTCAAATCTAACACGAGGATTTCCGTCGGTTCAGTAGAAAGAGTACATGCATGCGTAATCGATACCTTATTTAATTAGATGGGTGTGCATCCTTAGATTGCTCCACCGCCATAATGAGTTGGGTGACCGAGCAAGGGTCAGCTCCCTCCCAAGTCCAAATTTTGTCCGAGCGCGCTTGCTAGGAATATTACGGCGGAGTTCCATTCTATAAAAATTATCGTACGAGACATCCATGAACCTTACTAGTTTTCAAAGTGTGAAATGCCTGTCTTAGCGCACCCCGCATGGCTTGCCTAAACTCAACCCGATCGAAGATCACATTTCGTCACTGGCATGGGTATCACACATGGGACAATATTGTCCCATGTGTGATACCTGGCACGGTGACATTTCGGGGATGGTTTAGTTATCTAACACGCATGTACCGGACACACGGCCGGACAGAACTCGAAGGCAATAAACTTGACAATTGATGCGTGCGAATCGCAAAACCAGCATGTGACCCGCAATCAAATTTTAAAATTTGCGCTTCATTGCTGTGTACATCATTCATTGACGCTAGGGGGCAATAATGTCAAAACTTGACGTCACGTTTTTTTCCCTTGTTTTTTTTTGCAACCCTCGCAAAAAGTACGAGTAAACGTAAGATATGGCTAAAATTAGTGAAATTAGCTTGAGAAACATAATAACAAACGTTCAAGCTTAACACACGAAGTTCTTGGTTTCATATTTCACAGGTTCCGCTTCCTTTATTCATCGCGTATGCTTTTGTTTTAATATTGATTTTCTTGCTTTCGTGCATTGTCAAGAGTTTCGCTGGCCTTCCACGTGGGCCAGCCGGACGCGTCGTCATATGTTGAATGAAAGTAAGTGACTAGCGTGCCGTAAACGTCACTGAAATTCATCCTTAATCCATCCAGTGTGCGGCTGCGGGTGCTAACCGCGGGTGCTAACCACGTGAGAACTTTCGGAACCAGTTGCGACAAACGCGTCAGTAAGGCATAATCCAGCGAGAGGAAAGGAACTTTCAAAGTCCGAGCTCTTCAAGAGATCGAAGCCAGCGTACAGGCGATATGGGAGGCCGAGAAAGTGTTCGAGGTAGACGTGGGCGGTGATCAAGGCGACGGCAAATTCTTCGTCACGTTTCCCTACCCGTACGTGAACGGGCGGCTACACCTGGGCCACTCGTTCTCGCTGTCAAAGTGCGAGTTCGCCGTCGGCTACCAGCGTCTGCTGGGCAATAAATGCCTCTTTCCGTTCGGTTTTCACGCCACCGGAATGCCGATCAAGGCATGCGCCGACAAACTAGCGCGCGAGATGGAGGAGTACGGCTGCCCGCCCGTCTTTCCGGAGGACGACGCCGGTGACGAGGGCTCCAAAGATGCCGTCGGCGACGCGGCAGAGGCCTTGCTCAAGAGCAAAGCCAAATGAAAGAAGAGCAAGGCCGCCGCCAAGACCGTAGCGGCGAAGTACCAGTGGCAGATCATGCAGTCGCTGGGACTTTCGGACGCCGAAATCGCGAAGTTCGCCGACGCCGGATACTGGCTTCACTACTTCCCGCCCATAATCCGCGAAGACCTGAAAAGGATGGGCATCAAGGCGGACTGGAGACGTTCTTTCGTGACGATGGACGTGAACCCGTACTACGATTCGTTCGTCCGTTGGCAGTTCCTCCGGCTGAAGGAGAAGCAGCGCATCAAGTTCGTCAAGTGCTACACCATCTTCTCACCCTAGGTCAACCAGCCCTGTATGGACCACGACCGGAGTGCTGGGGAAGGCGTTGGACCGCAGGAGTATCTTCTAGTCAAGATGAAGGTGGTCGAACCTCTACCGCTAGCCATGAAGACGTTGCAGGGCCGCAATGTGTTCCTGGTCGCAGCCACTCTACGGCCGGAGACGATACGGGCAGACCAACTGCTGGGTTCGACCTGACATGGATTACGTGGCGTTCGAGCTCAAGAACGGCGACGTTTTCGTTTGCACATACCGGGCCGCTCTCAACATGAGCTACCAGGGCTTCACGACTGACAACGGCAAAATCAAAGTCCTCGTCAACCTCAAGGGCCAGGATCTAATTGGTCTTGGGTTTTCTTCGCCGCTGACCTGCCACAAGATAATTTACACGCTTACCATGCTCAACATCAAGGAAGACAAGGGAACGGGAGTGGTGACGTCGGTGCCTTCGGATTCTCCGGACGATTACGCCACCTTGCGTGACTTGAAGAACAAGGAACTCCTGTGGCAAAAGTATGGCGTTGCTGACAACACGGTACTGCCGTTCGATCCAGTTCCCATCGTAGAGGTGCCTGGCTATGGCTCGCTCTCGGCCGTTGAGTTGAGGTCTGCGACGAATTAAAAATCCAAAGCCAGAACGATCGCGACAAGCTTTAGGAAGCGAAGGAGAAGATCTACCTCAAGGGCTTCTACGAAGGTGTGCTCCTGGTGGGACCGTACAAAGGAAAAAAATTCAAGATGTCAAGAAGGACACCCAAAAAGGTATGGTCGACGAGGGCAAAGCCGTCGTGTACATGGAGCCTGAGAAAAAGGTGATTGCACGCTCAGGTGACGAGTGTGTGGTGGCACTGTGTGACCAGTGGTACCTCGACTATGGCTACCCCAAGTGGAAGGACATGGCAAGAACTGCCTTGTCCAAGATGGAGACGTACTCTGAGGAAGTTCGCAAGAACTTTCAGGCCACCCTGGACAGGCTCTGCAAGCATGCATGTTCGAGAACTTATGGTCTCGGTACCAAGTTGCCATGGGACGAATCGTGGCTGCTAGAGTCACTGTCCGATTCCACAATCTACATGGCTGACTACACAGTTGCTCACTACCTCCAGGGTGGCGACCTCGTGGGTGGATCGGCTTGTCCTCCATATTTCATAAACCCCGAAGATACGATGCCAGAAGCCTGGGACTACGTGTTCCTCAATGTTGCCAGTAAGACCGAGCTTCAGAAGAAAGATGCCCTCGATGCCATGAAGAAGGAGTTTGAATTCTGGTATCCCATGGACCTGCGCTGCTCTGGCAAAGACTTGATACCAAACCACTTGTCCTACTGCATATTTAACCATTGTGCCATGTGGCCCGAAAATCCCGAGAAGTGGGTTCTAGGCATGCGGGCCAATGGACACCTGTTGCTAAACTCTGAGAAGATGTTTAAATCTACAGGGAACTTCCTCACCCTTGCAGATGCGTTGGACAAGTTTTCAGCTGATGGAATGCGGCTCGCTCTTGCGGACGCTGGCGACGGCATTGAAGATGCAAATTTCGTTGAGACCATGGCAGATGCCGGAATCTTGCGTCTGTACACGTTCCTTGAGTGGGTGAAGGAGATGCTTGCCTCACTGTCTTCACTACGCACAGGCCCGACAGACAGCTATGTAGACCGAGCTTTCGAAGCCGACATGAGCCATGGTGTCTTGACAACCAAAGAACACTATGACCAAATGATGTTTAAGGAAGCTTTGAGGACTGGAGTTTTTGAATTCCAGGCTGCCAGAGACAAGTACCGTGAGCTGTGTGTGCTGAGAGGAATGCACAGAGACCTCGTCTTGAAGTTCATTGAAACGCAGGCTGTCATCCTGAGCCCTATATGTCCACACATCTGCGAGCACGTGTGGTCTATGCTCGGAAAAAAGAAGAGCATTATGCACACCAGATGGCCCGTCGTCACTGCGCCCGACGAAACTCTCTTGAAGTCGTCGCAGTACCTAATGGACTCCGTGCAGGATTTCAGGCTGTGACTGAAGGCAGTTCGCCCTGCTGGAAGCAAGTGTAGCAAGAAGAAAGACCTCTCGATGCACCCTCCGGGACCCCAGATGGTTCAGGCAACAATATGGGTCACCAAGACTTTCCCTCCGTGGCAGCTGACAATCCTAACCACACTCAAGCAACTCTTCCAGAAGCACAACGGTCTTCCAGACAACAAGGTCGTGTCGGCGCAGCTCAAGGACAAGCCATAAGCTAAAGAAGCACATGAAAAAGGTGATGCCATTCGCGCAGGCAGTGCGGGAGAAGGTTGAGAAGCTCGGTATCGGTGCTCTCAACGTGACCCTTGACTTCGGTGAGCGGGAGGTGCTCTTGGAGAACTTGAGGTACATTCTCAACACGCTAGAAGTAGATGACATCGAATTAAAGTTCAGTGACGACCCGACGACCGAGGAGGTCGTCTGGGAAGAGTGCTGTCCCGGTAAGCCGCGCGCGCTGTTTTGCAGTGACACCTTCGTCAACGTTTGCTGCATCAACCAGCAGCAGTCGTCCGGCTGCTTCGAGGTGCAGGTTCCCGTGCTTGACGAAGACAGCGCATCCAAGGTGTTGGCGCGGTAGGGTAGAGTGAGCGGTCATATTAGTTTCGACGGCCTTCCTGTGAAGCTTCTCAGGTACGAAGATCCGACAATGGGCCCGCGGAAGATTCCAACTTTAGATTGTGAAGAAACTGGCAAGGTTGTCGTCCCCAACGAGGCCATCTTTCGCATCAAGGGCGACAAGAGTGGCGTAGAGGTTGAACTGGACGGTACTAGAGTGGACATGGGGAGCCAAATGTCGTACATTATTGTGCCTCAAGTTTGATGCAGCTGCTGTGATGTGTTACCTGCAGAACTATTTAATAAAATGGTTTCTGTGCACATTCATGAGTGTTTACGCTGTAGGACGCACATCGTTGTGTAGCTTACATGGCTCCGTTATGTACCGTTCAGTAACGGCACTATGTAAGGCTGCTGTACAAATAACAAGCAGGTCTTTTGTTAATTGTGGTGCTGGTAAATAAATAAAATGGAGGATCAGATTTATTCCTTCAGTGCTTTTGACTCGACGTTAATGGCAAGAAGCCATTACAATGGCTTCTTGCCATTGTAATGTGATTAATGACAATTGAATGACAATGTAATGTAATTAATGACACAAGCTAATGCACAAGAAAGAAATACTGGATAGCACCGCCACTTTAAAACTCCAACAACCAAACGCCATGACGTCATCAATTTTAACGGTGCCTAATAAGGCCTACGCAGCTCCTGATCAATGAAAATGGATTACATTAACCTCTGAGGTAGCTATAGACCTAACATGGCAAGTATCCGAAAAATTTCGTTGAGTCAATGTGTTCATTATGTGACCAATTCATTTTTTAATTACATGACGTCACGTGTGGGGATTTCGCCGCAAAATTTAAAAACACATCTTAGACCTTCAATTTCTCTTCTATTAATGAGCTCATCAAGGCAAAATAATTGACATTATAGTTCCCAGAGAACATTTTTATCAATGTTTAATAGTGCACTGCGATGTGGCGAATATCTTCGGAAGCAATGACATGACACTTGTGAGGTGTGGCAAACAAGCAAAGTCCATTTTCGATGGAGGCGAAAATGCTATAGGCCCGTGTGCTCAGATCTGGGTGCACTTTAAAGAACCCCAGGTGGTCCAAATTTCCGGAACCCTCCACTGCGGCGTCTCTCATATTCATATGGTGGTTTTGGGACGTTAAACTCCACATATCATCATCATCAAAAGAGCCAAGTGCGTCGCATTCGCAGCCGAAGCTGACGACTACGATGTGCATAATAATTAAGGAATTATCGAAAGCTAGAGCGGTCCAGCGTTTAGTGCCATGGCGTATAAAATAATGTTGGAAAGACGAGAACAGGGTTCTCACTTTTGCAACACTGCCTGTAGTAAGGCAATTAATAAAAAAACGTATAAAATGGCAATCAGCGTTCAATTGCAGCGGATAAGCTGTGCAACTTCTTAGTGAAATTATTGTAGTGAGAACATGTGCCGATTACACAGCTGATTGTTCCGCTCACAGCTTTGCGTAACAATTACGGGAGCCATGCCATTGTAGAGTACGACACCCGAACAACCAATCAAAAGAAAAAAAAATTGTCAGATCCAACGTACCTGGGGAACCGATGCTATGCGAAGCATCCGGATGGAAGGTGACTGTGCTGTAATTTTTTTATCGAGTGAGACATTACAAAGTGGCGATAAAGATATGTTCAACTGCACGCAAGTCATCATCATCATCATCATCATCATCATCATCATCATCATCATCATCATCATTATCATCATCAGGCTGACTACGTCCACTGCAGGACAAAGGCCTCTCCAATGTTCCACCAGCTAAATCAGTCCTGTGCTTGCTGCTGCCAATTTATACCCGCAAACCTCTTAATCTCATCTGCCCACCTAACCTTCTGTCTCCCCCTAACCCGCTTGCCTTCTCTGGGAATCCAGTCAGTTACCCTTAATGACCAGCGGTTATCCTGTGTACGCCCTACATGCCCGGCCCATGTCCATTTTCTCTTCTTGATTTCAACTACGATATCCTTAACCTCCGTTTATTCCCTGATCCAATCTGCCTTCTTCTTGCCTCTTAAGGTTACACCTACCATTTTTCTTTCCATTGCTCGTTGCGTCCTCCTCAATTTAAGCTGAACCCTCTTGGTAAGTCTCCAGGTTTTTGCTCCATAGCTAAGTACCGGCAAGATACAGCTGTTATATACCTTCCTCTTGACGAATAGTGATAATCTAACTGTCATAATTTGAGAGTGCTTGCCAAATGTGCTCCACCCCATTCTTATTCTTCTAGTCACTTCAACCTCGTGGATCGGCTCCGCGGTTATTACCTGCCCTAAGTAGACATAGTCTTTTACAACTTGAAGTGCACTATTACCCATCTCGAAGCGCTGTGCTCATCCGAGGTTGTTGTACATTACTTTCGTTTTATGCAGATTAATTTTACGACCCACCTTTCTGCTCTCCTTGTCTAACTCCGTAATCATCAGTTGCAATTCGTCCCCTGAGTTACTCAGCAATGCAATGTCATCGGCGAAGCACAGGTTACTAAGGTACTCTCCATTAACTCTTATCCCTAACTGTTCCCATTCTAGGCCTCTGAAAATCTCCTGCTAGCACGTGGTAAATGGCATAGGGGAGATTGTATCACCTGCCTTACGTCTTTCTTGATTGATATTTTCTTGCTTTCTTTATGAAGCACTACGGTAGCAGTTGATCCCCTGTAGATTTCTTCCTGGATGTTTATATATGCTTCATCGACGCCCTGATTCCGCAGTGTTTGTATGACTGCTGATATTTCTACTGAATCAAACGCCTTCTCATAATCAATGAAGGCTATGTATAGTGGTTGGCTGTATTTTGAGCATTTCTTTATTACCTGATTGATAGCATAAACGTGGTCTATTGTTGAGAGCCTGTTCGAAATCCTGCTTGTTCCTTTGTTTGATTGAAGTCTAATGTTTTCTTTGCTCTGTTAGCAATTACCTTTGTAAATAGCTTGTATACCATGGAGAGCAAGCTGATAGGCCTGTAATTCTTCAAGTCCTTGTCATCTCCTTCCTTGTGTAATAAGGTGATGTTGGCATTTTTCCAAGACTCTGGTACTCTTCCCGTCAGGAGACACCTCGTAAACAGGGTGGCTAGTTTTTGTAACACAATCGGTCCTCCATCATTTAGCAGATCTGGTGTTACCTGATCCTCACCAGCAGCTTTGCCTCTTTGCATGCTCTCCAAGGCGTTTCTGACTTCTTCTGGTTGGGTGTCATTACTCTTCGTTACTGGTGGGGTGCCATCTGGGTTACTGCTAGTTTTTATAGTATTTAAGGTCGTTGTTGTCTCGGCTAATGTACAGATCTCTGTAAAACTCCGCTATTTTAACTATCATATCCATATTGGTAGTTATTTTGCCGTCTTTGTCCCTTAGTGCATACATCCGATTTTTGCCTATCCCAAATTTCCTCTTCGCCGCCTTGACGGTTCCTCCGTTTTTCTGAGCATGTTCAATTCTCTCCATGTTATACCTTCTTACATCGGATACCTTACGATTATTAATCAACTTCGAAAGCTCTGCCAGTTCTATTTTGTCTGTTGCACTTGAGACTTCCATGCTTTAACGCTTCTTAATAATATTTTTCGTTTACTGGAAAAGCTTGCCAGTGCCCTGTCTAAGTACCGTACCTCCAACTTACACTGTACACTTCGTAATGATACTCGTCAGATTATCATTCATTGTGTCAACGCTAAGGCTGGTTTCCTCGATAAGAGACGCGTATCTGTTGTGAAGCGAAACTCTAAATTCCTGTACTTTCCCTCTCAGTGCTAGCTCATTGATTGGCTTCTTGCGTATCATTTCCTGCCGTTCTTTTTTCAAGTCGAACAGAATTCGAGACCGTATTCCATTCTATGATCACTGCATCGTACTTTGCCAAGCACTTCCACATCCTGCACGATGGCTGGCTGTGCACTCATTATAAAGTCTATTTCGTTCTTAGTTTCGCTATTAGGGCTCCTCCATGTCCTCCTACGGTTCGCTCGCTTTCGGTATGTATTCAAAATCCGTAAATTATTGCGTTCTGAGAATTCTACAAGTAGCTCTCCTCTGGCGTTTCTAGTGCCGATGCCATAATCTCCTACTGCCTGGTCTCCAGCCTGCTTCTTCCTTACCATTGCAACTAAGTTTCCCATCAGTAAACAGCCGCTTATGTTTTATATAACCAGTTGTTCACAGTTGTGTAACGATGCAAACAGCAACGGGTATATTAGCAAAATCAGAAGGGGTAAGCTGATGTGAAGCGCTAGTGCTCGCGAGGATTGTAGCCCTGGAGAATTCTACGTAAATCAGCGGAGGGCGCCTAGCTACAATTGACGTTAACCCGTTGTAATGGCTGTGTCATAGGAGCACAGTCAAACGCTATTTGAAGGTTATCACGCGAGCGTCGATATACAACACCACCACGTCTCAGAATACACTTTCGAGGAGAGGGTGGTATCAAAGCAAGCTTCACTCCCTCTTTTTGCTGTTCCGGAAGCAGCGATCACTCCCGTCTGAGGAAGCTGTTTAAACGAAGCAGTGCCCAGCCATCAGCAGCGGTAACTCATCTTTTTAACCAATTCTGTAATCAGCTGTAGGTATAAGAGCCCACGAAGAATATTACACTTGATCGCGAAAAAAATGGGAGGCTCAAATTTGAAAAAAAGAAGGCGCAGAGTTCGTCTTAATAGAGATTGTTGCACCATGCAACAGCCAACGAGGGATAGAAGAAGGCGAAATCATAGTTGTCATACTTCAGAAAAGGGCCGCTAGGCCCCTTGGGCGTTAGGCTGGTCGATGCTCACGCGATAACGTTGATATTGCGCGTGACAATACACATGTAATGTTTATAAAACTGGTTAGGCAGCACTGCAACCGCAATTAACGTTTCACGAACATTATCCCGGGTCAATTCAAAAAGTAGTTCCAAGGCTTGGCGTGCCTCTGTGGAAGAATATTTGATTACCATGCAGACAGCTGTGATTCGATTCCTGTTGGGAACCTGACCTCAATGCGTTGCATTCGTCGAGTCAGTGTTGCCTATGTCAGCTTTATCTTAACGCTCACGCGTCAGAATTACTCATGCCTGTTCTCGGCGTTTCTGCGTATAGATATAAACTATGAATCACGTATGACACTTGCCCGCATGCCTGTGGCACATACCCACCTGCAGGTATGTGCCACATGTCTGGCGGAGTGGGTTTCAGGACATTCGCGACGGGATTGTGACATTATCTAGTGACCAGCGAGTCATATTCGTCAAACCACATTACCCCCCCCCCCCTTCTCACCTGCTCATTTTGGTTAACGGCAGGTTAAGGGGGTGATCACAAGAGCACCCAGGCGTAGATAGATAGATAGATAGATAGATAGATAGATAGATAGATAGATAGATATATAGATAGATAGATAGATAGATAGATAGATAGATAGATAGATAGATAGATAGATAGATAGATAGATAGATAGATAGATAGATAGATAGATAGATAGATAGATACGCTGAAAGTAACTGCAGTACGAAAAGAAATGCTTCGCATTTAAAAGTGGTTAATGACCTCTGTCACCGAACAATGCATTATACTTGCGTTGGTAGAATGCCAGCAGCCACAAGAACAGGGCATTGCCGAAATCCCCTTCGCGCGATTCCAAAAGGTCAACAGCACCAATGAAAGCACTGTCACATTTACTAAGCAAATAAACGTCCAGAAAGCAGATACCAGAATGCATTGATAATAATATATTCATTTTCACATCCGAAAATCACGATACGATTATGAGCTACGCCTTAATGGAAAGCTTCGGAGACTTATGTTGTTCTCGAACTTGCATTAAAATGGCACAGTACACGGGTCTTAACATTTCGCCTCCATAGGCAAATACCTGATTGACATTGGCTGGGATTCGGTGAAGAAAATTGATTTACGCCGAATATTCACTTTTAATAAAGAAAACATGCTATGAAGCTCCTTGGCTGGCAAGCTTAGTGCGTGCATGTCATACCATATAACTCCAGTTAACCTTGTTAAAGACAGGGCCGGTTGTGCTAATGTGATGTTGTTCTTACCATCGCCGTTCACCACCCAATCGCAATGCCGCGTAATGAATTTATAACATCAAGAGGCTGGCCGAGGGTAGGCGGGGCGAAGACGGAGAGAGCACCCCTAGACGACGTCATCAATGTTGGAAAATCGAGAAGAGAAACGCACTTTGAAATACCTCTTTCGCGGGCCGTGTGTATTAGATTGCTTTCAAAGAGAAAAAGATATTGATACTTGCATCGAGGAAAGCGGTCGCTGCCCACCGGGCCACGCTTAGGCATTGGTGGACGCCCTGTAACTTGTTCGCCGCATTCATGAGACAAGTCTCGAGCGAGGGACTGCGAAGAGCTCGACGGTTTCAGAGAGATTGCGGCCTGCGCATATTCCGGTTATATATATATTTAAAGATACGCCACAATACTGTAACATCTCAAAATACACAAGCCGACACAAAATCGCAAACATAAACACGTGTAACCGACAGTTTGCGTAGAATAAATAAATAAATAAATAAATGCAATAAAAGATGCTGCAGACGACGTCTTTCATATATGCTGAAATGACCCAGCATTTATAAAACACTTCGCTAACAATGTGTCCGCTGTTTGTAATTACAATAGCATTTGCGATGGAGGCGGAAATGCTGTAGGCCCGTGTGCTCAGATTTGGGTGCGCGTTAAAGAACCCCAGCTGGTCAAAATTTCCGGAGCCCTTCACTACAGCGGCTTTCATAATCATATGATGGTTTTGGGACTTTAAGCCCCGCATATCAATCAATGTAATTACAATAGCAAACACAATGTTAGTAAAGTCACAGGTCTTATAATGGGGGCAAAGTGAACAAGCTGGTATAGTTGAAATGCACGCTCATACACACGTTAAACAGCTGCATATGTTTTATATAACCTCTTGTTTACAGTTGCGTAACGATGCCCACAACAACATGTATACTAGCAAAACCAGAAGGAGTAAGCTGATATGAAGCGCTATAGTGCTCGCGAGGATTGCAGCCCTGGATAGTGCTTGATAAATCAACTTCAGCGAATGGGCGCCTAACTTGTACACGCATGCAGTCAGTCTAACTGCGAGCGGTTAGACTAAAACGCGGTGCCCGATTGCTTCACCGAGCTACTTATTCGTAAGAAGTCTACACTGACTAGCTTATCAACATCGCTAATCACGCGTACGCTATCAAGAAGTATCAGGCACCTGTCCTCACAAACAGGTTTTCGCTGTCGACCGCGTGCTTTATGAATACGGGCCGAGGAGCCCTACAAATGCCATCCTCTCCTCGTATAAAGTCGTCAATTTGTTAACAGGTATCACGTAGGGAACACGAATTACGGTTGGCTTAAAAGGGCCTTAAAGGTAAAAAGAAATTTCCTTGCATTAGTAATACTCTTTCACGTCACAATCGCCACACTTGCCGCAAAAAAACACTTGGTAAGCCAGAAAACGCGCAAAAAGAAAATGCAGCTGGTGACGCCACCTTGAAAATTTACCTACCAATCGCCAGGATGCCATAAATGTCGAACGTGTCAGCTGGGCCCCATGTAGTTGCCAATCAATGATAATGAGGTGCGCTGTCATCTGAGGGGGCCAGAGACTTAACATACCAAATTTCTGAATATTTAGTTGAGCCAGTTTCATCAAAACACGAAGAGTGCACTTTGACATCCGTGACGTCACGCGCATAGATTTCGGTGCGAAATTTAAAAATAAAGCTTTGAGCTTAATTTTGTCATCAATTATTGAACCTATGATAGTGAAATCAGTGTCATCAGACCTTTAAAAGCCAATTTATTGACCCAAACTGACTCACAATTTTATTTTAGTGTCCATTTAATACCATTGATAAAGTTTGTGCCTGTATCCACGAAATCAATCTTTCGTTAAAACTGTTCGAAAAAGCAGCTGCCTGCATGCAGTCAATCAAGATGTCGAAGATCTTGATAGAGACAGCAGTCCTCGGTATACAAAGAGTCCCCCACCCCTCGCCCCTCAAGGGCTCAATGCCGTTGGGTGGCCGTCTCAGCTTCATGACATCGTGAAGTAGATGTTACGTGCCAGCAATGGCCAAGGACGCCCTTTTGTCAGTTGATGAGAAAACTGGCAAGTAAGAACATACGTAACAACGAAAGGCGGGTTGCGACACTGTGCACCTTTATATGAGCTCCCGCATTAAATCATCGTGAAGACTACGAGCATTTTGACAGTGCCACCAGTATTGCCAACTGTTTATCACTACATAATTACTAACTTGCCTTCTCGTGAGGAAGGACACACACCCAACACTCGGCACGCGACCACATAAGAAGCTTAAGCATTGTGATACAATCTGATGATGAAACACAGAAAATCATTAGCGACCTATGCTATAGTAAAGTGGCCTGTTTCGACAAGTGTAGAACAGGTCAACCACTTCAAGCGAAAGTGACTCTATAGAACATCTGCTGATGAAGAATTATCATGCACTCATTTTAGTTTGATATATAGGCCTATACTTTGTACACACAACTATCCCTTTTCCCCTATTACCAAACTACGGCTGAGAGCCATCCTCTTCTATAGAATAAACTTTCAATTCGTTTATTCATTCATCGTGCGAGGGCAACACACTCTACCAACCAAGTTTTTATAGACTTCTGTGCATGATAACGGGTAGGCATTTCGTGAATACAGGCCCTGGTGACAATTAAGCCAAGCTTTCGATTCTGTAAGAAGTACCTGTCGTTGGCTGATCGCCGTCGATGAAAAAATGCGGCCTAATTCAGAAACGTTCGTCAGTGTTCGTTGCTATTAGCAGGTTGCCTTTGCTTATAATATGCCCAGGGTAAGGCTTAGCTTCATTTTTTTATTTCTTACGAACAATTCAATTGCAACACGTTCTTATGAATGCGGACCATGATTCAATCCATGATCATATTCCCCATGAACCTATTTTGATTAGCCTATTCATCATATTATTCCTATGAGTCTATTATTGGAGGCGTCAGTTACGGGAGGACAGATGTGCTCTCGGCCCACCCACACTCGATCTTCTCGACGGTGCTTCGTCCCCAATGAATGCGGTATAAATAACTACAACAATAAGAAAACGCTCCGATGCGACGGTCTAGTTTTGTGAACACGAGACAAGGCAGAAATATCATACGCTAGAACTGTTCCTTAGTGATACACATCTTTGGGTGAGTTGGTTCTTGATGCGGAACAAATGAGCGCTACAGAAAAGGGGACGCGAGCAGGAGACATACGGGACGCCTGCCCATGTGTGTCTTGTTCCCGACCCCGTTTCTTTAGAGATCCTTTGTTCCGCATCAAGTACAACTATTCGTAAAAGATCAGTTCAGCTAATCCAGACCTGAAGCAGATCGTTAGCGAAGGAGGTCAGCTAACGACAGGAAACACTTACGAAGGAAGAGCTTTGTTTAGTCAGCTGTTGTTCATAGACTAGATCCCAGCCATTCGCGCTGTTCAACATAGATGCAATATACTACAGAAGGCGGCTGGCCAATGACAAACACCTCTCACGAAAAAAAAAAAAAAGTCGCTAATCAGGCACGGGACTATCAAGGCGTTTAACTAACGCGCTTCATTTTTCCTATTCTTTTCTTCTCATCCGTAGCCGTTGCCCTCGTTGAAGTTTTTTTTTTTTCGGCTTGTTCTTTTCACCGTCATGAAATACCGGCCACGAAGCGAGAAATAGCACCAGCTGCTTATTCTAATTATCTTAAGCATGAGGGGTGTAGCACGTAACACAATAAAAATGGCATCGGCTATGGTACCGCAAGCCCACTGACTACATTGAAGAACGCCCTGGATGTAAAATGATAGACGGGCAGGTGAAAATCAATGTGCTTACCACCATATCATGTCGTTGACTCGTCAAATGAGATGATGTAGCCGGCGAACCACTGGACTGCAGGGGCTTGTAGCTAGTGGCATGGCGGTGGAGTCGATGTCCTCCAGAAGGCAGGGAGGACGGCTTGAAAGAACACCCACGACGAAGCAGAGCGTGTAGATTGTGTCTTGGGTGCCAGCCACAGAACCTGACTGAACGTTTCGGTTCCTCGCTACAAAGCTCGGATTTCGAGCTGTTAAGAGTTCATCTTTTCCAAGCGAGCGAAGGAGCCGTAAGCACGCGGCCGTTTCAAGCCTTCACAGACACAGCGGCTGCGACGAGCCAACGACGATGATGACGATGATGATGATGACGACGACGACGACGACAACGACTCGATGATGATGATGATGATGATGGTGATGATGATGATGATCCTTGTTATTCTGGCACACACCCACAAAGGGGGATCGGCCAAGAACCGGGCGGCAGGATTTTGTTGCGATTTTCTCTTCCAACGAGTTGCGATTTCCTCTTCAGAGTGTTTGTCAATGATGATAATGATGATGATAGTGGCAGCGGTGGTTGTGTCTTCCATAAATGGTTCCCACATACTCCAGGGGATTGACTAAGCAACGAATGAGTTTAAAGAACAACGCACGTACGCAGTATACTAGTGATAAATTCTGGAATGACGACTGGCTGACTGTTCTTCAGTTGTTGCGATTATTTGCTTACTTTTTTTCAGCGTTATAGTTGAAGCGCGTGCCTAGAACACACAGGTGAGTTTATCTTATTCATTCATGGCTGCGAGAAAAGCTACGTTGCTGGTTTCACTAAGGTTACTAACGGGTACACTGACACTGCAATCCTTGAAGTATACCATGTGAATAAAGGCTAGTTCAGGGATCTGTCTTATCCTAATGCTCATACCTCTATTTACTACGCTTAAATCTTCAATACTGTGAGAAAGGAACGGGATTAGGAAGAATAAAATGAAGTCAGGGAGCAGGGGCGAATCCAGACTCTCATTTTAGTGGGGACGCTCACCTGAAGTAACACAGGAGAGAGGGCAGTGGTCATGACTTTTTTGTTTACACTAGCAGAAAGACCCCTTTTAAGCATAAATGTTGTTAATGTGTGCTCACTGTGGGTTTTCATGTGTCTTGATCGGTGATACGAGGAGGACTGGAAGCAGTGAATTGAGGTGGAGGGAGAGTGCTGATACAGACATTAGGGGGATGGGGGATCCTCCAAGCGAGAAAGGAAAAAAAAAGTTTGACTATGGGGGAAGCCCGCAGTCGGTGCAACTTAAACTGTTTTGTGTATTTGTGCATCATGATTTGCGTAATTTAGCACAAGTGTGATCCTCTGCACTTATTTCTGTACTTGTCATGAAGTATTGTGGTGTTCCAATTCTTCAAATACATAAGTACCTTGCAAATCCAATCGAATATTCGCACACCCGTAGGGTGTATGTTTTTTAGATAATACAGATTTTTACTAAAAAAATCCTGGGGCTGTCGGGCTCCTGTAATTTTCGCAGATGAACTCTGCGTGAACTGGAAGTACTTTGCTGCAGTGATAGTTACACCCAAGCGACTAATGAAACTCTCTATTAACTTTTTAAATTAATGAAATGATGACAGCTCTATATATGCGAAAGTTTCAAGCCATCACAATTTACGGCATATCCAGTTTTTAATGATAGTTCCATATAGTTTGAGTTGAAGTTTAAACTCAATTGAACGAAGTGATATCCATGCTCGAAAAAGTTCGTTAAATTTAGATGTTCATAAAAGAAAAAAAGGGATTTTTTCGGCCATTCGTAATCTAAAATTTTAACATAGCGACACCCAAAAGTTATCGTGACATTGTGTTTGCTTCGTGCGCGCAGGGCAAACTCAGTTTCAATGTCACCCTTGAAATTCGTTCATGAGTATCTCGAACTACATGCAACTTTCGTGATTTCAGAAAAAAATAGTTATGCCTAAAATTATCATGCACTACAACTATCTAATAGTATTAAGTGTGTTTAATTAAACAAGTGTTTAATAAATAGTTAATTAGTTGCGTTCATGTTGTTTTAGTTGCCGCAAAGTATTTCCATCTCGTCATAGAATAAGTGGACAAAAACAGCAGCAGCTTGCCTGTCATTGGACTTTTATATAAGAGTGTATCAGAGAAATCCATACTATTCAAATAAAAATCAGCGAAGAATGTGCCCATGCACACAACACAAATGTTTTCCGCAGTAGTGAGAGGTATAGTTAAGCAACGAAGGATCGGTCGTCTCGAGAGAACCACGAGGCATATTACACACTCACACAAACACACACACACACACACACACACACACACACACACACACACACACACACACACACACACACACACACACACACACACACACACACACACACAAATGCAAGGTTTCATAGGTTGGTAAGGGTACGAGGAAAGCTAACGAAGACGTTTCCTTGAACCCCTATTAACCATTACAATCTGAAACTTACATATGTCTCATCATATTCTAGCTGAAGTCAACACGGCTGGTTCTCTATGATGCCTCGAGGGAGCCATGATCGCAAACAGCGTTTAAGCAACGGGACCCGGATCATTTTAATAGCCAATGAGAGAACTTCGTAAGCGAAGCCATGCCAGTTGGTTCGACTATAAACGCCCCGCCGCGGTGGTCTAGTGGCTAAGGCACTCGGTTACTGACCCGCAAGTCGCGGGATCGAATCCCGGCTGCGGCGGCTGCATTTCCGATGGAAGCGGAAATGTTGTAGGCCCGTGTGCTCAGATTTGGGTGCCTGTTAAAGAACCCCAGGTGGTCGAAATTTCCGGAGCCCTCCACTACGGCGTCTCTCATAATGATATGGTGGTCTTGAGACGTTAAGCCCCACATATCAATCAATCATAAATGTTTCGACTAGAAACGCACGTACTATCTTTCCCAAAAGAGAACCGACCTAAAGCTGCAGCCACAAAGGTTTTCTGAACTAATAACGGTGTGCGCTTATAGAATCAAGTGGCCGGTGCCTCCCGATCCTTACAAAACATACCAAAAAAAAAGAGCTTCGCGACTGCATGGTCAGTTTCCCCCTTTCTAATTTTGATTTTGCAGAATGATTTTGGCTCCACTCTTTAAAAATGCGAGCGAAAAGTTACCAACAGCAAGCAAATGAGTAGTTATTGCAGTGGTTACTAACTTCCTTGGACGTTTGCTAACCTTTTGCTACATTTTTACAACCTACATATCTTAACATTTGGCAGCTGCAACCGTTACTACCTTTTTGCTACCTGTTCACTACCTACGTTAGTAACGGCAACGGTTGTTATCTTTCTTAGACAATCACTAACGTTTTATTACTGGGTATAGATTGCACAAGGCTAAAGGCAAACGTGAGCTAAACGGTTCCTAGCTGGTCTTGGCCATACTAAGTGATGTTAAGTAATGCCAAGTGACACGAGGTTATAAGATGTGATGCCAAGTAATGCCAGGTTATATGAAGTAGTTGCAAGGGGTGCAAGCTCTAGTGTCCAGTACAGTCTTTCTTCGCCGTTTCGGCTGTACTACATCATAATCATCAGCCTTGCTCTACCCACTGCAGGGCAAAGGCTTCTCTCATAATCCGCCAATCAACCCGGTCTTGTGCTTTCTGCTACCACTTTATACCCGCAAACTTTTTAATCTCATCAGTCCATCTAACTTTCTGTCTCCCCTCACGCGTTTGCTTTCTCTGGGAATCCAGACAGCTACCCTTGTTGACCAGCGGTTATCTTGTCTACGCGCTACAGGATATCCTCAACCCCGGTTTGTTCCCTAACCCACTCTGCTCTCTTATTGTCTCTTAATGTTACTCCTATAATTTTTCTTTCCATTGCTCGCTGCATCATCCTCAATTTAAGCTGAACCCTGTTTGTAAGCCTCCAGAGTTCTGCTCTGTAGGTAAGTATCGACAAGAAGCGCTTGTCTGTGTCCTCTCTGAGTGTGTGTATTTTTGCGCTTGTTTCATCATGAAGATGATGCTGTTTTATACTTTATTCTGAATGGTTAGCGGCAGATTACCATTCATGATTTGAGAATCCTTGCCGAACGAGATCCACCACAACCTTGTTCTTTAAGTTATTCGACTCTCATGGTTCGACTCCATGGTTACTACCTGCACTAAATAGGTATATTAGTTTACAACTTCACGCGTCTCTCCACCTATCTCAAAGTGCTGTTTTCTGCCGAGACTGTTGCACATTACTTTAGTTTTGTGCATAATAATTCTCAGACTTATTTTCTGCTTTCCTTGTTGAGTTCAGTAATTATGAGCTGTAATCCGTCCCGAGAGTTACTCAACAAGGCAATGTCAAGAGCCAATCGCCGGTTACTAAGATACTATAAAAGAGCTATGGCTCTTTTTCCTAACTCTTCACAATCTAGGTCCCTGAAAATGTCCTGTAAACACGCGGTGAAAAGGATTGGAGAGATCGTGTCTCCCTGCCTTACACCCTTCTTTATTGGGATTATGGGGGACTATGATAGATGTGGACCCGCTGTAGGTTTATCTCAACATGTTTATGTAGGGTTCATCGATGCCCTCACTCTGTAGCACCTGCATCATTGCTGATGTCTCGACTGAGTCAAACGCCTTTTCGTAATCTATGAAGGCTATGTATAGGGGTTGGTTGTATTCCACGCATTTCTCTATCCCCTGAGTGGTAGTATGAATATGGTCTATTGTGGAGTAGCCTCTGATAAATCCTGCCTGATATTTTGGTTGATTGAATTCTAAAGTCCCCATAATTCTATTAGCTGTGGCTTGTAGAGAAAGGATAGTAAGCTGATCGGCCTGTAATTTTTCAAGTCCTTGACGTCTCCTTTCTTATGGATTAAGATGATGTTGCGTTTTTTCCAAGAATCTGGTACCCTTCTCGTCAAGAAACACTTCGCATATAAGGTGGTCAGTTCTAACCCAATCTCTCCGCCATCTTTCGGCAGGGCCGTTATTATGTTATTATATCCAGTGGCTTTGCCTCTTTGTAATCCTCCTATAGCTTTCATTACTTTCCCAGTCGTTGCTGGTAATTTGTCAAATTCCTCTGGGCTATTATGGCTTCTTACGGCCCTATCCTTATGGTATCATTCTGGTATCGTTCATTGTGTTAACGCTAACGTCAGTTACCTCGTTTAGAGCCTCGAGTATGTTCTGAAGTGAAACTCTGAATTACTGTATTTTCCCTCACATCACTATCTAATTAATTGTCTTCTGGCGTATCTGTTTACGCCTGTGCTTTTTTTAGGTCTGGTTGCATTCGAGCTCTTACCATTCTATGGTCACTGCATTGGATCTTACCAACTACTTCTACATCCTGTACGATGCCGGGGTGTGCAGACCGAGTAGTAAAGTCCATTGCATTAGTTCCGCCATTTGGGCTCCACCACGTCCACTTACGGTTATCTTGTTTTCTGTACAATGTATAGAAGATTCATAAATTACTATATACGTTCTGCGTCCTCAACTAATAACTCCCCTCTGACATTCCTAGAGCCAATGCCATACTCTCCCACGGCATTGTCTCCGGCCTGTTTCTTGCCTATTTTGGGAGTAAAGTCTCCCATCAATATATTAAACTGTCTTTACTTTATTAATTGTTGACTTTAAGTCTTCGTATAAGCGTTCAACTAAATCAGCATCATGACTCGATGTAGGCGTATAGGCCTGTACCACCTTCATCCCGTACATTTTGCTAAACTTAATTACTATACTTGCCACCCTCTCAGTGATGCTATAGTATTACTCCATGTTTCCAGCGATATTATTGTCGATAAGTAACCCCACCCCTTCAGTCAACTAATCCATGGTAGCATAGGACGTGTCCGTTCTTCAGCACTGTATAAGCGTCATGTGTCCTCGTTATTTCACAGAGTCCTATTACATCCCATTTAACACTTTCTAATTCATCAAAAAGCATAGCTAGACTAACCTCACTAGACAGCGTTCCAGCGTTAAACGCAGCCAAGTTCAGATTACAATGGCGGCCTCTCCGAACCCAGAGATTCTTAGCACCCTCCGCTGCGTCGCAGTTCTGACCGCCGCCTTGAACAGTTGCCTCGCAGCCACTGGGGACTGTAGGTCGAGTGCTTATTGGTGATTTCATGGGATGTGGTGGCCAAGTACGACAACAGAGGGGCCAGTATTGCTCTGGTGAGAGAGTGCATTGCCGGCAGGCGGTGAGGCCACACCCCAGACCTTCTTTTTGTTTAGTTCATATAATGATTTCATCGTTTTGCGTTATATTTGAATATGCGGTTTGGAATTGTCCGGCACTGATATTCGAACCACAGACTAGGCTGATGTGCTATCTCTTAATAGCAAGTGTTCTGTCGCACTTTCTTAGCGCTGTAGAATACTACCTAACTTCTTATCAGTTATCAACTTCTCATTACTCGCAGCTCATCTGATTCTCTCTAATTGTACCAAACTCCGTTTTTTGTGAAAAGAAAAATGAAAAAAAAAACGGCGAGGATTTCAACTCCGGACCCCGCGAACTTAGACTAGCCTAGTTCTCCGGATGATCCTCCCTTTCAAGCATTTATTCTGCCGTAACTTCTCTCTGTCTTGCTCAATTTTCTTTTTGTTGGCTTCAAGATGTCCACAATGTCGAAGTTTTGCTTCGACATGGCTTGCTTGGTGTTTACATAAGGGGAAAACGAAATTATAATCAAAATGAAGAAGTTAGAAGAGTAGACGAGGAATGCTATTTGTTTTCCAAATAGATACAAGTTGTCAGTCGTTCGTGCGATCTCGTCTGTTCGATAAACGCTGCCGTCGTACGCGGTGTGATTTGTGGCGAGTAACAGATGTGTGTGAATGTTAGTGAGGCTCCTTAAAACTTGTAGCTGGGCGAGTTGGTTCATAATTTTGGGTAAACTGGTGTGCTCAAGTATAGTCAAGCGACAACAGAAAAGAAGAGACAGGTCCCTGTCTCTTCTTTTCTGTTGTCGTTTGTATGTATTTGCGCACATCAGTTCACCCAGAGTTAGGGAGGCTATAGGGGAAGGGAATAATACGGCATGTTTAAATCCTGTTGCAGTGAGTTCGGAGGGTAGCAGTCTTACTTTGGCGTTTCCTGTCAACTGACGAGTTGCACGCTTTTTTTTTTTGCGAACTAGTTGGCTACTTGTATGCGATTGTTACGTTGAGTGTACACGTCACAAACGGTTTGAGTGCATAAAAAGTAAACGCGAAAAGTATTCCAAGTGGTAAAAAATAGACTGGCGCTGCCTTAAGGCTGTATGGCATTTCGTCGCCCAACTGTACTCAGTTATGGACCAAAAGAGTTGAGTCCGCAATGTGAAGGTATACGCCAATGAATACCAATCACATAAGAAGTACCAGCCAAGTAGTGAAGTTGATGCTAAGTATCTGTGCTCTTCTCCTTCATGATTATCCCTGCATGATTACTCGAAGTTGTTGTCGTAATGTGGAACTTGTGGATTTAAGCGTTAACATTCATGTAGGAAAGTTAACCCGTTAGTAAAGGTTATGGTACCTTTCCTCTTTACAACCGTTACTCTACTACCTATATTTAGTAACAGCTATTTTAGTAATTGTTACTAATTGCTGTTAATAACGGCAAATGTATTACCAGTTAACCCTGCCGTTACCAGCTGCACTGCAGTAACAAATGTGACAAGCAGTTACTACCCGAAGCTATCAAGTAATATACCACTTTTTTAAAAGAGTGTACAGGTCCACTATTAATCCGAAATTTCTGGTTACGCGGACGGATCTCTGCCTCCTTTCTGGCGCCATCGAACGTATACCCGTTTCCGTACGAGGTTGGCCAAATAAAGCCATTCAGGAGGTTGTTGCGATGTTTTGGTTTTATATGCGCGCCATACGCATGTTGTCGAGCAGACTGTAGACCGCGACAGCAAAGGCTTTCAGAAGGACAGAGATGGCGCTGACGCATGTATTTTTAAGTCGTACATGAATCCACAACTTCCCATGCCACATGCCGTCTTGTCCTTATTCGCTTCCATATGCTGGCCCGTGTGGTATGCTAATCAAACAAAGATCTCAAAACATCTCACAAGTGGCAGAAGTTGTTGAGGAAATGTTCGAGTGGGTTGACGGAATCAAATTATTTGCGTTACACTTGTACAATTATAGGCAATGTCTGGCCGCACGTGTTCACAAACGCGTGTCAGGTCACAGAACGCCTAACTGACGTGGCCGTAAAGGTGGTCAGTTTTGGAAATACTGCAATACATTACTTCGCTTTACCAGCGAGACTGACTAAGCGGGTACGCCAAAATGGACACATCGAGAAACGGGGTATATAAACGTTTGTGTTATCAAGGAAGTTGTAGCCATTTTTGAAGTATATTTGTTGCCCTGACAATGTACACTGTTCAGGTACAAGGTGCGTCGCTTTACTACATGTAGTAGCGCACAGAGTCAGCAACCTACACACATATGTAGGTAGTTTGCATGAAGCTAGGCGTGCTAATTGGTTACTTTTATTTATAGTGAACTAATATTCTGACGAGACATTGTGAGACCTCGAGAGGTTGAGAGATTACGTGTGAGATCTTCCCAAGGAATATATATATATATATATATATATATAGTCTGTTTTGCACCTTGCTAACGGATGGGCGAGCGTTGTCAGCGCCACTCACCAAACGCAACTGCTGGAGTGGCACTGCCCCATGATAAGAATTGTCTGCGTTCTACGCCTCAAAACCACAATATGATTATGGACGCTTATAATGGAGAGCTCCGGAAATTTCGACAACCTGGTGTTCTTCATCGTGCGCCTAAATATACGCGAGCCTCCAGAATATTTAAATCCACCGAAAAGGCAGCCTGTGATATGTGTCGTGCGCGAAGCTTCAAAGTGCGCGCCATTCAAAGTGCGCGCCATTCAAAGTGCGCGCTTGAAGCAGACAACGACGAAGGTAGCACGAGCGCTGAGTAGCGTGGCGGCGAAGGTACGAGAAGGAACGAGGAAGACGGGGCTCTCGACTCGGCCGTTGGGTTCCGGACCCGAGCCTAGTAACAGTCGAGCCCGGCCTACCTGCCACGTTCTACCTGCCACGGCCGTGCGTCGCTGACGTGCTGCGGCTTCAAGGCATCCTGTGCTTGAGGACACGCGGAGCTGTCGGGCTACGGGCACGAGTTCCAGCAGAGGTGTCCGGCCGGGACGCGGCCGGTGGTAGTGCCTGGTCTACCGCGCCAACTGGTCCACCTGGTCTACCGTGCGAGCAACGCGGAGCTGTCGGGCTACGGGCACGAGTTCCAGCGGAGGTGTCCGGCCTGTACGTGGTCGGTGGTGGTGCGTATACCCTTTAAGTTGCCGCCTCGTCTACCGTGCGAGCAACGCGGAGCTGTAGGGCTACGGGCACGAGCTCCAGCAGATGTGTCCAGCCGCGACGTGGCTGCGGGGGCGGAGCCTACCCATCAACTAGTCGCCTGGTTGACCGTGCGGACAACGCAAGCCAGCTCAAGACGTAGCAACGAACCTCGGTGAGACCGACCTCATGTCTTGTGTCCATGCTAAAAAGGAGGGACGGTTAGTTTAGGACTTTGATAGTTCACAGAGACAGTGAAGGATTCTTTAAATAGCCTGTCCATGTTATGTGTGTTCGTTTTTCGTGTGTATAAAGTGTGGCGTACAAACGGCCTCGTCTTTTCGTGGGAGTCTGGGGCGACGGCTCGGACACCCATTAACTAAGAACCTGCACGTTGCTATAACACCCCCTGCAATGTAACACTGGCGTCCACGGCAGGACGAGGCCATTTGTATCGCTTGAGTCAGGCTGACGATTAGTGAGGAAAAGATGAGCTCGACAGATTTAATGGCGTTGGCCATGCGCATGGGTTTGGAAGGTGCGGAATTGAAACTTTGGATTGATGAGCGAGAAGCTCGAGCTCGTGAGGAAAGGGCGGCAGAAAGAGAGGCGAAGAAGGAACAAATGCAGTTGCAATTACAAGTCGAGGAGCAGGCCCAAAGGACGATCCAATTGCGCCTTCAACTGACTCAGACTGAAACCGCCAGAGAGCCTGTCGGGGCAGACATAGGTCGATCATCAAGGGTGTCTTCCAACGTCAATCCTCATAATTTTATACCAGGATTTGATGAAAACCGGGATGACCTAGATGCGTACTTAAAAAGGTTCGAGAATGTGGCGACAGGGCAAGAGTGGCCTAGAGACAAGTGGGCCACGGCTCTGAGTTTGTGCCTAAGCGGAGAAGCGCTAAAAGTGTTTGGTCGCCTATCCCCTGAAGATGCACTTGATTACGAGAAAGTGAAACTGGCTCTATTTCAGCGATTTCGCTTCACAGCGGAAGGGTACCGTGAGAAGTTCCGGCACAGTAAGCCTCAAGAGGGAGAAACCGGCCGGCAGTACGCTGCACGATTAATGAGTTTTTTCGACCGATGGGTGGAAATGTCGAAAGTAGACAAAGAATACGCGTCAGTTCGTGACCTGATTGTAGCTGAACAGTTCATCAGTAAGTGTCATGATCGAGTGGCGCTCTTTTTGCGTGAAAAGAATTGCTGTACACTTGAAGAAATGGCTGAAGCGGCAGATCAGTTTTTAGAGGCACGGCGACAGTCTAACCTGCTTGTTTTCCGAGAAAAGGCTGAAAACGGCACGGCTGTGAAAAGTGGGAGCACGACCTCAAAAACTTCAGTGCAATGTTTGGTTTGCAACAAAATCGGCCATAAAGCCTCAGATTGTCGCGCTCGGACGAAGCAACCTTACTGTGGGCATTGTCGTAGGGCAGGACACGATACCCAAGTTTGCACCAAGAAACCCGCCACGTATAAAAAGGCTTCATGTATATTGTCCGAAGAGAACTCTAAAGACAATGATAACGCATCCGGCGGCGGGCCCGAGAATAATGTGTCGGGGGCAGTAAACACGCAACAAATGGCAACGAAATATCAGATGCCAGTTCTCCAGGGTCTCCTATTTGGTAAGCCTGTCTCTGTTCTTCGGGATACAGGAAGTAACACGACGGTTGTGCGACGTTCCCTCGTGCCCGACGAAGTGCTGACAGGAGCTATGACGACAGTATTTTTAGCCGATGGGAGCAGAATAAAAGTTCCCGAAGCAAAAGTGGAGATATTTTCGCCCTATTTTTCTGGTACGGTGATCGTTAAATGCATGACTTCCCCATTGTATGACGTCATCGTGGGAAACGTGCCAGGATCCCGTGATCCCAATGATCCAGATAGCAGGTGGAGCGAGGGACTGTCGGAAAGGAAGACGAAGTCTAAAAGCGTCAAGGAGAGATTAGGGGTGATGAAAGCAGATCGCTACGAGAGACCAATGATCAGCGTAGTCAAGAATGCAAGTACTTCGTTGGATTCGGTGAAAGCAACCGCTTTGAATATCAACCAACGAATCTTCAAGATTGAGCAGGCGGAGGACAAGAGCCTAGATCTCTGTAGGAACAAAGTTGGGCAGGTGTTTTTTTGGGAGAGGATCGACAGAATATTCGTTTGTTATGCAAAAGGGAGTTTTATATCGCCATTATCGATTATCCTCCGGCAAGATAGTACAGCAGGTAGTTGTTCCTCGCAAACTGCGGAGCCAAGTACTGCAGCTAGCTCATGAAAGTCTGATGGCGGGCCATCAAGGCATCAAGAGGACAATTGACCGAGTACTAGGATCATTCTATTGGCCAGGAGTTCAGGAAGAAGTAAAGAGATACGTGCGATCCTGTGACATTTGCCAAAGAGCATATCCAAAAGGTAAAGTGGGCAAGGCGCCTCTGGGCGTAATGCCGTTGATCGACACCCCTTTCGAGCGAGTGGCAATCGATATTATCGGTCCTTTAAAACCTGTGTCGAGAAACGGAAACCGCTACATATTGACCATGGTGGACTTCGCCACGCGCTACCCGGACGCGGTGGCCCTGCCAGCAATCGATTCGGCGACAGTAACAGAGGGCCTGGTGGAGATGTTCTCACGCGTAGGATTCCCGCGTGAAATTCTATGTGATCAAGCATCTTGTTTTACTTCCGAACTGATGAAAGAAGTCAACGAGTTACTGGCCATTAAGCACCTCAGTTCTACACCTTACCATCCTATGTGTAACGGGTTGGTGGAACGATTTAACGGTACGTTAAAACAGATGTTGCGGAAGCTCTGCCAGGAGGAACCAAGATCCTGGGATCGGTTGCTTGCCCCACTCCTTTTTGCCTATCGTGAAGTGCCTCAGACCAGCACGGGATTTTCTCCCTTCGAACTTATTTACGGGCGTGACGTCAGAGGACCACTTAGTTTGTTAAAAGAATTATGGATTGGAGAACACATCGGCGACGAGGCGAAGACAACTTACGGATATGTATTGGATCTGCGAGATCGTCTTGAAAAAACACTGCAGTTGGCTCATGAGAACTTGACACGAGCAAGAAAATCACAGAAGCAATACTATGATCAGCGAAGCACGAAACGTCAGCTTGAAGTAGGCGACCGGGCCCTTATTCTACTCCCTACTACGGAAAATAAATTACTCATGCAATGGAAAGGACCTTTTAAGGTCACAGGGAAAAAGGGCAGTCATGACTACTGGTTGGACTTGGGACGTGACACCAAGTTGTTCCACATCAACATGTTAAAGCGTTACGAGGATCGCGAACCGGAGAGGTTTACACAAACAGCGTCATTCGTAGTGATGGAAGAAGAGGAGGCAGATTCACCTATACCAGTTTACACTATTGACCAAGGGACTTCATGAGTAGATTGTGAGCCAAGAGTTCGGACTTCATGCACTGTGATATTGGGTGTTGGACACTCAAAGTATGTCAGTGTATTTAACGGTGTTCTTGTGTATTTAGTAAATATTGGACCTCGACATGTGAACTATACAGAGGACATATACAGTGAAGGGGTTTACAGACCGCGCACGTGTCAGCAGTTTTTTTTTTTTTTTTTTAAAAAGAAAAGAAAAACTCATTTAAGGGGGGGCTTTTGTGATATGTGTCGTGCGCGAAGCTTCAAAGTGCGCGCCATTCAAAGTGCGCGCCATTCAAAGTGCGCGCTTGAAGCAGACAACGACGAAGGTAGCACGAGCGCTGAGTAGCGTGGCGGCGAAGGTACGAGAAGGAACGAGGAAGACGGGGCTCTCGACTCGGCCGTTGGGTTCCGGACCCGAGCCTAGTAACAGTCGAGCCCGGCCTACCTGCCACGTTCTACCTGCCACGGCCGTGCGTCGCTGACGTGCTGCGGCTTCAAGGCATCCTGTGCTTGAGGACACGCGGAGCTGTCGGGCTACGGGCACGAGTTCCAGCAGAGGTGTCCGGCCGGGACGCGGCCGGTGGTAGTGCCTGGTCTACCGCGCCAACTGGTCCACCTGGTCTACCGTGCGAGCAACGCGGAGCTGTCGGGCTACGGGCACGAGTTCCAGCGGAGGTGTCCGGCCTGTACGTGGTCGGTGGTGGTGCGTATACCCTTTAAGTTGCCGCCTCGTCTACCGTGCGAGCAACGCGGAGCTGTAGGGCTACGGGCACGAGCTCCAGCAGATGTGTCCAGCCGCGACGTGGCTGCGGGGGCGGAGCCTACCCATCAACTAGTCGCCTGGTTGACCGTGCGGACAACGCAAGCCAGCTCAAGACGTAGCAACGAACCTCGGTGAGACCGACCTCATGTCTTGTGTCCATGCTAAAAAGGAGGGACGGTTAGTTTAGGACTTTGATAGTTCACAGAGACAGTGAAGGATTCTTTAAATAGCCTGTCCATGTTATGTGTGTTCGTTTTTCGTGTGTATAAAGTGTGGCGTACAAACGGCCTCGTCTTTTCGTGGGAGTATGGGGCGACGGCTCGGACACCCATTAACTAAGAACCTGCACGTTGCTATAACACCCCCTGCAATGTAACACAGCCACAGAATCGGGATTTCGACCCAGCGACCTGCAGGCCTTCATATGAGCAGTAGATCAACATAACCCCTATATTACCATGTCGGATTCAGTGGCAGCGCTCAATGATGCACGAAACTCGGCTGACAGAAAACCGTCGCTGATTTACGGCATCTTGAAAGGGCTTTGTCTATGGGTGTTTCTGCCCGTTCCGCTGCCAAAGCAGTATATTTGCACTCAGTTGCTCTGGAGGACAGTTATTATGTTGGTGTGCTACTCACTCAACGTTCATCTATTGCAGCAGCAATTAACCTTATTGTGCCCTGGATGCACTGCCGAGCCAATTTATCGAGCGTGGCTGGCCGACGCTGCGCGTTCCGCCGTTTCTGCATGCTGCCAAATGAACTAACTGCGTGTCGGTAGCGAATCTAGAGACATGTCACATGCATATCGAGCCGCCCTCCCGACATATCAGTCTGTCACTTCCCCATTCTCCCATACTCTCCCATCCCTTGCTCAGTCACACAGTTTGTCACTGTTCAAGCTAGTATCTTACATACTTGCCGCGCGAGAGTTGCTCATTCCCTGTGCACGGCCGCTTAATGGAGACAGAGGTACTCTTCCATTCAGCGGCTGTGCCTTGACAGGTGGCAAGGCAGAAGGCGCCGTGAATGACCATACAAGTGCCATCGCAATAAATTGTCATCTTTTGACCTGTTATCTGCCATCGGTGAGCTCCCCCCCCCCCTAATGAAAACGAATCCCACTGCAGTCATTAATGAACGTACAATTGCCTTCTTTTGCAAAAGTTGCGCAAAGGCTCGCGGGGGCCACTTCAAATGGCCCCGCATGAGTCATTTTAATATTTTTTTTCGCATAACTCGGAGCTTTCTACTGCATCATTGATTTGCATGTGCTTATTAGCAAAAGTAATTTTTTATTAGTCCCCATTGTCGCAACGTTGTCCTAAAACGGTGGTGGTGGCGATGTTGCCACAGGCGGGTTCAGCCTGGCAACGCACCAGGCTAACCTTGCCTGTGGCAACATCACCACCACCATTTTAGGGCAACGTTGGGACAATGGGGACAAAGTAAAAAAAAATTAGTTTCCCTCCCAAACGTACTCTAACGCGGGTGTCTATAGTTGTTTTAAAGCACGTGAACATTTCATGCGTTTTTTCTTGGACAAGGTTGGGACGCGTGCGAAATTCGAGTGCTGTGAAAGGTACTTGATCATTGTATATCAAGTACTTTAAGAAGATACCAAATATACTTTGTCATTACTTTATCAAGTGCTAAATAGTGTTATTTACCTCAAAACCTAAGTAAATGGCTACTTACTGTCACAATCAAATATCTGCAAAAGCCAAATTTATGTAAACGAAACTGCGCCTTTCTTTCTATATAATTTGTTGGAGTGCTAGATAATTTTCTAAAAGAAGGCGCCGCCAATGGTGGTATTCAGCGTAATCATATATATATATATATATATATATATATATATATATATATATATATATATATATATATATATATATATATATATATATATATATATATATATATATATATATTGTTGGGACTCCGGGTCCTGCCGGTCTCGTTTTCGGTAGCTGGCCCCGCCGCAGGATCCATCGTCCAACAATTCAGCGAGAAAGAAGCGCCCGAACAAACGACAGAGATTTATTTACATGTGGAGAAGTGATCAACTGATCCAAAGAGAGAAGAGCGAAGAGATACAAAACGTCTTCGGCATTTTATAGCGCCGCGTTGCCGACACTGGGCGCACTGTCCGCATCGTCAGCCAATACGGAGGGGGAAACACACCTCACAACACATGGAGTGGCACAACCTAACACGATGTCCATATGGTCACGGCGCCCTAAAAAAATGCCCAAACATGGTCACGAACGCACAGCAGATTCCGGAGTTCTCCCGGCGAGAGGGGGAGCCTGAATGGGGAGGTGGGGTTGGACGACACAGTCGGTCAAGAACCGGTTCTCCCCCAAACTCCTCTTGCTTGGTTCCCTAGGGCCGGTCGTAACAATATATAGGAGTTTTACAGAGATATGTACAGTAGCCGGGACAACCACGACCTTAATACTATAAGAAATAGCAGTAACCCAGATGACACCCCACCAGTAATGATAGAAGAAGCCGGAAAAGCTTTAGAGAGCATGCAAAGAGGCAAAGCTGCTGGTGAGGATCAGGTAACATCAGATCTGCTGAAAGACGGAGGACAGATTGTGTTAGAAAAACTAGCCGCCCTGTTTACGATGTGTCTCCTGACGGAAAGAGTACCAGAGTCTTGGAAGAACGCTAACATCATCTTAATACATAAGAAAGGAGATGACAAAGACTTGAAGAATTACAGGCTGATTAGCTTGCTCTCTGAAGTATACAAGCTATTTACAAAGGTAATTGCTAACAGGGTAAAGAAAACATTAGAATTCAATCAACCAAAGGAACAAGCAGGATTTCGAACAGGCTACTCAACAATCGACCACATTCATACTATCAATCAGGTAATAGAGAAATGCTCAAAATACAGCCAACCACTATACATAGCCTTCATTGATTATGAGAAGGCGTTTGATTCAGTAGAAATATCAGCAGTCATGCAAACACTGCGCAATCAGGGCGTCGATGAAGCATATATAAACATCCAGGAAGAAATCTACAGGGGATCAACTGCTACCGTAGTGCTTCATAAAGAAAGCAAGAAAATACCAATCGAGAAAGACGTAAGGCAGGTGATGCAATCTCCCCTATGCCATTTACCACGTGCTGGCAGGAGGTTTTCAGCGGCCTAAAATGGGAACAGTTAGGGATAAGAGTTAATGGAGAGTACCTTAGTAACCTGTGCTTCGCCGATGACATTGCATTGCTGAGTAACTCGGGGGACTAATTGCTACTCATGATTACGGAGTTAGACAAGGAGAGCAGAAAGGTGGGTCTTAAAATAAATCTGCATAAAACGAAAGTAATGTACAACAACCTCGGAAAAGAGCAGCGCTTCGAGATAGGTAATAGTGCACTCCAAGTTGTAAAAGACTATGTCTATTTAGGGCAGGTAATAACCGCGGAGCCGAACCACGAGATTGAAGTAACTAGAAGAATAAGAATGGGGTGGAACACATTTGGCAAGCACTCTCAAATTATGACAGGTAGATTGCCACTATCCCTCAAGAGGAAGGTATATAATAGCTGTATCTTGCCGGTACTTAGCTACGGAGCAGAAACCTGGAGACTTACAAAGAGGGTTCATCTTACATTGAGGACGCCGCAGCGAGCAATGGAAAGAAAAATGGTAGGTGTAACCTTAAGAGACAAGAAGAGAGCAGAGTGGATTAGGGAACAAACGGGGGTTAAGGATATCATAGCTGAAATCAAGAAGAAGAAATGGACATGGGCCGGGCATGTAGCGCGTAGACAGGATAACCGTTGGTCGTTAAGGGTAACTAACTGGATTCCCAGAGAAGGCAAGTGGGTTAGGGGGAGACAGAAGGTTAGGTGGGCAGATGAAATTAAGAAGTTTGCGGGTATAAATGGGCAGCAGCAAGCACAGGACCGGGTTAACTACTGGCGGAACATGGGAGAGGCCTTTGTCCTGCAGTGGACGTAGTCAGGCTGATGATATATATATATATATATATGAAGCGGTATGAGCCTTTGGACAGAAGATGAAGAAGCGCGAGGGCCGGGGCAGGAAGGAAGAGGAGGATGAAGTGAAAAATAAAGCAGATTAAGATGGACGCCAGTTCCATACTGAAGCTTTAATGCTGTTCCGTTATTTTAAGTAGGAACACTACATTATTTTGGCGCAGCCGGCCATCGAAGCCATCATGTGGGTGACGTTCTTCATAGACGAGACCTCCGAGGAGATCATCTTTTCGAAGTACCAAGTTCAAGACGAAGCAGCGGTAGACCTACCTCGTGAGCTCAGCTCGGAAGAACTCGTAAACCTGGTTGTGGAAAAGGCAGCCGTAGACACTACTGAACTACGACGGAAAGGTGCTGTGAAAGTGAACTTGCGTGTGGCGACCTTCAACGACCTAGTTCTTGAACCAGCGCGTCGAAAACACTCAGGATCACGATCTTCGACGGAAGAGGTGAGCCTCGTTTTGAAAGCTTTTCAGCTGCAACAGGAACAGATGCTTCAACAAAACCAAATAATGACATCTCTTATAAGCTCTCTGAATGCTGAGAGACCGACACCTAATTTCGTAGAACCTGATGCTTTCGACGGTGTGTCTTCAAATCCAGAAAGTTGGCTTGATTTCTACGAATATGCCGCTGGAAAAAACAAGTGGCTCTCTGATGAGGCTAAAATCACCAACATGCGCGTTTACTTGAGAGGTGTTGCGCGAAAGTGGTATGAAACATGCATTCTGGAAGACAGTGACGACTCTTGGAGCCAGTGGAGGAAAAAGTTTTTGACTGCATTCCGAAGCAATCCAGTAGAAAGATGGAACACGGCGCTTAATTTCAAGTCTGAGCAAAGCTGCCTTGTCGAGTACTTCTTTGAGAAACGCCGTCTTTTAAAGCTGGCGGAGCCTTTGCTTCCATCTACGGCCGTAGTTGCCTTAATAATGCATGGATTGCACACTAACGTGTTGAAGCAAGTGCAAATACTGTCACCAAAGACTCTAGATGACCTCCTCGCGTGTCTTCAGAACATACCATCAGCTTCGGAAACAAGCATAACCGCCGAGTCAAGCAGCTGTTTCAGTCGGAGTAAATCGGACTGGTCAAGCCACCAGAAGCGCATCACGCATCCAGGCGGGCTTCCAGCAGCTGTGACCGGCACCCGGCCCCTTCCGAAGATAACCGCCAACTTGGCAATGGGCGAAGAGAGTCGTTTCAGTGGCAGGAAGAAGCCTATCGTCGCCGAGAGGATCCTGGGAACGGTGAAGTGGTTTAATGTCAAGAACGGCTATGGCTTCATCAACCGCAACGACACTCACGAGGACATCTTCGTCCACCAGACGGCCATCACGCGCAACAACCCACAGAAGTTGCTGCGCAGCGTTGGCGAAGGTGAGACCGTCGAGTTTGACGTCGTGGTCGGCGATAAGGGCTGCGAGGCAGCCAATGTGACCGGACCCGATGGTGAGCCTGTTCAGGGTAGCCCGTACGCGGCCGACAGGCGCCCGTTCCGACCCCGCTGGATTCCACGTCGCAATCAACGAAGGCGCGGGCCGGCGTCAAGGCGTGGCCGAGGGGAAGATCGAAGGGAGGAAGCAGGAAACCGAGACTCATCGCGGTCACTGCCACCGCACCAGGACCAGAGCGACCCGGCTCCTAGACGGTGGATCATGGACGGCGTGGGGAGGCCCTACCCTTGGCGATACAACCAGCGTTTCAGAGGAGTGCCACGAGCACCTCCGCGAGCCCCACCACCGCCACCGCTTCCACCGCAGCGTTTCATTGTCGATGAGCCACGGCCAGCGTACGCCGAAGAGGAGGTTTTCAACGAACCCCCACCCCGGCGCCCTCCACGGCGGTTCCGTGGCCGCTACTTTCGTCGGCGACGTGGCCGCTCGCGAAGCAACATGGAAGCAGTAGGACAAAACGGCTCTGGTGGTGGCCGTTTTCAGAGCAACCTGGAAATGACAGGACGGAACAGCTCCGGAAGAAATCTCGAAGAAGGAGTACGGGGAGGTAACGGCGGAAGTGGCAACAGGAGCCAGGAGGACTTCCAGGACAGAGGGAGTGCCCCTTCGTGGCAACGACCTCCTCCGATGTACCGACACCCAAGGTCCCACCGACGCAGAACGAAGTCACCATCCAAGAAGGCCGGGGCCCGTAATCGACGCGAGAACGAGGCGAGCAGCGGCGGAGACTCATTGGAGAGCGTGCAAAGCACTGAGAAGGAGCCTATTTCACCAGAAGAACCAGGACACTCGGCACCGACGGCTCCACCGCCGTCATCACCACCACCGCCACCACACGACGGCTTTTGGCGTACCTACAACAAGTTGGTCAAGAGGTTTACGTGGCCTCACATGAAGAAAGACGTTAGTCAGTACGTTCGTTCATGCCATGTGTGTCAAGTACACAAAGTCAAGTATAAACAGCCTACGGACACCATGATACTACCTTGCCACTCGAACGTGCCTTTTGAAGTAGTTCACCTGGATTTCGCCGAACTTAACAAGAAACGGGAAGGAGTCAGAAAAACGCAAGCTTTTCTGCTGGCCATAGATGAATGCACCAGGATGGTCGCGGCACGAGCAGGAAAAGAAGATGCAAATAGCGTCATAACCCTTCTCGAAAGGGACATGTTTAGAACTACGCGGACAATCGTATGCGATAACGGCCCCGCGTTCAAGAGTGAAAAGCTAGTAAGATGGGCTCGAGATCACAATGTATCGATCAAGTTCTGTGCGCCATACCATCCTGCGGCGAATGGGCTTGCAGAACGTGCCATACGGGACGTGAAACAATACATCAAGATGTACGATAGTTTTCCTGGGGGATGGAAATGTTCTTTAGAAGCAGCCGTAAAACATCATAACCGATCCTACACAAGTGGCTTGGGGTGCAGTCCACAGTACGCTTCTACAGGAGAGACCCCTATTCTGCAGGCAGACCGTGAGTTGGGACTCTTGGAAAACCTCAAGATTGTCGAGGAGAGGCAACAAAAATCACAGGAGGAGAGGTACCGAAAACGAATGAAAAAGAATTTCGACAAGAGGCATCGAGCAGACATGCCAGACATTCAAGTCACCGACCTCGTACTAGTGAGAAAAGGAATAAGAGATTCCAGTGCCAAATTTTATGGGCCTTACTCTGTGACCAAGACAGCCACCCAGAACGGAATTTTGAAGACTGTCTGGTACACTGGTGAACGTGGATCTGTTGAATGTGCTTCAATTGGGAATGTCTTCAAGTATTACCCCAGGAGGGGTAATTGAAAGAAAGCGGGAAGGGTGAAGCGGTATGAGCCTTTGGACAGAAGATGAAGAAGCGCGAGGGCCGGGGCAGGAAGGAAGAGGAGGATGAAGTGAAAAATAAAGCAGATTAAGATGGACGCCAGTTCCATACTGAAGCTTTAATGCTGTTCCGTTATTTTAAGTAGGAACACTACAATATATATATATATATATATATATATATATATATATATATATATATATATATATGGGGCAAAGCATCAGTTGCTACACAATCACATTGTGAGGCACATCTGTGTGAGAGCACACGATACTCGGCCCAATGTGCGCCACACACAGCTTTGTGTGGTCACATGACCAATCCACCTACACTGCTGCGTCTCTGCCCTACTCGGTGTTCAACAGAAACCGATGAAAGGTATTCACATAAATAAGAATATATAAAATTATTTAGCTTGAATACATGAATCTTTGTGCGTGTATCGTGCTTCCTGGAGCTATAAGAAACGCTTGCAGCAAGGAACGCGCAAGCCCCGAACACGGTGGCATCACCCCTTTGAAGTAATCATTCAGGCGTTTTATTTACACGCATTGATATGGTATAAACAAGATACAGGGAAAACCATGCGTTCAGCATTGTCATTGCTGCATTACTTGACTGTACCAGCACACTCCATTGAAAGTCCGCCGTGGTGGTGTAGCGGTTATGGTTGCTCAGCGGCTCACCCGAAGGTCGTGATTTTGACCCCGTTGATCGCATCTCGGTTTGGTAAAATGGTTGGAGAACTTGTACTGTACGATGTCAGTGCTCGTCAAAGGGTGGTACTGACACCAAAATTTTGTCCTCGCGTTTTTTTGCTGCAATATGTTCCTAGCTGCCTGTCAGTCATAACACGACACATCGTTTTCTGCAGCACGTGAGAGATAATGAGAGCTTGTCATTACCGACCAGTGTCAGTTTCAGTTTCAATAACGACAAGCCACCAGGTGCAACGCTCGACCATGTCAGCACTCAGAAACGGTGCCAAGCCAGGGAGGCCGATCGTAACAGCGTCTAATTGCGATAGCTTTGCATGCGGGACATTCGTAGAGGTGTCCGATTCCACCTGCGTGAAGTATGCACCGGCATGGTGTGTAGCAGAGGGCTTCGGCGCTATATGTTCGAGGCTGAAGTTCTGCCATCGGGACGCATATAACCCTTTCATTCGTGATAATTTGGTGTTTACATGCGCTGTGGGAACGTCGCTTGTGCGCGGATGGGTGCATTGAGGGAAGGGGGGAGGGATTGGGTAACATCACTCGTCATTACTCGGATGACGTCACTCGGATGCGGTGGCAGCATTTACACATAGTGGCAAAATGCTGGATTACATATTTTTGGGGGGACGCTTCGCAATTTCAGGCCCTCAATATTAATCAAATATTCATTATTTTGTATATCACGCCTAAATCGTATTGTGGTTTTGTTTGGTACTTCAACCACAGGTGAACCTAAAGTTTCTAGAATTTCTAAATGACAAATCGAGGAACTTTAGGTGAGCTTTACCATGAGAGGAAGCTCTCAGCAGAAAAAAGAATTAAGAGCTAGCTACGACGGGAAATGCCCATACCTGTTGCCTTCCTACCGGCAGCCAATTTGTGGTCGTACAAATGGTGCCACGGGTGGTTTTGGGACGTTAAACCCCACAAATCAATCAAATGGTGTCACGAGATGGTGATCTGAGATGGTCATTGGAATGGCGTGCTCCTGGAGATACGCTAAGCTGCCATTTGTGGGTTACAGAGCTGCCAGATGGACGCATATAACCATAAGCCTAGAACATCAAGCATAAAGGGGTGTTTTACTAACGCAATCGTGCTACTTAGAGGCTATATTTATTGCGCTAAGGATGTTCCGGAACCCTTTGACATTTTACTCAGTAGTTTCACACGAATCAGTCAGCAACCAGCGTACCTGTGGAGGTATAGTTTTGATTCGGATAAATACAAACCGTTTCTCAGTTTTATTAATTATACGGTTTTGAAGCCGAACCGTATACTCTAATATACCTTGCAAGAAATTGCATTGGAGGTTCCCCAAAAATGCTTGCTCTTGAATATCCACGTACACAGGCACGCGCAGGGTTTTTTTACTCCTTCCGCCCTCTTCTACAGGCCAAAAGTACATGAAGTCAAGATTGGCAATTATTCCAGAAATGAGGCATTAGGAAAAACAATTAATCCTACCGAGCAGAGAATACCACTATGCGTCGACAGCAATTACACCCAAACAAGCCAAGCAAAATATTAATATAAAAATAAAATGCAGACAGTACAGCAACCCAATCATTTAGAAAAACAACAGTATACAAAACTAGACTTCATGCATGTGGCAGAAAAGAAAATAAGAAGCAAAAAGAGAATGCACCAGGAAGAATGGCCTTCGTTTTGTGTCGTATGTAAAGGGAGCAGTCTACTATATCCCCTATTCATCTGGAAAAGTTTTCGTGGGCTAGCAAGGCCACTGTCTGAACATTCGTCTCCGCGACCACCACAGCGCCTTAACATGTGCTCCGTCGTCCAATTTGTCCTTAGATCACCGTCAGTGTGTTTGCAATCTATGGTCCGAACTAGAGTATGTTTCATTCCGTCACAGAGTGCAATTAACTCGGGAAATAGCTGAGGTTTGCTTCATCCGGAGGCGAGGTTCAATGTGCGTATAAGCCAGCCGTCTGCGCACCTCCGTGATAAGGAATCACCATTCCTTAACATACCTTCCTAATTTCGCACTCGTCATAATATCATCAGCAGTAAGGCCGAATTCCACGTACTTACCTGTTATCACACTTGAAATAGCAAAGCATGCATGAAGTGTGATTTTTAACATTTTTTACTAATTGATTACGTTACTGTACTTTCCTTTTTTTTTTGCTTGTTTGGTGTCATTGCTGGCGAGGTCGGAAAACATTGTAGAGCTCGATTCGACTCACGCATCAAACATATTTTGCACTTATGGCTCACTCAGACTCATACTAACAAAAATTTTATAGAGCCAGACTTACTTGAACTCACACTTACGAAAATTTTCTTCGGCCGGACCCACCCTGGCTCCCCAAAATATTCATCTGGGCTCGCTGATAGTCAGACTCACGAGTCAATTTGAGTGAGAGCGAGTGTCAGTAAGTCGACTCCTGAGTCCCTTAGCCTACCATTATCTTTTCCGACCATGGTGTCAATGTTCTTTAACGCGAATATCTCACGCAATCGGTGCTCTTCTTGGCACCTTTTGATATAATGCCTTCAAATACGTGTTATGAGTGGTTGAAAATGAGTAAGAATACTTTTCTTGAAATAGATGGCAACATAAAATATATTAATCAAGAAGTTCCCTGGAATAATTGGGTTTGGGGGTCAATACACACCCCTAAATAATTTGCGCCTCTGACCAATAAATATTGAAACAATGTATGAACGATACTGCTTTGGAATACATTGAGTAGACGGGAGTTGAAACGTGAATCCTCGTAAGGCAGGATAGTAATGCTGAAGGTCAATAGATGGGACCATATGTCGTCAAAAAAAAAAAGGAAGTCATTCAGACTCACTAAAAATATATTTTGCGCTTTGGACTCGCACAGACTCAGACTCATCAAATTTTACTTGCGCCAAACCCACATATGAAAACTTTCTCCAACTGAACTCACTCAGACTAGAACTCACTCTAGAATATTACTCACCCGTACCCACTCAGACTCACACTTACGGCTCGACTTGAGTCTGAGTAAGTCCGAGTGAGTCGACTCAACAGTGAGTTCGCTGACCTCTGTCGACGCATGTAGTATTCTATGCTCAGTAGCAATCATTGGTTTTTCTTGGTAGTTTAAAGGATTTTTAGTACTTTCATGATATGAGCGTGATACGTGAGATTGCAGCTATTTGGGATAGTATATATTCTTGCGTGTTCCCAAGCAAACGTGTTTAGAAGTTCCCGCTCGTGGTGTCTACGTCTCTATCTTTTCTTACGTGTCTTATGCGCTACCCATTCGAAGTAATAAGTTCTCAAAAGGCAACATCAGGGATCCTCGGCAACCATTTTAGTCGAAAAACCTACATAGCCGAAGCCTTGCACCTTGACTACTTGCGGCACAGGTCCGACTGAGTGAATGTACGGGGCACACTTGGCGCCCCCCCCCCCCCCCTTTCAGATAATTGTGGAAGGTGGGGGATGGTTTCCTCCACTTCTGTGTGCACGCCTTATTCATGCTTATGGACAAGCGAAGACAATATTTCCAAGCGAGCTCAAATAGTTTATACATGTATATGAAATTGCGGTTGCTCATTACTAACGCCACTTTATGGGGGAAAAAGCACTCTTACTGATGTTTCCCATTGGACTGCCTAATACAAACAAAAACCGATTCAAATAAAATAATGAACAGAGTTTTAAGAACGGATCGAGAAATGATTGATCGCTGCATTTTAATGCGGACATCACCTTTCAAGGATGCACGTGCCTCATGGTTTCAGGTATAGCATATGCAGTTACTGCATAGTAAGCTTATAGCGAGACTTTCGAGTAAGCTTATAGCGAGACTTATAGCGAGACTAGTAATCTTATAGCGAGACTTTGTGTAAAATATTGACGCGCACTCGCACCCCTTAAGATTTTGATAACACTTGCCCGCAAACTTTCGATAAAATTACTAGTACGTAAAGTTTAATTAGAAGTTCTAGAATTGTTCTAATGGTTTTGGCTCATCCGACCACGGCATAGCACCAAAATTTAGAATGATTTTGGATGTCGTTTTCACTCTACGAAGTTATTATTAGGATGTAACGATAATTGCTGGGGTTTAACGTCGCAAAACTAGAATATGAGTATGAGAGATGTCGTTGTGGAAAGCTCCGAAAATTTCGATCCCCTGCAGTTTTTTAAAGGGACAATAAAGTCAAATAACAATTCATGTCAGAGTGAAGGCTCAATATATGACAATTTCTAAAACGACAATATCATCTTTATCAGTGCCCTACTTATTAGAACAAATGTAATATTTATTTCAGATTTTTTCTCGCATTATACTATACACAGTCATCGTATTATCATTGATGAATGGACTATAAAAATGCTATTTATTAGGGCACTATATTACCAAATCACTTTTGGTAATGTACAGCTGATTTTTTTTTTGAATTTTATTCATCAAGCGTGAACATGGAAAAGTGCATGGGTACAGATTCACTGGGAGGTCCCAAGGTAAGAACCGCAGGCGGGACCTCCCACAGTCAGAGCATGCATTTACACATAGTGGCAGCATTGGTAAATACGGGTAAATTAAGGTAAATGCACGAGAACACATGCGATACGATACAAAATTTGCAAAATGATCCCGATTACGTCATACGTACTGGTCACAATCAATCACTAGTAATCAAACTAGCTGTACTAAATAAAGAACCTTTCGTGCATTAAGAGACGTAATAAAATGATGCTTGTTCATGTCTGTTTGTTTCATGGAAAAAAGAACCACCGACCATTACTATGGCGAATCGCGTGAGTGGTTGAAAAGTTCAATTTTCGCCTGGTTCAACTGGACAGGTTGTGCCATCTAGCGGGTCCCAGTTGAACCAATCACGTCTGCCATCTCGCAGGCCATGGTAGGGAATCGCCCACCGCGGTGGTGTAGTTGCTAAGCTAAAGTACTGGGTTGCTTACCCGCTGGTCACGGGATCGAATCCAGGTTGCGGCGGCTGCATTTACGATAAAGGCTAAAATGCTGTAGGCCCGTGCGATTAGATATGGGTGCACGAACGAAAAAGAACTCTAGGTGGTCGAAATTTCCTCAGCCCTCCACTACGGCGTCTAATAAGATTATGGTGGTTTTGGGACGTTAAACCCCACAAATCAATCAATGAAATCAATCATGGCAGGAAATCATTTAATGCTCGCTGTTGCTGCTGTGGCTCCCGCTACTTTCGTTCTGCTGCTACTAGTGTCAGCGGCCACGCAGTAAAGCCGGGCAACGTTGTGCACGGCAACATTGACGTGACACGTTCCGCGTGAGGCGGGTAATTTGAAGTGCGCTAACCCGATGCAGATCACTAAAACGTGATTTTGTTTTAAAATAAGCACTTCCTTGGCACAAAAGTAGCACTACGAGGTTTCTGGACCGCTATTTAAACAGTAAACACTGACTTAATTGTTGCATTTTGTGTCCCTTTAACGTGAGTGTAGATGTAAACGCATGGACCTCGAGCATTTTCGCCTCTACCGAAAATGCGGCCGTCGGGGCCAGGATGTTATCCCGCGATTTGTGGGTCAGCGGTCGAGCACTAGACCACCACGGCGAGTTATTAGGGAGTTTTCGAATAAGAGCTGCAAAAGATTGGGGCCCTAAAGAAATTGCGTCAAGGCCACTGCGCTTGCGCAAAGCCCGAACCGCGTTTGGGTTTTGGGTTGGGGACGCCATTTCTCGAATTAAGCGGGAGACCCAAAGCCTGCCCCAAAAGTGTTGGGTCATAAATATGACGGCACCCACTGAAGTAACGACTCTCGGCCAAGCCTAGAATGACATTTAAAATAGGGGCAAGTGTCCAAAGCACTGCAGACCCTATTCGAAAACTCATCACTCCTGCTTTACCCAAAGCCTGCATACAAAAAAAGCTTTGGGGTCCATATTCGAAAACTCCTTATTATTAAAATTAACTACAGTTTATCAAAATGCGGCTCTCATATTAAAACTAAAAAACAAATACGCGTGAAACGCTGTAACAGAGGCTTTACATCTTTTTAGCAGAGCTTCGCTCAAACATTGCAGAACGAGCATAAAAATGAGGAAAAAAAATGTCAGGTGAACAAAAAACAGATGTACATTTATTTTGCTTTTTTGCGGAAGTAATTAGGCAAAATGTGAGCTGCAGTGTGACTATGAATCTTACCCTGTAAGACTGCAAACATTAGCGGCTCATCTGTGTTATGCCCAAGTAGCACTTGCTGTTTCCTATGCAATTCACACTGAGAAACATTTATCTCTTGAGCTGTTAGACTCTTTTCGCGGTAAAACTTGCAGTTGTTTTCCTAACTTACAGGCCTTTGCTAACGATGCGTGCGACATTGCGGTCAACTCGCATTGGACCTTACGCACAGTTGTAGACTGAGATCATTTAACGAGACAACATCTAAAAGCTAACAACAGTTGTTCGGATCGTTCGTTCCACCCGTCCATCAATCATTCCCATTAAGCCGTTGACAACGGCTTATAGCCATCATCATCAGGTCATTCTCAGGACACCTGCTAATCCCCAGCCCCATTATTGCAAAATACGAAGAAAAAAAGGCGATTTAATGCTGATGCTGCAATCTACGTGATGCGAAGCTTTCCTCTTCGCAGCCAACTATAAACACTCTCAAAATCATCGAGAAGAGTAAAATTGTCTTTATATTTATTACGTCCAATGTCTGATCCCATACAATGTTTATTTTTACCGCAACAGACCATTCGCAAGCTATATCCCCATAGAATTCTGTATTCCAATTCTATATTCTAAATCAAACACTGTATACATTTTGAGGGAAGAATGCGGAGGAGAGTCGCATACCGGAAGACGCAAGAGGCGAAAGACAGAATTAAGGTTGACTATTATTCACATGTTCATCCCTGCACATTAGGCTTAATTGAATCTGGCTTGAGCGTTCTGGTGATCGCATGTGCTACGCCACGTGTGACATATTCACCAAGATGTTGAATATTCGCAGAACATCCAGGCACAGGTAAACCAGTTTATGTATGTATACATATAACACATATTCCTGAGCCTGAGGGAGCTAATTAATTACTTAAATTGCAAAGCATGCAAGCTGTCGCTGTATTGGCTACACGCTTATACTTCCAAAGAAAAGGGAAAGACATCGCGAATGTTGCGTTCGCGGTCATGTCAGCAGACGCCCTGCGCGCGTTTCGCCGGTGAAACATATGCTGAAGAAACTATGCGTCGTAACATTGCCATGTTTCGTACAAGAGATGCACATACGGCGTTCCTAACACGACACATGCAAAAAAACACAAGCGAAACGAGTTCATGTGAAGCGGGGGTCGGCAATATACGCGACTGCCCGGACTCGATGCAGCAGTCGACTTCTCCTCGCTGAAGACCAGCGCTGTGGCACAGCGATTTGTTTGCACCTACCACTCAAAGGCGCGTCCGATTAGACGCGGGGCCGGTGAGCAGGAGAGAAAGCGCAGCCCATCAAAGAGCGACGAGGCTCCTTGAGGAACGCTTTAAAACTTTCTACAGATAGCGCGCGGGCGCGCGCGCCTCTGCAAACACAAACCGTAATGGCCGTCCGCGCGGGGCCCGCTTGTTCGGAGTCAGTCAGACCCGCCGCAGGGACATCACCGAGAGCACCCTTCGGGTCGACTACGCTCTCGGCTTGACCGAGATAGCAGAGCGGGATGCCCTCTTCGCGCGAATTCCTATCTGTCGGCTGCCAAGGCAGTAATGGCGCCGGCTCCCGAAACAGAGGCGTGGGCAGGACGACGCCATCTTGTCGAGCTACCCGCTAGCGGCGATAAATGACTTCACTTCGCTCTGCAATTTCCACCCGTTTATTTGTTTTTAATTGACTGCGTCACCCTCTTCGACCTCACCCTCCTATCTCTCTCCTTAGTCTCCCTTATTTTATTCTGGTTTCTTTATTGTTCTGCTTCGTCTTCCGAAGCTGTCTGTTTTACGACCCCCAACACGACCTCAACGATGTTCGTATATCGCAGAAGAAATGAAGGACTTTCCCAACTTCATTTTATTTTTTCCCGCTTTGTTTTGTTGAAGGCATAAATAAGGAAAACAGATGGAAAGAAAGAAAGAAAGAGATAAGGAAGGAAAGAAATAAAGAAAGAAAGTAAGAAATAAAGAAAGGCCGTGTATGTTTTTAGATTTATGCCAACGCGCTTCCACGAAGACAGGTAATACGTGACGCTCTTCCGGACGAAGAAAAACGTTCACAATGTTTCAGACGCGGAGCGTTGATTAAGTGCCTTGCTTGGGGACACAGAAGCGGCTGGGACAGATTTATATATTCGCGCGATTAGAACGTTATGATGTATGTAATATGGACTCTCCAGCGTCTTGTTATCTCTCGCCGTGTACGGGCGTGGTTCTCGAAGGCTTGCGCCGTCCCCTCGCCCTCGCCATCAACTCCGCCCGAGTCGACACAATCGCGTACTGGCGTTTTTGTTTTGTTTATGGGACGCGATCGGGCGCGCGCCCGGTGGAGGGCGCCCCCTTTCGTCTGCTGCCGGCCCCAAGCGCGTCCCCCCTCGCGAAATGCACTGGTCTCGGGAGGTGGTGGAAAGCGGTACTTTAGTGGCGTGACGAGTGCACCTCATCGCTGGCAACGTCACCAGCATCTTTCTTCGGTGGAGGCAGGAAGTGAGATATCCAGCGCTCACAAAAAACCGGCCTGGGCGGTTATGACAGCGAGCGGAGCGACGCCGAAGCATTTCATTTCTCACAGATTCCGATGGCTCTACCCGATTTCAGTGGCGCGCCGGGGGAAAATGCACGGGCTCCGAAGCCGAACATGCGCGGGTCTGGCTGCATGCAGACAGTGCTCTCAATGACAAGACCCTCGTCGCAAGCAGTGGTGAATGAATTGTGCGCGAAATAAGTGCAAGTTGACAGAGCGCTGGTCAATCGCACTGGTTGAAAAACACTCGGAGGCCACCAATATCGCCAAAACACTGACGTGGGCAGCATCGCTTGCTTGTTTGTTATTTGTTTAACGTACGGCAAGATTTGTTTGTCGTTTATTTTGCCCAGTGCCAACAGTGGTTGTGTCACCTGAAAGTCTGCTGTCAGAGCAACGATCAGAACCAGCAGTTTTGTGAATGAAACCAGTTTTCTTCCCCGGGTGCATCGGAGAAAGCAACCAGCAAAAACGCCAAACAATATCAAGTTGTGCGTGACTTTTGCTAGTGATCGCTGAATGCAGTGAATGAATTGTTAACTTCTTGAAATTTGGCGCCAACTACCGGCATTTTTTTTTATCCTTAAACTGATACAATTACAACATCACCTACTACCAGCAAATTTCGCGAATGGTGCGCGAATCGATTCACACAGTTTTATAACCACGAAATTTTCGTTGTAGTTAAGAAATAACTCTTCTACAGTACAATAATATATCATATCATGCCCTAACAGTGCCAGTATAGTTTCACTACTTGCGATTAATTTGGCGTACAGTTTTTATTGCGATAGCAATAAGATTGGCACTATGATCTGATTTGATTTGCGCCATCGCTGTTATGCCTAGGATATATATATATATATATATATATATATATATATATATATATATATATATATATATATATATATATATATATATATATATATACATGCTTTTCCTAAACATTAATGTGTCCGATGGGTTGGCTGATAGAGGAATTCAAAAATGGCTCTGGATCCACCTTCACTCTGAAGCAACAAAAAAAATATGGCAGCATATCCACGGAGTGAATGATGGAGAGTGGGGCGAAGAATTCGTCCGTCCATTCGTTCTTGCTTCCGTCCGTTCATGCGTCCGTCAGTGTGACCGTCCATGCGTCCATCATCCCGTCCGTGCGTGCGTCTGTTCGTGCGTCCGTCCCTCCGTTCGTCCATGCAGCCACCCCTGCGTCCGTTCATGCGTCCATCCATGCATCTGTCTATGTGTTCGTTCATCCATCTATTCAACACTCCAAGTACACTCTTAAAAAAAAGTTAGTAAAAAGGTAGTAACTGCAAGCGAACAGGTAGTAACGACAACGGTTACTACCTTTCCTGAACCGTTCCTAGCTTCTTCCTACCTATTTACTACTTACATTAGTAAACAGTTGCAACCTAACTGCAATAGGGTAGCAACTGCAGCTGTTACTACCTCTCTTGAATTTTTACTACCTCTTTGCTACCTATTTACTACATACATTAGTAAGCAGTTACTAGCTGCATGCAAAGAAGTATAGTAGCTGCAACGTTTACTACCTCACTTGAGGTATTACTAACTTTTTCGTATTCTTGTTAGTAAAGAGTTGAAATGTTGAGTAGTTGAAGGTATTGAAATACAAATTCTATACTTGATCACGGTCTCTCTCTTCACCAAGCCCAGGGGTGGTTCATGACCCTTATATATATATATATATATATATATATATATATATATATATATATATATATATATATATATATATATATATATATATATATATATATATATATATATTATTCGAAGGTCGTTATTCGAAGGTCGCAGGTTCGGTCCCTGCCCACGGCAAAGTTATTTTTTCACCCACTTTTCTTTCTTCACGTTTACATTACAATTTGGTCTAATACCTTTCCCTATACTTTCCTCTTGGCATTATTGTCTGTTAGATCTCATTATTATTGTGTCAAAACACGCAAACACGAGCCCTTAATTATACACTTCTTTCCCTTATATATATATATATATATATATATATATATATATATATATATATATATATATATATATATATATATATATATATATATATATATATATATATATATATATATATAGGCACCATGTGTAAAAAACAGAAAATATTCTATAGGTGTAAATTTTCACAGCTGTACATTTGCATAACTCTAAGCTAACAGGCCCTAAGCCGTAACTTTGTGGCTGCCCATTGTGTTTCATGTTGATTAACCGAAATTGTTCGCTGAATGATAATATTTCGGTTGCAGTTGAAGGTAGCAATTTCACATTAACAGCAGATGTGCGCATCAGATAGTCCAAAGTAACAATCATATCAATTATCCGCTCCGGATACTACTAAATAAACAGAGCAATATGTAACAAAGTAACCATGCACAATGCGTTTCACTATAAATGTGGTGGATATCATTTAATTTGTTATCACACAAAGTGCCATGCGCTCTGCAGCAATACAGTGGGAAGAGACCAATAACACTGATAAAAGAAAAAGAATGTAACAAGCTTTGGTTAGAAAACAGTAGATGAAAGGGTGCATCAGGTACAGTAAAAGATAAATACAGTAAAGACAGCACACTAGAAACCATACACTAAAAGAGAGATGTAACATAAAATCATACGTCATCTTCAGTTGCGTAGCCAGGGAGGACATTTCCAAATACACAAACTCCAGAGCAAAAATATATGAAGTATGACTGAAACCCCTCTCCTAAAAAAACATTGGCTACGCTACTAGTAGTTTAGATTCAGCCCGTGACAAAAAGCTGTCTAAGATGACAATTTGGACATCATTCAACAATCATAATTTCAGGCCGTAGCATCAGCTCAGCACCAAAATATAGGTCAAGAACTTGAGGTGATGGAAGATTGAAGGGCTGTACAAGTTTTTGCTCGTCTGTATTGTCGACAACATACGACCAGCGGTGACGATCGAATCTGACTGTCATGAGCACATCTACAAGCAGGAAAAGGCTTCCGCAGTAAATATACAGCCTTCTTATTTGGCCAAAAAGTGGCAGCTGTTGCTTCTCTAGGATGACTACATCGAACTTTTTGAAAACCAAGTTTTCCACCTCGGCAGAACCAACTTCCCACACTGGAATGCCAGGAGAGACAACTTTGCGCATGTATGAGCACAAGTCTTCTAGCTTCAGCTGCCTGGATCTTTTAGTCTGTATGCCACGGTCCACTTCTAAGTTGGAAAATTCGAAACTCTGCAGCAACTGGTGTCTTTCTGCGATAGACTTGCATATATTTCGAAAGTTTTGGTTGCGCTGTGCAATAGTTTTCATGTACTGGTGTTTGGCTTCATATCGCATGCACCAGTATTGCTTTAGTGGACCAAGTTCACTGATGAGCCGAGGGTAATGAATCAAGAAATGCAGTTTGGGTATTATTGCACCAGGGTAGAGAGCAGCAAATGAAGATAAAAAAAATCGTATTTCATCTTGCAGATATGCCAAATGGTCGTGAGGAATCTTGTCGGCAAATGTTATATCTGCAATGCTTCTCAGAAGTAGGTACACTTCCCAGTGCTCATTTTGTTTAGGAACAATATCTGCAAACATAAGAGAAAAAAATCTGAATAGGCACCACTTTTGAGAAGCTGTTCCCTTGTATGCACTTTGCCCATTAAGAAAGGATTTCACGACTTCTTCCGGTTTGTTCTTTTTGTCGTGAGCACCAAAAACGAATGTGCGGATACGATCAAGGTCTGAGTGCCTAATTACTCCAGAACGAAGCAGGCCTTGCAAAATGTGCCTTAATACATGTGGAATGGCTCCCTCCAGCACATCGTGCATCAAGTCCGGAGGCAGTTGCACTGTCACATCAAAATAGGCAACATCTGTGAGTGGAGATTCATCTTTAACGCCGTACAGTGCTGTGCCTAGCTGCCTATTTATTTTAGCACTTGCAACGTGGTTTTGGTGCAAGGGCAGATTTCGAACCTGAACATCACTCTCGTGAAAGGCAGTGTTGAACGCCGAGTTTGGTGAAGTACAAAATCTGCATGGACGACCACGGCTGAAAGAACACGTGAATCCGCCAAGTCGATTCATTGAAAGGTTATCACCGGAAAAGGCAACAACAATCGCTCTCACCTTTACCGCAACAGAGTTCTTCCACAGAGTGAAACCAGTCATCCATAAAGCTGATACGTCATCTACAACTGGCTTCAAAATAACATTGATTCCGTGCTTGATGACAAGTCTATATGGTGCAACTAAAACTACATGGATAGAGCTGAGCTGTGATCTGTATTTGGCATGGATGTTTACCACGCTGAAATACACGACAAGGATTTTGTGAACACCCCGCTTTGACCCCAGCGGATTCACTATCTCCACTTCGTCGCTGTACAACACAAAAAAAAGCGTATACTGCGCGCCATCCTCGAGTAGTGCATGCAACTTTTCTTTGTATATGCAGCCATCCCTAAAATTATGCAGCGTTGGTGAAGGCGCTCCTGTTGAGAAATCTAGCTCTATGTGGTCGCGGAAGTTCTCAGAGGACATAAGATTTCGCATGACACCACTTATAGGAACAAACTGAAAAGTCTCACCAGCACCAAGATCACGCACTTCAGGCTTTACGTAGGGCAGGTGACGCTTGGCGAATTGCTCTCGCTTATATTTACTACTTGCTGCTTGAAAAATATCCTCTAAGAATTCACCAGCGAGTAACTTGCGCAGTTCGATTCCTGCCGACTCCATCGCGATGTTATTTTCAATGACAGAAGCGAATGTCCGAATTATGTCGAGAAAGGTAATCTTGAAGTCATTGAAAACACTTTCTGCCGTAGAGTGCGGTAGCTTGTGCACTTCTGCAACACGAAAAAAAAGTAAGCACAGCTGTTTTTTTATTTTCAGCACGAAGTCGTTGATTGTGGTCACTCGAGCAGTGGGAACAGAGACCGCATCGCATTCCGTGTTGATCATGTTCGACGAGCAACCAGATGAAAACATTTCACTGTGATCACCCACTGTGTCGTGCGCAGCGCAGCTTGTTGTGGCACGCACCGGTGGTTCTTCGAGGACTGTTGGTTCAACACCGGCTTCCTCTGCGTCATCCATGTCCATATATCGTCTGTGCACACGGTAAATGTGCCTTCGATAAGATTCGAACTCACTGTAGGTTTTCGCACACCCATCCACACCGCACATGATAGAAAATCTATTGTCGTGGCGATGGTCTCTTATGTGCCAGACGACTTTGCAGAGCTTCGTGGACGAGAACGCACATCTTGGGCATGAGTGTAACATGTTCACTCGCGGCAGTATTTGCGTACAGCCGCTGGGCGGTATTCTGGACTAAGTACGCCGACGGCTCACCATGATTACAGGTAGCTACATGGCAGACGTAACTGCAGTTCTATCCGTAGTTTTCACCAGCCGAACTGGGCCAGCATGGCTTACCATTTAGGACCAAAAAGTTGACAAGACGGCGGAGGGCGAAAAACATGAACCGGCAACACGTGGAAGCTCCGCATTCTTTGAGGGTTTTTGCACGGCCGGGCTAGACTGCACCTGGAAGGCGGGCGTCGTGGAGGAAGGGGGGGGGGGGGGGGTGGCAAGGGTGAGATATTTTCACTGACAATAAGGATAAGGAGTAGTTGCCTTTACACGGGAATTCATGTGCCGTCTTAGCTGCGGGTAGCGAGAGGGTACACATTCCTACACGTGTCTAGCAGCGCCGTGAATATTGGTCGATGCAGAAACGGTTTCTTTCAAAATCAAGTTCAAGATCTAGTGAAGGATTCGACGAAACACCGTCTGGCGAGGGGCATACGTGTCTTGCAAATAAACAAACACTCGCCAAATTTGCAACGATATACGTTGCAATTAGCGAGCGTTTGTTTATTTGCAAAACAAGTTCAAGATTTGAAAAAGCCACGCTAAACTGGACGGACATGCTTTTCGTGGAAGTACACTGTGCAGGTGGATTTCTTGGACCTGCCCTTCATCGTGCCCGAAATACAGGCTGCCCGTAGGGAAAGCGCATGGGTTGGTTTACTTCATGCCACGCACGTGCTTATTGTGACATTTCATTCGTAGGGCAAGTATTGAACTTCCTGAGAAGCTACGGCAACATAAGAGCGATGTCCCCAAGTTCCAGTGACAAAGAGTACGTTCGCGGACCACGGCATCTATTTTCACAATGCCGGCGTCGTCGAACAAGATGCAGCTTATTTAAACAGGTTTTCGCGAAATCCTGGCCTATCCAAGACAGTCAGTCAGTCAACAAACTTTTTACACATTCCCCTGAGGAGCTGACGTCTTTCAAGACGGCTGGTCGGCTGCGGGCGGCACCCACGTCGGTACAGGAAGGGCATGCCCCTTTCGCAAGGAGACAGCCAGTAACTTCAACCGGCTTAAGGTGCGCTGCTAATCGAGTGCGCTCAATATAATTTCGCTCATCATGAAGAATAGGCACGACCCCACGGCAGGAAGAAAAAGTACGCGAATCGTGGAATTTTTTCTTGCAGCTAAAAAAAAAGAAGAAAAGAAGTGGATATTTCAAGGGCTAGTTTTTCTTTGTTAGTCTTGATATTGCACCTAAGAACAACAAAACAAAACATTTGTTTACTCCTTACTTTGATTGGCGTCCCTCTGTTTCAAGTAAAGTCCATTAATTAAAGGACTGCACAGCAAGCATAACCGCAATTAGTCTCCTAACCATGGTTATAGAAATTAAACGGGTGATTCCACGGGAGATAAGGTAATAAACCGAACTGAAGTGAGATCGACAGGAATCTGAAAAGGATGTATCACATTTGATTGAGTATTTCATATTTTATGTATATAGCACCAAGCAGCCCGAAAAGGAACCCAGTTTTCTTTTAAACTGCATAATTTATGGGATCAAAAATATGGAACATATTCAATGCGGGGGACCAATTTCATCACCCGTCGTTCTCGACAGGTGATGAGGGTGTTATAAGCAAACATTACCGTTGAATTTTTTGTGTGAAATGTATGCGACAGAAACAGTAAAGTAACATTTATGAAACGTACTTGTAAAGCGAAGGAAACTATTTTTGAAAAATTTCTGAATATGCAACACTAAGTATAAATTGTTGTTGGGCGATTTGATTTAACGTCAGTAGGGTACATAATACCGCAAACTTGGAAAAAACACAGATTCTAGTAAATAAGTAGGAGGGAGCAGAAAGGTCGTGCGATAAACTTCTTTGTTTATTTGAAAGAACAGGCCACCAGATTACAAATCTCTGCGAATGCGTGCGTCAAAATCGGTAAACACTGGTCACATTCGCGTGTCAGAAAGCTGCAGCTCGTTTTGGTAAAGTAAAATAGTCGTATCAATAATGTAAGCTGTGCCTCTTTTCTTAATGTCAAACGCCCCCAATAGCTCGCACTAATGTTTCGTTGCTTCTGCCTATTATCTTGACCTCGCGAAGCCGAGGATCACATCTGCAGGCTATACCATGCGCAGGTAAATACGCATTTCTTTTATTCTTTAGAGATAAAGGATGCTCCCGAGTCGGTCGTTGAGACAGCGTCCTGTTTGGCCTACGTACGTATTCCCACACGACAGCGGTATTTATGCAACCGTCACGCATTTCACATAAGGTATGGTGTGCTTCTTCAGGCATCCAGGCATTTCTGTCAACGTGGCTGACCCACGGACACCGTCCAGCCAACTTGTGTGGTGCCGAGATTACGCCCACGTACCATGCTTATTCCAGCTCACAATCATCAAAAGGTAGCAAAGGTTTGCTTTTGCGTCCACGTCTGGTGATGATGTAAAAATTTGAACGACTCTCGAGTGCAACGATCCCGGCGGCGATACCAAATGTTTGTTTTGTCGAGAAGTGGGTGACACGTGTTATTGGTACCTACTTTACACAGTGTTTAGACTTGAGTGAATAGCCGTTTGTAGAAGAATTATTAAGATGCTCGCTTAGCCGAATGTTTACACACCGACACCAACTCGAACAATCAGCCATTTTTACACACCAACCCGGTTGCCCCACGTACACCCACCTCAGTTGTCTATTGGCACAATGGTCACAGTAACTTAGAGTGGTCTAGAGTGGCTATAGACCACTCTGGGCTCCGTGTTTCGGAGCACAAACCGAGATCTCAACCAAAAAGTGTCACTTTTTTTGGTCTAGTGAAATATGCCGATGGAATATGCATGCCGATTCGACGCTGCAGTGTACTGGTTTAATATGGCAGACAGTGTGCCATCTTAAGAAGCGGAGGTTGGGAATACTTTCTAAGAAGAATAATAAAACATTAATTGGACAACTGCAGATCGAGAAGACATACGCGCCCGATATGTTTGAACTCTTTAGTGTGATTCAGCGGTCCTCTGGATACCATTCAATTGTACGATATGCCGGGGCCATCCTGATTAAATGCGTCGCAGTGGTCTAGCTAAACTATATATGGTCATATCTCCGACGAGCTTTGTAAAGGCAGCCACCCGCCCCATTATTCTGTCAACTAACATGATTTTAATTAGAACTAACAGACAATGACTCCAAGAAATATATAGAGGGTGTTATTAGAAGTAATTGCAATGTACATGTAAAGAAAGAAAATGGCATGGAAAGATAGCAGTCCGCTGGTAGGGACCAAACCTGTGACCTTCGAATAACGCATGCGATGCTCCAGAGCAGGGGTTCGCAACCTGCGGCCCGCGAGGCACTACTATATATGTGGCCCCGGCAGGACGTCCACCCCCCCCTCTCCTTCTAACCTTATTTCTTCGTATACTTAAAGGACCAGGCAGTTTTGGCCTAAAATGCAATTTTTTTAGTAACCAATGTTTAATTGGAACCTCATGACGCGTGCTTAAAATAAACATGATTTTACAGTTTTTTTACATTATCCCTTTGCTCGCAAAGCCCCCCCCCCCCTTCCATTTGGCCCGTCGCTGTGCCAACTTCTGCTCTAGAGCATCGCACGTGTCGAAGGTTCGGTCCCTGACTGCGGTAAGTTACCTTTTCGTCCACTTTTATTTCGTCAAACTTACATTGCAATAACTACGAATAACATTCCCTATACTATCTCTGGCATCATTGTCTGTTAGTCCTCATTAATATTCTGTCGAACAAAGAAAAACGAGCCGTTCAGTTTTCACTTCTTTCCTTCAGCCAATGTATGTATATCTTTCCTAACAGAACAACAAGACCTTGAAGCAACAAAAAAAATTTCTCACACAGGTTTTGATAGTGAATATTACCTACATGCAACACAATCACTCCATTAGAGTCTCTCTCGGAGTGAGACCGTGCGGAAGTGACATAATATCGCTTGTAGAATAAATGATGTTGACACCGGTGATTGTTTTGTCACGAACTCAATGGCCACGATAAATGAAATCTTAGCACTTCATTCACGTGCTCGGAGAACATATTCAAGTTCTCATCGAATGGCCGAGAGATAACAGAATTCTTTGCCTACATTATGCTTGAAGCAGTTTGTTTTTACGAGTGGCCTTGAAAACTGTGTCTCACACCTTTCAAAACAACACGTGGGGAGCTGCATCACACTATCTGAAATAACACAACCGCTGCTTAATTAGTATTGAGCGAAGTGGTAGCTGCACATGACTTCTGTCGTCGTAAATTCACGTTAAAACGGACGTGGCATCTGCCTACACGAGCGAGTCATGCAGCAGAGAATTAATATAAATTAATTAATTTGTGCGCTCGATGCACACAAATTGAATTGAGTTAGCTTCTTTGTGGTGGTCTTACTTATTTGTACCAATGTCCATCTGGTTAAGCGCATAATTGTAAGCTATATAAACATGGAAGGTGGTGGCGCGTTACAGTGTCGAACGTTAGGGGGGGGGGGGGGCAGTGGTTTTCAGAATCGGAAAAGAAAGGAAAAGTGAACCCCGCAAATATTTGCCGCCAACTGCGACACCTGAGCAGTGGTTCACTGGGGAAGGGGGATAATAGACTAGAGTGGAGAGATGAAATGGGAATAAGAAAGCGAGAGAAGAGACCAGGAAAAAAAAAGGGGGGGGAGAACTTGTTCTCTTTTCATGCCCTTCTACTCACTCGCTGTCCCCAACTGGACCGGCATAATGAATAAAATGTTCTTTATTACCTTCGCATGCCAGCTACAGGTTTCAGACAGGACAAATTTCCGCTGCACAGAGCCAAATGGTCTTCAAGATTCAAAATTTTAACAACAGACAGCGTCGTTGTGATAGTTACCTTCAGGAGGCGCTGATTACTGAAACGCGGCAGGGGGCGCACACATCGACGGAAGCTGAGCCAGGCTAGGGTGGCTAGCCAGGCAAAGAGCAGGTTGTCGCAGTGTGAACGTGTCAGCAGCTTTCCTCCCGCGCCCACGTGCTTGTGTATTCATGGAGCCGCCGGAATTCCAATATTTGGTGTCATTTCAAGGCCGCAAGAAGATTATTTCTGCTCGTGGACCGACGGAGGCGGACATTTTGGAAGCCTTGAAGACGACAGACTTTGGCCATTCTTTGCAAGCATGCCGGATTGAGGTATGTTGTCTCTATCCTGAAGTGCATCGAATTGCATTGTGACAGTGGCCCAAACAGTACTGATTATATTCCGTTGTTAGCACGTGCTTCAACAGTTTTACCAAGCATGCGCTCGCGCTTTTCGAAGCGTGGGGCTTTTCTTGCCCTGCTCTCTCACTGGAGCTGTCGGCCCGCGAAGCGTGCACGTGGTCTCGGAGTTGCTGATGGGAGATGTAAACCAGGTTTAATCTCCGCTTCGGCGGCGCGCAACCACCCTTTGCTGGCATTCGCAGTGGTTGTGTTGCGATAATGTAATGGTGCGAATCGGCTATCGGGGTGGTTTTAAAAAAAAAGTGAAGAAATAAGTGTGGCCTCGTAACTGTGGCTCACTTCGGAGGTCAACTCAACAACACTGCACCGAGGATGGGGAAGTGGGAATGACAGATGTAGAGGATGAGAGGTGAAAATGGTAAAAAAAAATGCGCACTCGATCTGTCTCTCGGAGGCACGCACGAACTTTCATTAGCGGAAAGTGGGGCAGCGCGCTTGGTCATCCAGTTATCGAGCAGGCAATGCACCAAGACACGGCGTTGGTAAGATGAGTGGCCGTCGCTGAGTTCGTTTCCTGGTGTTCAAATTGAGCGAGATTGTTCACGAATAAAGGCATAGCTAGGATGTTAAGAGGTTAGGTATGTAAGGAGATCAGCAAAAAAAAGTAAGACTTTTGTACCGCACGTAAAACATGAAATCAATAAAATTGGACTACAAGAAAGACTTATTATCAATTTCGAAGGACATGGAATAGGCTAATTTCTGTGGTTACTGCATGTATCTTCCATAGTGAAAATAGCGTGGGTGCAGAAGCTGCTTGTTAGCATCGGCATGCGCAGGGTTCCCCTCTGAAGAGGGGGGCTGGGTGAAGGTTGCACGCCGGGCACGTTCTCTCCCCCCACCCCGAAATTTTTTTTCGCTCTGCCTACACAGAACAAAATGAACGTTTACCTGCCCGGTACCCACTATAGATCAGAAACGTGCCCTCCCCTCTGAAAAAGATATCTGCATACTACCCTGGCTGACTTTGCGCTGCCTTCTGAAACTCAGCACCCCTCTCCCTATTGTGTCAATGAGTGGGGCAAACATGGCGACCCCCTTCTACGTCTTAATTGACAATAGGGTGAGGGGCGGGGGGACCGCCAGCTGTGCTCCCAGGTATGCTCGTCAGAAACTGAAAATTCTCAAAGCTAGCGTAAAGTGTTGTGTGTGTGTGTGTGTGTGTGTGTGTGTGTGTGTGTGTGTGTGTGTGTGTGTGTGTGTGTGTGCGTGCGTGTGTGTGCGTGCGTGTGTGTGTGTGTGTGTGTGCGTGCGTGTGTGTGCGTGCGTGCGTGTGTGTGCGCGTGCGTGCGTGTGCGTGTGTGTATGTGTGCGTGCGTGCGTGCGTGCGTGCGTGCGCGCGCAGTCTTGTGTTCTGGATGCTTGTTCACCAATGCTGTACGTTTGCCCCACGGTCGGCATTTCTGTCTCGCAGGTGTCGTTAGGTGTGTTTAATGCTTTGTATTCTTTGATATATTGTGTTGCTTTGTGTAGTGAAATCATCAATAATTATTAGGTGTGTGAGTATTCAAATTACCAATGGAATAGCGACGGATCCTTTATCTCTATTTAGCTATTTCATTGCCGAAATGTGTGCACTCGAAACATTAATGGGCTATCAACACTGTATTTATTAGCGCATGATTTCGCTTCTGCAAAAAACTATGGTGTTGCCAAGCGGTGGTGTTGGATGTTGAAACACAGTTTGAATTTTAGCCATTTTTGTAAAGGTGATAGCTGCCAGGTAAAGCCAGCTACATAGGTCAGAGAAAGTGTTTCCCAGAAACAGTCTGGAAGATAGAAGTGCAGCATAGCGTTCTTGCAGAGTAATATGAGAAGCACGATCATAAGATCGACTTCGACATCGCTTCTGTTCTTGAAACAGAAAGGAATCTATGAAGGAGGCTCTTGTTCAAATGCTGTTACATTCAGAACACACCTGTAAACATGAACCGGTCGTTAGGAACAATTCCCTCTGTATACGTTCACAGCCTCCGATACGCGAGAGAAAGAGAAAGCAGGGGCCATTGTCAAACAAGACGGGGAGATGCTTCCATGACCAATATAGTCATCTCCTTAGGAAAATACCGAATTGGTTCCGAAACGTCGAGATCTCTACGAACTTGGCTAGAGCCATTTCTAATTTCTAAATTGTGATACACTGTAGAAGAAAAGTTTGACGACAGAGATAACAACAGAGCTAAAAAATTTGCTTCAGCTTAGCGCACGCAAGAAATGCAGCCTAATAATTCCTTCAACGTGCGAAAATATAAGGCTCCATGGTCTATTGAATGAAGACTTGTGCCATTAGCGTATACAGTATTTTATAGATAGCAGATACTGTGAGTGTGGTTTTTCGTTGTAGCACAGTGATTATCTTCTGCTAGTACAGCAATCATTAAATGCTTTTGTTTATTTCTAATTGATGTTATGAAACAGTGAAATTTCACAAGTTTAATTGTCACTATTTCACAAATCTGAACTTACTGATACCGAATGTCCAGACGAGTAATTTACAATGCTCTTTACAATACATACATTAAGGGTTTCTCGACAATACACACGGCATCATGATAATAATAAAAAAAAACAGGACAAGTAAAGTGATTCTAGGGTGCTATTGAATATAACATTGGTAGTCTGCTTACTTCAGGTTCTGTGCCTATTGAGGTAACTTTATGGGAATTTGAACATCACATCTGAATCTCTTTCAGGTATACAACGTCCGACATGATGAATTTGTGGACCCACCAGCTGGCCATGTCTTCTCTGAGAAAGATAAAATCAGGCTTGTGTGCAGTGAAAACTTCTTAATGAGCTGCAGGTCAGTACCTAAATTTCAGGTGCCAAGTTTAATATTGCTTTTGGAAAACTGCATCACTTACTAGCCTCTGTTTTCAGCACAACTGACAAAGTGACAGCAGTGCATGAAGGTAGCCTGCCCAAGACCCTTGAAAGTAATGAGCAGTCACCTAGTCAGCAGCTTGCCTGCTGTGAAAATGATTATAGGCTACCACCTGTGCCCTTAGATATTAAGGATGCGATTGAAAGGACACAACCAGGAAAAGTGTCCAGTCACACTAAATCCCGCATTGTAGGGTGGATTGCAAATCATCTCATGACTATAACAGTGTAAGTATAGGCATGTATTTGCATGTGTTTAATTCAGTACAGGTTTTAAAGTTGCTCTTTTTTACAGCTATCCAGGAAGCCTCTACGAAGCAGCTGCAAAATCTCTCGTGTTGGAATATCCAGTGCTAAGGGACACTATTGGCACAGGCTGGGTAAGCACTAAAGCAATGGCATTCCTATAACTTTATTGGGATGTCATACATGTTGGTGAGCTAGACTGCAGGTGCCCTTCAAGTTATTTTGTTCTTGGAGAGCATTCAAGAAGTTTCAACCCCATATTTATTACATTTGAATAATTGCCATGCATGTTCTTAGAGTCGTTTCATCGAACTCTGATAATGGCAGACATTAACTTGAGGGTTTGATAATAATCATCAACTAGGTGCCCATGGCCAATATATTCATATCATGCATTAATAAAGTTAAAAACTGGCCCTGGTTATAAGCTTTAACACCGGTTTAAGAGGATAAATACAGATGTAATGCATCGCTTCTGGGGATTGAATATTACCACTAATGGTATATGTAGTTTCTAATCACAGCTTGAATAGAGGCTCACACAAGCTCAGTTCTGCGACTGAAATGCCACGATCTTCGCCATGCCGCATGGCTCCAGCACATACATAAAATGCAGGAACCGGAGTTTGGAATGAGCAGATAAAGCTAAAATACAACAGATATGCTGATATTACTAGGAACAGCTAAATTTGCCAGGTATTGTCACCTGAATCTGCTTCTGCCCCATAGCAGGTTAAAAGCAGTGTATCAAGGTTCCCAAAGAATCATTTGCTTCAAAAGTGACCATGTTCAAAGAGGACAGTGTCCACTGTGCGGAAATTTGAAATAATAAAAAAAATTGTTGTTTCCAGGACTCATGGAAAGTCTCCTTGAAATACAAATTCGCATATATGAGGAAGTCTCTGTGCACAGTTCCAGCTGTTCAAGCAGCGAGAGCAGCTTACGGAAAACGCAAAGACTTAGAAGAAAGCACCAATACTAAGCGGCACTGCCATGTGGTAAGTGAAACGTCAAATGGACTGGTACATAGAACTCAACTATGAAGTCACTCTTATTTTATGTGTGAGCTACTGAAGTAAAACATTATTCATGTTTTTAACGATATAACCTCTTCATATCAACACATTAAGAAGCCAGGCAAGTTTTCAGGGCCATATTGACAGTTAAAGTATAGTAAATGCAAAATAAGACAAAATAAATTTGGTAAACAAAAAAATCATCTTATCTCCTATGGAGAACAAAACAACAACTTTCACAGTTTTCATGCAAGGCTCTATTATTTGAGTCAAGATGGTAACGCTCTATCAAACTTCTATGTGTCCCTGTATGTTTAAAACTCGGCGTTTCAGCAAGTGCCGCGGGCATGTTGCTCGATTCCTCATTCTTTTCTTCATTTTGTAGCTAGGTTCCCGACTTGGCTGATTCCATGCTCCTTGGTTAGCAAGTAGTAGATTTATTGCTCGGTATCAGCTTGTTATTGACATCATGCATCATTCCAGCTTTAAATATTGTGTTCTACATTTTGCACCATACTTATCACTGAAAGTGACTGACAATCCTTTGATTCAACTATTAAACTCGCATGAGTACTGAAATAAGTGGACAGGTGAAATCAAACTACTGCAGCTCAGTGAGCATGTGATGTGAAAGCTCCAACCAGCGATAATTAATGCCCTTTCAGTGGCCACCATAAACAATGCCCATATGCTATGCTTGGCTTCAATATCTGTCTGTCCTCTACATTAGAAAAGCTCCTTATTGCTCTTTATTTGTTGACTACACCATGTAACTATACATAAACCAATGTTTTTCCAGAAGCTTTTTAGAGGTGAACATTTTTTTTTGGGGGGGAGGCAAGATACATATTAGGTTCGAAATTTCAAGTTTTCAAACTTTCTTTTTATATGAAAGAACAAGCACTACTAACTAATATCTGGTCAAAGTTTTACATATATGACATACATATAAAGGCAACAACTCTTGTATTCTAACACCGACACCGCAGTTGGCAATATTTAAAATCAGTGTTACCTCTTCAGACTCCTTCTGATATAGGTAGGAGGCGTGGTTCACTGGTTTTACACACACATTTGCGATATGCTGGTTCACAAGGTGTAAATTTGGAAGTGGTGAAGTGCCGAGGTGGTCGACATTGGAGAGAATCATTGTGAGAACTTTGATATTAACATAATTTATGACACACTCGCAGAGCAAGATGGTATCAGTACACACTGCTTCAGTTCTCTTACGTAAGTCAACCCTGTAATTGAGTTCTCTACACATGTCCAGTTCAAAAAAATGCCAACATTCTTCAACTGAGCTAGCAAAAAGTTGAGTTTTCATGTCTGCCTATTTCATGTCATTTGTCGTGATCTTTCACTGTGCAGTACCATCTTTTTTTTGCTGATTAGATTGTAGATCTCTCCCAACATGTCGCTTCTCAGCATGATGAGGCTACAATTAATAGCCATATTGACTACATGGTGAAAGAAATCAAGCGGCCTATTCCTGACATGCAAAAACTCGGTGATTCTATGGAGCAGACAAGACCATCTAGACAGAAGTGGATGAAGGAAATGAGGCCATCAACAGCAGATGTGGTGCTGAAATACCCTGCTTTGGCAAAGGCTGAAATGGTGAGCAGAAACAGCTGTGGTTTTGATCCTGCTGCAGAAATGTATGTGAGAGAACTTAACAATGAGTTTTTTTATGTTATCGATAGTTGCAAATTTGTTGGTGATTCGGTACAATTTTTTTGTCGTTCTAGCTTCATGAGGAGTTCATTGCTCTCACTGGCGTTAACTTAGAAAAAAAGGTCCTGGAATTTATAAACCGGTATGGAGACCGGTGTTTTGAGCTTGCGAAGTGTCGTCGTTGCGCGAAGGAAGCTGTGAAAGCAATTGAAGAAGAAGTCGAGGCACTGGATGGTGACGAAAAGAAATGTACGTGTAGAAGCTTGCCAGCTTTTCCAGTTTTCCCAAATTTCCAAACTTTTATAAGTCATTTTCATAGGAGTATTACTGTCAATGCCCTTATATGTGAAAGTTTGATGTGCCTAAAAATATTTCGTCAACAGATCGCTTTGCCGTTGGCATTGTCGAGTTGCTGCCCATGCTCCTAAAGGAGCAGCCGCGATTTCTGCAGGGACCGGTGAGCTTATTTGCTTTACCTTTTTTTATATCAGCTAGTATACTTTTCATCAGTGATGCTGATTTTATGTATTACTCATTTTACAGGACACCTACCCTGCCCTTTCGCTGAAGGGCAAAAATGCCTCTGAAGCTACAAACATAGTTGCGAGCTTTGAAGGGCTTAGTGTAGAGGTGCTTGATGTAATTGCAGGTATGACGGCGCTTATGGAAATATACTGGATATTCGATGTCAAGTACAGTGGCGCCAACAAAAAAACATTCACTCTACTTGAACATTTCTGTGGCTTGCCGACAAGTGCAAAGCAGATGCCGCTAGTCATACGGCAAATATCATCGCTTGAAAAGGCAACTTAAGTTATGCCTACAGACGTGTGTTATCAATAAATGTTTTCATATAAAAATGCACTGTGTGGCATATTTCATTGCTCCCTGGCTTTTGGAACAATGCATTGTTTTGTTCCTGACAATGTCAGCCGCATAAACCTGTGGTTTTATACGGCCGTTGACACTCAGCAGTGAATTTGGAGGTGTGTTCGTAGTGTCTTTCATGATAATATATTTCGCAGTGTGGAACAGAACCAGGTGTTTTCCAAGAAAAAGTGCTAAATACCATGATGCAATACATTGGCAATTATTCTGATTTTATATGTATAGTGCATATCTATATTATTGGTATATATACCCGCATTTTCGTCGCATTCATTACAGCTACAATGTTCTCGGTAAAATATGGCCATCAGAATAATCAATTCAACTAACCTGGTGTGCACACAATTGTGTATTCGAAGAGTCTGTCGTACCTCCATACCAGCCGTAGCTAGTAAGAACGTAGCATCGATTACTAACATATTAGCTTCGTAACTTTGGAAGAAGGTAGTGGAACTTGCTACTTTTGGGTAGCAACGGCTTGTCACATATGTTACAACCATATTATAGTAATGGGAGTAGTAGTAACTATTGCTACATATGCCGTTACTAACAGGAAGTAGTAATGGCAAGGCCAGTAACAGTTACTACCCTTGTTGTTGCTACCTGCTGTTAGTAACAGCAACGGTAGTAAGGATTCCTACCCTTGCTTTTACTAGCTGCTGCTAGGAACGGCAAGAGTAGTAACAGTGACTACGCTTGCCGTTACTAACTCCCGTTACTAACAGGGTTGTAACATATGTGACAAACTGTTACTACCCAAAAGTAGCAAGTAGCACTACTTTTTTTTTAAGAGTGTACCACCATCTCGCATCTTTTCATCATATATTCCCCATATAGAAGCACCGCCAACCAGCGGACATTCCAGGACTAAACGAGAGGTGGCACACGCACACTTTCTTACGGCTTGCGCTTCGGGTCCCCTTCCCACCTTTAACCACCTCGAGTTCATGGTATATACTAGTTCACTGTATTCATGGCACTGCGGCCGAACGCTTGCTAAACCTTTCGAAAACCAAGGAGGTTACGCCCAGCGAGTATCACGTAGCAAACTTTTTCAGTCAGATAGTGCTCAATGTACATGCCAATGGCTGCTAATGGGAAATGATAGGCGGAGAATTCGGCTTTTACTTTCTTATGGCTTGCGCTTCGTATCTACTTCCCATTTTTAACCACCTCGAGTTCATTCATGGTATATACAAGTTCATTGTATTCATGGCACTGCGGCTCAACGCTCGCTAAACTAAACTTCTAAAGCTAAGGAGGTTACACCCAGCGAGTATAACGTAGCAACCCTGTCTTGTCAGAGAGTGCTCAATGTACATGCCAATGGCTGCTAATGGTGATCGCAGCCTGCGCGTTAACTAAAAGCCGAATGCTCCTGTCTCTCATTCCCCATTATCAGCCATTGACATGTACATTGAGCACTATTTTTTATTGTTCAACAACTCACAGAAGAAGTCTCTCACCAGCACCACCTTGGAGGTCAAAATGTTATACTTGTTACATACTACGGGGGACGAACAGGTGCGGCTGTAAATAGCTTTGCCCCTAAAAAATTGCTCGCATCAAGTCCAGGACTATTTGGGAAGTTGCTGGTCCTGTTGTGTCTGTGAATTCAGTTCCCATCGAAATGCTTTAGATGGATAAACTCAATTCACTGCCCCAGATGAGTTGTGGGGACGCTTGCGCCGTTAAAACATCGTTTCTCCACCGCAACAGTGTTCATCTCACCAGTAGCCTTGCGGACTGACGTCATGAACTTCTTGTTGCACAACTTCCCTGCAGTGCGCCTACAGGATGTACCGATGATAGTCACTGTAGACTTCAGCGTTAATGTACTTCGACGTGAAAACCAGTGGCTTGTCGCGTTCATCGATGCCGAACTTGGACTTCGCCTCGTGTCAGACGTCAAGAAGTTAGCTATTCACAACAGCACCTGTTTAGATACTGTGGTTACTGCATAACTGTCAATTAAAAAGCAACCATGTTCTCTACATTACCTATGGTTCCCAAATCCCCTAGCCTTACTTCCTGTAAAAGCCCGTTGTGTTGCTATCGCATTCATTGCTTTGACCTTGTACTAAAAATGTGACTTTTTTTTAATTGGATGTGTAGATTTATATTGCGACATATATGAGGGAAAATGATTCCGTAATTCAGACAGTTTCATATAAAGGTAACGACTGAAACATCGTATGGGACGAACGTGTATGAAAACGAGCATTGGCAAACGTCGATCGAAATGAGCTCAGATTACAAAAATCACACACACGTGTAAATGCGCACACTTACAAACGCAAAATATACAAGCACAGACATATATACATATATGCATACACGCAAACACACTTACGCATACATGAAAACAGGCACTCGCAACGCGCACAGATGACACAGTTATGATGAACACATAAATAAGTAGTTTTTATACTACTTATAAAATCTCACTTTTCAGCGCAATGGCTAAAGCAGATTTCAGCAGTGTGTAATAGTACGGTTACACGACAGCGGGGTCAGCACCACTGCACTGTCTACAAAGAAGACATCTGGCGGTAAGAGCGGTAAGACCGTGTAACTGGCAGGAAAAAAGTATACAAGATCATATGAGTGTAAAAGCCCGCAGTAAGAGTGTGCGACTGGTTCGCGCAGCTAGCCTGGGCTGTCATAGCGCTCTCCAGTGCTGCTGTCTGTCAGGGACTCAGGGATTCTGTGCTGGTACTCTCTCACAGTACTATGCAGGGGATTTCATTCGGTAATCCAATCAATATCATTGTTAATCTCGCAGGTCTTCAGTCAAGCTATCATTTAGAGTTATTTTTTAGATCCTTACTCAAAATCATTCTGAAAAGTCTGTCTCTTGTATATACTTTCCTTTCATTTATGTATCACAATAAAACATAGCTAAATTGCTACCTCTAATGGTTTTCTGAAATTTGCCAAACTATTAGCCAGTCTCTCAGGCAGGGTACTTTTCAAATGATCAAGAGGCAGTTTATATATGCGGCAGTTTGTGAATAATGCATAAAGGGGTATATTTTTTTTTACCAGCTCATCTCGTGGTTTCCAACAAAACATTTGTGGGCCTGCGGGTTCGCTACGAGAGACAAAATTATCGTCGTGGTTGAACGCGGGTAAACCAAATTTGTGGAACGATACCTCGGATTTGGTTGCACTTGGTAAGGATGAAAAATTTGAGACTTTCGAGGTCCATCGGCTGGGTGGTCGGATTCCGCTTGCCGTTTTCGATGCTCCCAGCGATACTCGTTGTGAGCGTCACAGATTGGCGGCTCCGCTCATCCCTCATCTTGTTCCATGCATGGTTTTACGAAGAGGCAACAGGGCAGTCGCTTTGTTTTTGCAGGAGCTATACACCGCATCTACAATTGGTACCACAAGACGACACACAGATGGCTGGCTACTCGGTGGTGTCAGAATTCATTCGTAGAGGCGCGCGGAATAAAGCCCGCGATGAAGCCGCTATATATACGCTGGATAAACATCAGTGCGGACGCATCGGTGGGAGGTTGGAGCCATCTTAACTGGCAACTTGTCAACATTGTTTTGGTTTTTTTTTTTTGCGGCACGGGCACCCCTCAGAGACGATGCATGTCTTTGAGAAAACTTTGGGGGTCAGATTCGGGAAACTAGCGATTTCCAGAGTTTACCTGGAGGAGTACAGCTGTCGCTTAAAAAACAAGGAAGCTCAGAAGCGGTAATTGCCTCAGTCTGGGCATATAAGACGGAGTCATTGACTACCCAAATCAATTTACTGGCCCATCCACTGTATACAGCAACGTTGGCTGACACCAAGGCCTTAACATAAAAGAATAGACCGGCCTCATTTTTATGTGTGAGTACACCGAGATGCATGCGTTTCAACGCTCATGCTGACCAACACGATATCCTGCTAGCAACCCATGCAAAATGCATTGTTTGGAAAACGCTGAATCTATACTCAATAACCCGCGGATACGTGGAAATATACATGGAGTCACTTTTTGACAGAAAAACACCGAGAAAACTAGCATAAATGGAACCACCACCCAGCATCCTTGGTCATAAGGCTTGCAGTGAAATGTGGGAAGTTGAGTATGTTTTGAAGTGTACGGAAGATGCATCTCTTAACTCGATAACATGTAAGAACTGTTGGACTGAAGGGCACATATTTGCACTGAGTGCCACCGCTTTGCGAAATTCCTGGCTCCTGCAGGAACACAGACCCATTGTCAGACACAACGGATTTCTGTCTCCTAAACATTTCTCAATTCAGTAGCACCATTGCAGTTTGTGCACGCATTCTCCTTTTCTGGCTTGGCAGATACGATCCGTGCGCATTCGTCAATTCACACTGAGAGAAACTGAGTTTTCCTCACAGCTTCAATATCCTTCTTTAGCTTGGCGAGGACATCAATTGACTGTCTCAAATGACACATTTGCACGAAGTGGGAATATCACAGTGTTCATTTTCTGTTTGTATTTGACCTTGTTGAGTCGACTGTCACGGCAGGAGCTGATGTGATCACCAACATCCTTCTTCGTTCCTGGCCAAGTAAATCTTAATTTGTAGTAGGTTGCCAAAACCCCTCATGTCCCATATGTGGGATGACGTGGTACAGCTCAAGAACCTTTCGTACCAACGTAGAAGAAACCCTGAACATTTATTTCATGGGCATCGATTTCGATATACGTTCCCACAATTTCAGAAAGTTCACCCTCTCCTTTCTCCAATAGCCACTGATTACTTGAAGCCAAGAAAGCGCATAAGATTTAGCTGATAATTTTTGCCAAATTCTATGTGCTACTTCAAAGTCAAACTGGTGAATTTGACTGATCTAACGAGCAACTCTCTCTTTTCGTTGAGAAATATTCAACAAATGGGTAAGCGACTGATTACCAGTGAATAGCTTGAATTTTGTATCTTCGGTGTAAGATCGAAAACAGCTCATTGCTAGAACAATACCCAATGCCTCATTCTTTGTTGTGCTGTAGTTCTGTACTGCCTTCGCAAGTGTATATGAAATTGAAACGTAGCCAATAACTTGGGCTTCTCTTTCGTGTTTTCCGCTGATACAGAACAGCCTTTGCGCCGAAATAGGAAACATCTATCGTGATTTCAAAGGGAAGAGTGCAATGGGCAGCGTATAAGGACCAGGTCTGACGATATGGCAGATGCTGAGTTGTTGTAGGCCTTGTCACACTCATCAGCCTAAGTAAATTGTGCATTTTAAATGCGAAGCATCTTATGCCGGGGTCCTGTGTCCCTTGTCCTGCAGCACCTACTTTCCCCCCCCCCCCACCATCCAATTGCGCATGTGCGTCCCCTCTCTCTCCTCTCTTACGCGCCTCCCTCTCTCACCTAGCAACGCAGACCCAGGAAGCGCGTCTGCTAGCCTACACTCGCTCTCCCCGCTCTCTTCTCTAGGCATCCCTGCCAGCGGGCCCCGCCACGGTGGTCTAGTGGCTAAGGTACTCGGCTGCTGACCCGCAGGTCGCGAGATCAAATCCCGGCTGTGGCGGCTGCATTTCCGATGGAGGCGGAAATGTTGTAGGCCCGTGTACTCAGATTTGGGTGCACGTTAAATAACCCCAGGTGGTCAAAATTTCCGGAGCCCTCCACTACGGCGTCTCTCATAATCATATGGTGGTTTTGGGACGTTAAACCCCACAAATCAATCAACCTGCCAGCGGCGTTTACACCCATCATTGAGCATTCACGTCCCTACCCTTCTCTCGCCTCGCAACGCCGACGCAGGCAGCGTCTGCTAGCGAGTTTATTGATTGAAAAAAAAAAAACAAAAAACAACTGACTGCTCGTGCTGGACAACCGTTCACCAGTTGTCCAGCGCGAGCAGTACGTGGTGCACCAGCTAACTTTAGCCAGAGTTTAAAAATAAGCCAACACACACAATTACGACGCCACCAAATGCATGTTGCTGACAGTTGCCTGGAGTTAGACTATTTTTTGTGTTCTCAAATATTATTTATTAGATCTGTTTAATTACCTAACTTTTCAAGGAACGAAGATGAATAACAATTTCAATGAGAACGTTGTAAATCGGTTCGCGAAACCTCCAATTAGACAGTTTTGAACTTTATATGTGTCAAGTATTAGTGTTTTTCTGCTAAATACAAATGCCCAAGAAATACAAGAAATACCACGTGACAAACCCGCTTGCGCGCCAGAGCGCACGATGATTCTAGTGCTGCTTAACGTTCTGCGCACGAACGATACGCTTACCTCGCACCGGTGTATGACAGCGATAAGCAGTCACAGCGGTTATTGTTTTTGTGGCCGATGTCAAAACGTGTTCATCGCAAAGCCACCACCATCGTTCGGGACCTGTAGAGACAGCATAATGGGGCAAATGTTATGGTCATTCGTACGCGGAACGTTCAGGAGCGCTAGAATCATTGTGCACACTGGCGCGTGAGCGTGTTTGTCATGTGGTATTTTATTGTATTTCGCGGACATTTGTAATTAGCAGAAAAACACTGATAATTAAGAGATATAAAGTTCAAAACTGTCTAATAGGACGTTTTGCGAACCGATCTACAACTTTCTCATTAAAATTTTTATCCATATTTGTTCTTCAAGAGTTAGTTATTTAGCAGATATAATTAAACAATATTATAGAACATAAAAAATGTTTGACTAACTCCAGGCAACGGTCAGTAACATGCATTTGGTCGCGTTGTAATTGCGTGTGTCGGCATATTTTTAAACTGTGGCTAAGGATAGCTGGTACAACCAGCATGTACACTGGATCTTGCCGTCCAAGGTAATGCCGGTGGGTGATTTCTCCTGTGCGTTGTTACAATAACAATAAAAATTCGCAGCGTGCGCGTTAAATAAACGCAGACTGTCGGCCTCTGCGTCCAGTCGGAGTCTTCTGTCTCCCATTGCCCATAGAAGCGCTTGCATGGTCCAATAGGAAACACCGGTTCATCACTGCGTGCTTGGTGGCTCCCCACGTTCAACTCCTGGCTGTGCATGATGAGCGGAATGATCACCGACTCCTGAAATTCCGGGCTTGTCATGTGAAGAAGCTGCCTTTTCTCATGAAAATATGCAACAGGCTTTCCTGATCGATATTTGTAAAAAAATCTCTTGGTTCCACCATTCAACTGGGTTTTCGACGAAAGCTGCCAGAAAACTCCTTTTTCATTCGTCCTATAGTGTCGGTCTCGTTTCGAGCGTGCTACTTTCAAGGCTCGAGCCAGTTCGGTAAAAAAACATATGCATGTTCCCAATGCACTCAAAGGGTTCTTGCCACGAATTTTCCTCACATGCATGCTCGTACAGCTTATGCAAGAGTTTGGGCTTGTGCTTTTACCATCGAAGGTATCATGCTTTACTATCTCCTTGTTGGGTCTATGATGCGCTTGAATAAGGGCAAGAATATTGTCCATGGATTGGTGCTGTCGCCCCGCATGCTGTTGCTGACAGTGAAGCATTTTCATGAGACATGTGCCAACAGAACAGTCTTCTTTGCTTGGCGAAAGCTTTGACGACGTTTTCAGAAGTCTTGAAACCCAGAGTATTTTAGCCTCAGCTTCACCAATGTTTAGCTGTCGAGCTCCTTCAGCGTCTTCCCGGGTTCTTGAGCGAGGAATTCACGCAGTTGGGAAGTCGTGATACTTTCAGGCAACTTATGTTGGGTGTCGTCATCCAGGTCACACGTAGAAAAATATGGCTAATCACTTAAACTTTGGTATATTGTCAACGTTATCCGCATAGTTGCGTTCTCTATCCTGTTGGCTATGCCAATGGAAGATTCCAATACTGATGGCGAGAGAATATTTTTGTAAATTATTTTTTTCTGTTGTCACAGTTCCCCGCCAAACACTTGTTCGTCGTCTTTGGCTAGGTGGGTGGGTGCAAAACTTCATTGCTGCGGCAAAGGCATGTTAGCATGCGGTGGGTGACTCCCACGTCGAGCCTGGCGGCCCCGACGTGAGAGTCACCTTTGGGCCCTTTCATTTATTTATTAATAAATAATTTATTTATTTACTTATTTAACGTTTATTTATTTATTTCTTAAAAGCAATGTTATTGCATAGTGGGGTAGATAGAAACAAATTATATATATACATTGAGTAAAAAAAAGAGAACATACAAATGGCCAATAGGCTAGTATTTACACAACTGTCGTTGCTGCATCGCTAGAACGTTGATTACCACCAACTGATGGTACGTCAGCGGAATTAAGTGTGGTTCCACGAAAATGGTGTGCGCGGTTGAAAATAATTGAATAATGTTTTCAGTTTTATGAAATCGAATGCCTGCCATACAGCGATAATCAATTCAATGGGGCGTTTATTGTGGTGATAAAATAAATGTGTCGTGAAGAATGCTATGGTAGTACATTTTATGACTTAACTATAAATGACATGAATTTCGACGCGCTATACAACAGACGAATAAAAGAATAAAACTAGCGCAATTATTGGAACTATTTCCAGAAAAATGATTAGTTTTACATGCATATTTGCATGTAGAATTAATCAATGCACCATGACTTTGAATACGTGGCTTGGAACCTTGTTAAACTAATGCTGTACGAACCATAGTTAAACAAATGCTTCACAAAATTTGAAGGCAACTAAACTTCGAATACGGCCCCGCCGCGGTGGTCTAGTGCCTAAGGTACTCGGCTGCTGACCCGCAGGTCACGGGATCGAAACCCGGCTGCGGCGGCTGCATTTCCGATGAAGGCGAAAATGTTGTAGGCCCGTGTGCTCAGATTTGGGTGCACGTTAAAGAACCCCAGGTGGTCGAAATTTCTGGAGCCCTCCACTACGGCGTCTCTCATAATCATATGGTGGTTTTGGGACGTTAAACCCCACATATCAATCAATAAATCAAACCTAGAATACGTGGCTTCAGTTCGAAGCACTACAGTACACCATATTTAAGCTATATATGTATACGCATTAAAGGTTTAGTCACATTCAGGTTTTGTAAAGCATTAGTTTAGCAATGGTTCATACAGCATTACTTTAACAAGGTTTCAAGCATACATTCGGCACTGTTGACATTTATTTTAGTTTTTTGTGTTCAGTTTAGACTGTAAGATTATGAACGCCTAAACATTTATAACAATTGACGGGCTATAATAAAACGGAAATTCAAGAGGTGAATAAGCGCTCTGTTGGTGTTTCAAACGAAGCGCATAACAAAGCATTTTCTGACGTTTCGTTTTATACACCATTTTTTGCACCAGTTGGACACTGCAACTATGCCAGATTGATTATTATAAGTTCAGTGCAAGATGTTGATTTCAAGTTCAGAAAAATCAATACGCAATAAATGAAGTTGTTGCCAGAAGCAGAGTAATTCCGGAACATTGCAGCCAACAAGCCCGAAGGAACATTACATGCTGAAGCGGTTTTTGTTGAAACCGCAGAGCTAAATTGAGCAGCAGATTCAAGGCTCGGTCTTACCTGTGAGTAGCACCGTCGAGTGTAAGTCACAAATGGTGGCTCTCATTGCACGGCGACTGTATTGGCTTAGTCACTCGCTGATCAATTTTTCTGTCACACGACTGCAATCGCAAATCTCTGACCTAATCAGATGAGCACGAATAGGGTGCAGGCTTATTTTGCGGGGAATGATAGTTCAATGCGGCTGCTGTTTGGTGTGACGGCAAAGTGGTCGCACGCACATACGTGAACGCAGGTCACCTAGAGTCGTTTTTTAGCCGCCACTCGCAAAGGTCACTCAACCGGTGCAAGTACCAGGTTGGGGCTTTATCATAATAACAGTCCAGCTTCATTTTGTTGCGGATCTTTGTTTTTGTCACGTTCACGTGAAATCAGCACTATAGAAACTGGCGTGAGCATGGCAGGCAGCGCGAGCAGAATTTTCCAACATGCGCTCAAGTTCGGAACTTGCCTTTGGATGCGGGCCACACGTTGCGTCGAGATGCCTCGATAGCGCACCAGCTGCAGTTGGCTGTAAGGCGAATACATGAGCGCGCATCAGCTGATAGGGCAGGAAAATTTGAAAACAATGGGTAACCTTTAGACTTGCTTGCTAAGATATAACAACTTCTGGGGCTCAACGTCCCAAAAAGCTTGCTTGTTATTTGACTTGAAAATAAGAGAAAAATTGTCATCTGAATTTGCCGAAGCATAAGTTCAAGGTAGCCAAAAATGTACTCATGGAGCCAACCCGAAATTTTCGTCGCCATATAGTATTGTAAAGTAGCCAATTTAGCACAAAGTTTCTACCAACGGCAAGCGTTCCTCGGTGCTCTATAGCTCGTCCCTGCGAATTAAATGATGCATCTCCCTGAGGCAATGCTGCATTGACACCAATGCGACCTAATATCATCCGCTTCCATAAATATTTATTATTTATTCTTATTTATTATCCATTAAGGGCTCTTGATGGGTCTTGCGTAAGGGGGGGGGGGGGTATCGAAATATCCATACAAGGCCACATTTACAAATAAAAAGAGACATGTAGCTCTGTACACTGCTACGAAACTGCAAATATAAAAAAGACACATAATAAGTGTTCCTGCATGTATTGATAAAGTATTTGCGTTATGGTTTCACAAGTACAAATCATAGCAAAAATAATAAACAACATAGTTGGTGTTTGCATTATGATTGGTGAACTGGTTTTGGAGGAAAAGTGGTTCCTATACATTGTTATGGAGGCTCAGACAATGAAATCGTATTACTTAGTAGGCACATTATAAAAAAAGAATGCACATGAAGAGGAACAGCGCGAAATAGTTATACACCATGCAAAGGAGCAGCTTCCATTTTTATGTTTGAGTTGGTGAAGTAAAGCAGTATTCTGTTGAACAGTTTCATTTTGACAAATGAACTGATACCAACTGCTTAAGTTTTGATTGATTGATTTGTGGAGTTTAATGTTCCAAAACCTCCATATGATTATGGGAGACACCGTAGTGGAGGGCTCCGGAAATTTCGCCCCACCGCGGTGGTCTAGTGGCTAAGGTACTCGGCTGCAGACCCGCAGGTCGCGGGATCGAATCCCAGCTGCGGCGGCCGCATTTCTGATGGAGGTGGAAATATTGTAGGTCGGTGTGCTCAGATTTGGGTGCACGTTAAACAACCCCAGGTTGTCGAAATTTCCGAAGCCCTCCACTACGGCGTCTCTGAAAATCATGTGGTGGTTTTGGGACGTTACACCCCGAATATCAATCAATGAATCATCCTCAACTATACTATATTCATAAGTGATGAAACAGGGGGTCCTATTCTGGACGCTTTCTAATAATTCAATCAATTTTGATGTGGGCTCCATATATCGCAGGCATATTCGAATTTAGGTCTGACATACACCTCATAAGCAAGTTTTCTAACGGAACTTAGGGATAACGTAAGGAAGCGTTGAATGAAGCCTAGTGTTTTCAATGTATCTGCTCCTAATTTCGTGATGTGTTCGGACCTTTTGAGGTTGTCAGTGATAAGGACACCTAGATAACTGTACGAATTTACGCGTGAAAGGGTCGTTTAATGTGTATGAATAATGTAGCGTGGAATGCTTTCGCGACACTTGCATGCTCCTGCAATGTGATACATTTAGCTTTATCAACCATATGTCACACCAAGATTCCATTACATCTAGGTCTCTCTGCAGAAACTTCTGGTCAGTGGTCAAATTTATGCGGCGATAAAGAACGCAGTCGTCTGCAAATAGGTGAATCGTGGATGAAATGCCAGTAGAAAAGTAAATACTCAGGAAGACTAAAAATAAAAGTGGCCAGAGGACAGGGCCTTGAGGTACGCCGGAAAAAACTTGAGATAAATTAGAGCGGTGGTTGCCAATAACAGTAAACTGAGTGTGGTCTGGAAGGAAAAAAGAAATCCATGACAGCATTAAAGGATCTAAGGATAGAGAGGAAAGTTTAGCCATCATAGGTTGATGAGGGGCCCGGTGAAAAGCTTTAAAAAATCTAAGTAGATAATATCAGTCTGGAATAACGAATCTAAGTTGAAGTCAATGTCAGTGGTGAATTCGTAAAGCTGAGTATTGCCAAAAAAATCCACAGCAGAAACCATGTTGCTTGAAAAAAAAATATATTTTTGTCCAGGTGAAAAGCGACTTGAGAATAAATCATATGTTTCAGCATTTTACTAGCAGTACACGTTAATGATATTGGTCGGTAGCTCAATGGATCAGTATATACGATTGCCGGCTTTAAAAACTGGCACGACCTTGCTTAATTTCCAATCATCTGGAGTTGAAAAAGTGCATACTGAATCACCAAAAATTATTTGCAATATCTGGCATGAGATGTCCCTAGTACCTTTAAGAATCTTTGTAGTTATGTCGTCAGGCCCGGGAGCACTGGATGGCTTCAAGTCATTGATAAGTTTAGCTATGCCTTCAGCTGATATGACAATAGGAGGCATCTGATTTAAATTAAGGCTGGGAAAGTGGGGTAGTTATGTGCCGGCTCGCGAGTGAGACAAATGTAAAGAAGTCATTCATAACACCCGCACAACGATCAGGAGGAATGTTTGTGCCATCTTGGTCATGCAAAATGATATTTTGTGGAGATTTATTGTTCGGTAACATGATCTTCCAGAATTTTGGGGGGTTATTTTGAATAATATTTTGCATACATGTAGAGTTTAACGTACGAAAACCACCATATGATTATGAGAGACGCCATAGTGTAGGGCTCCGGAAATTTCGACCACCTGGGGTTCTTTAATGTGAATAAAAATCAAAGCAAACAGCCCGGCAACATTTTGGCCTCCATCCAAAATGCATCCGCCGCAGCCGGGATTCAATCCCGCAACCTGCGGCTCAGCAGGCGAGTACCTTAGACAACCACGGCGAGGCCATCTGCTTCCATTGCAGACCAGATAAAACTTGATCGGTGTTCTAATCGACAACGTAGTCAATCTTCAACATTGACGAACAAATATCAATGATAAGCTCTCCAATGCACTGCCGCCAAAACGAAGTGGTACAATAGGAATGTAACACTCGCGTAACATTGCGTTGTTTAAGAGGCCTTCGGGACATCAGACTGGTCCTTTGTCACATTCATATGGTTTTTTTCGAGAGCTCTCTATATTGTTCTAGTGACGTGCATCTCATTCAGCTGGTCTTACTCAAGCGATCTAAACAAGTTATGCTGGTTCGTTCAGGGCACCGCGTGGCAACTTGAAGCGCTATGGGGCGCTCTCAGCTTCGACATCGAAATGCGAACGATGCCAGATTATGTAACTGCCCTATCTCGATCGTTAGCAAAATCAGACGCGGTAATGTGTTTCTTTTTTAAACCTTTGATTGCTCTGGCAAGTGGCTGCACTTTCATACCAAACACGTGTTTTCTAGCTGTGCAACTGATTGCTATAGGCAACGTGTGGTGATGTCAGTTTTCGTTCGCGTAGGACAGATTGCAGCTGGCTTAAACAGCTCCACTGTTAAAACAAAATTATGGGACTTATATCCTTGCACCACGATCTGAATATAATGCACGCCGCATGCTGCGGGTGACTCGGTAATAACCCTAATTCAATTGGCTATGTCTTTTGTACAACCTAATAAACGACAAAACTGGGATCGATAAAAACAAATACATCAGACCGCCAACATACATCTCATCACGACAAAGCCATCCTTTGAAAGTGTGTGAATATATGTGCCGAACATCAACGTATGCAAATACTTTTTTCCTAAAACAATTCACGAATTGAACGGTCTTCCAAAAAACATTGTGACCGCCCCTTCCACAGCGTTTCCTTCCCTTTTAAAGGAGTATGTGCTCACTCAACGATATTGTATGCTGTAATTTAGGTATTTTTGAGTTGTTTTTATTTTTTGAGTGCCGTGCAATTCAACTTGTCCCCACTGATTTAAATGTACTTTGAATTTGTAAACCCCCCTACAACAATGCCCCCAGAGGGCGCTGTAGGTATAAGTATAAATGAAAAGTATAAATAAATTAATGCTGGATTCTTTAACGAGCGTCTAAAAGGCATTTCATCCTCATCGAAATGTGGCAAAGCACCCAGTATCAAGCAGTCTCCCTCGAGATGCCACAGCTATAGTTCGTGGTTGGGGCGATGTTAGGAATTGCAGTGAGACACTGAGCATCCGCAGTTTTTATTTCCTGCATTCATTTCAATTCAAACTTTCTCGCAATCACTGGCAGCGGCTGAGATAAAAGAGGCAGTGGTATACAAATAGTATTCAATTTAACAACGAGCAAATGTAACAATGGCAAGTAAAGTCAGTAACCATTACCCACCATTATGTTTCATAGATTTGAAAATATATCAACTTCAGGAAGAAAAAAAAGAAAGTGTGCATGATTCATATTGAGATGACTGAGAGGAAGATTGTATACATGAAAACGATTCTAATCCACGTCTACGTATGGTATCAATGCCGACATCATAAAACAAACTAAGCAGTCTGCGCTGTTTATTTTGGACATTTGCAAGTCATAATTACTATAATAATATTTTCTAAGGTTTAACGTCCCAAAACCACCACATTATTATGAGAGACGCCGTAGTGGAGGGTTCCAGAAATTTCGACCACCTGGGGTTCTTTAGCGTGCACCTAAATCTAAGCACACGGGCCTCAAGCTTTTTCGACTCCACTGAAGATGCGGCCGAGATTCGATCCCACAACCTGCGGGTCCGCAGCCGACTGCCTTAGCCACTAGACCACCGTGGCGGGTGCGAGACATAATTGGTCGGTAAACTTCGGGTAATGGTTAAACGGCGTGAAAATGTGGGAAGTTGTACATATATAGGTGTTGAAAATTGAGAGCAATGAAGAAAAGGAAGATACTTTGGGGCTCCTGGCACATGCCTCTTGTTCTTTTGGGTTATACTGATCCAATGACCTCCGTCATGGTGTAGGCAGATCTCCGATTACTGTCATTTCTAAAACCAGGCTTACCGTCACGTATACCGAAGACACTGCCACGAAGCATAACCTCACTGTGTTACGATATTCTCGGAAAGTGGACGCGAATATCTCACCATGCATGCATTCCCCGCAGTCTACAGATCTCTATTGTCTAACATGTGTTAACGACGCTCGCCACCTTTACGGACAAGAACTGCATCGAGCCCTTCTCTCGTGGGCTAAAAAAACGTGTTAGGAAGTATACTGTTCAGTTAAACTAAAGAAAAACACTTTAATCCCCCAAGGGACGAACTGTGAAAATAACTAACACCACGCTGGTGTAGCAGGTGGGGTGCTCGACTGCTGACCCGAAGGTTGCGGGTTCGATTCAGGCCGCGGCGGTCGCACTTTGATAGAGGCGAAATAGTAGAGGTCTGTGTACTGTGCGATGTCAGCGCACGTGAAAGAACACCAGACGGTCAGAATTTCCGGAGCCCGCCACTACGGCGTCCTTTATGAGTGAACAAAAAATCGGACCCTCTGCGGCTGAAGGTAACCATGTGTAGATGCGAAGCAGTGGGCGCTAATGCTTACACTGGCGGCGACTCTGACTTTGGCCCTTATCAAGCGAAAGCTAAGACGCCCTTGACTGAATTCCGTACGCGCGACCCAGTTCTTACAAATACGGGGTGACCAGTGAACGATTGTGCAGAGCGAGCAGTAGGTTTTTTACTAGCAGACGGCCTTGCGAGGCGAGAGACAGGAAGGGGAGGGACAGTTTTGCGGGTGTCACACGCGACGAGCGGCGACAGGCTATAGGGAGAGAGTGACGTCAATGCGTCCGCACTGAAAGGGAAGGCGTGACCTATTTGGCACCGCTCCAACATCTATGGCCAAGGGAGCGTGGAGCGGACGGAGGGACAGCGTAACGCAGGCTAGTCAAAGAGTTGCTTCGCATCTATTACCCATATATGGTTTTAGGGCATTAAACCCCCGATAATATTATTAACGGTGCACAGAGCACGCAGAAAAGTGGTACATGGCACGCTAAGAAGGTGCTTTCCTGCCTTGTTGGGAGGAAATGCTCTTTTTCTGATGAACTTCTAGAGTGTGCGTGCCATGTTCAAGTTCTTTTTATTATGGATACTTTTTATCGTCATAAAGAGAGGAGCATGCAAAGCGGTGAAAGGGTTAGGCGGGTGCATGTAGTAGCACACGTATGTCTGCATGGTTGTTGTAAGCATGTGTGCTTGCGTGTATCACGGACTCGCCAAGTCAGCAACTGCAGCAGCAGTTATTTTCGAGGCCCCGCCGTGGTGGTCTAGTGACTAAGGTACTCGGCTGCTAACCCGCAGGTCGCGGGATCGAATCCCGGCTGCGGAGGCTGCATTTCTGATGGAAGCGGAAATGCCGTAGGCCCGTTTACTCCGATTTGGGTGCACGTTTAAGAACCCCAGGTGGCCGAAATTCCCGAAGCCCTCCGCTACGGCGTCTCTCGTAATCATATGGTAATTTTGGAACGTTAAACCCCACAAATCAATCAATCAATCAGTTATTTTCGAAAGAGGTGTGATGAAGGGAACAGCAGCGTAGACATGCTGAAATTTTCATACATACCACTGCGCCACATAACTACTGGAAGCCTGCTGCATCTCTTTCAACTTACGAGATTTTCACAATCATGGAAAACACTTGCTTACGAATCATATAATGGCTGCCGTGTAATATAAGCAATCTTGTTATCGTATGTATGCACAGGGTTATCCGTATAGGGCTTTGCGTTTTCGGAGTCTACTTTGCTTGAAATTTGTAGGGTGTTTTTTTTTTAATCTTTTGAGAAAATTCTGTGTGTATCAGAGTTTATTTTTTATTTCTCCTGGATCCCAATTTCTTCCAAATTTGGTGTTTAATTTTGTTTTACAAGTTGTTACAATTCGTTTTTATTAATTTTATTTCCAATAAAAATACGTTGCTTCTTTTCTGATAATCCTGTTTCCTCATCCTTTCACTTTTTTCACTTGCCGTTTATTTACCTTGTCAATAAGGCTGTTGATGGGCACGGTTGAAAACTCTCCAAAGTATCTTTTTTTAAATCGGAGCTAGTCTTCCATTATTCTTATTTCAATAGTGAGAAATTTCAAATGAAATTATATTTTAACACGAAAACATGCAAACACACTAAGTGTATTTTAAATGTTTGGAAGATTTCAAAGCATAGACACACATATGCACAAGCAAAAAAGCTTCATTACAAAACACGCACGTTTGATTGTGTTAGAACCTGAAAGCTTGTTTCAATACACGCAAGCGTGTTTTACGATGTTGCTGCCGCTGACGGACGTGCACATCGTTCGACTGATCATTCTCAGCTTTGAAAATGCCCATTTAAAATAACAGCTTATTGAATAAATTCAAATTGTCAAAAAGTCTAGCGGCGAGTGTTTATCCGTTCTTGCATTGTTTCTTTTTTTGGATTTACCCGAAAACATGGAGTTATAGCGTGCTTCATCGAGCTGCCAGCCATTCCCCAGCTTTCTAAGGGTGAAGGTGGAAAGTAACCAGGTCTTGGCTTGCCACATCCTGGTTCCTTGGCCGCCCATCGTCAAATGCTTGTCTAGCCTTAACCCTGAACATTCTACAATGACGTGGCAGGCTCGACTGAGCACTCGTATATAAGGCGTAATCGGTGCGCCTATTTAGGTGACTAAAAACGAGTACCCCGTTTCTTTTTCGCGTGCCCTTCTATGCTTGTTACACTAACGGGTCAGAAAGCGCAATGATCCACTGGTGTCCGATTCCTTTCAATTCTTTTATAATCATGTTTTCTTCCAAACGGCGCCGTTGCGTAGTGTGGTGTGGTTATTAGTGTCCGCACATGCTAACTCATACTTATTGGGCACGAGTGCAAATGCTGCGCGTTTGTTGCAAATTTTTTACTTTATTTTTTATTTTGATGTTTTGTAACAATCGTACATGTTACACACGACTGTGTAAACCTCCAAACGTCTGGTAATTGAACCAGCAACTGAATATTTTTTGCACAAAAAGTAACTCTTTCTCCCTTCAAGAGCATCACATTGATTGATATGTGGGGTTTAACGTCCCGAAACCACCATATGATTATGAGAGACGCCGTAGTGGAGGGCTCCGGAAATTTCGACCACCTGGGGTTATTCTGACGTACACCCAAAATGGAGCTGCCGCAGCCGGGATTCGATCCTGCGTCCTGCGGGTTAGCAGCCGAGTACCTTAGCCACTATAGACCGCCGCGGCAGGGCCCTTCAAGAGCATCGGGATGGAGCATTCGTTGCTCCCTTGAGGAGTATCATGAACGAGCAACCGTTAGTCTCACGAGGAGTAACAACAGTCAGTCCTTTCGCAGTTACCCGCCAAAACAAAAGGGGGGGGGGGGTTAATGTGCGCGGCAGGTCAGTTACTCCTCTGAAGAATATACCTCGATACACTTATTCTTCATTTGCTATTTGGAGCATGTAATGAGACACGTGAGTGTTTAGTTGCAGAATGCCCAACTTACCGCTATTGTGATGGCTGTGCAGATCCCATCACCTTAATCTCCATCGCACATCACTCAATGACATAATTGTAGTTTCCAAATGGTCTTTCCCTAACTATGGCACATCCATTCCTCGGAATTAGGCAAGGTTCAGGAAAGATTATGTAATGAAATAGTGTCATCCACTCGCTTGTAGCCCGAAATCACAACGAGATCGATATCGATACGAATTTTTGAAAGAAAAGCTACAACAAACTATGACTCATATGGCTGCGCTGGAGTTTTTATCAAGTACTGGATCAGACTCTTGTCTCTAATATTTGTACTGTTCGTGTGATGCGATGTGTCGTGGTGCGCGTTCTTCTACTTTTCTTGTTCTCGTACCTTCTTCTCCTCTTACGTCTTCTTTTATATTTTGCTTTTTATAAAGAGGGTGGGCGAGGCCACATCTATACTGAATGCACTTGCTTCCTCGTTTACTTCCCTATTTTCGTATTCACATCAATTAGAACGACCACATTAAACCTATATTCACTGCAAATATGATGCCGCTTTTTTTAGTTCAATTTCACGCTGGTTGCCAAAGATGTGCGATGGGAAGATGAAACGGATGAGCAATCAGAAAATATAGTGAGATTGTAATTCTGAGTCAGTAATATATATACAGCACTCCCATTGCTAAGTTCCTTCTTACTAAGTTTTATTGTATCATACTGAGTTCTGTTCATCAGTGTTTTCAACATTAAGATGCAGCGTGGAAAAATTATACAGGCCATTATGCAAAAACCTAAATGACGTTTGAGTTTTGCCTTCAAAAGTAGAACACAATAGCGTAATCGGGGCCTTTGCATATCGCCTTCTAAACTGCTAGCCAGAATTCGATTCTCGGTGAATGCCTAAACCGTGTCGCAGGGAAAACGAGCATCTGTGCGTGAAACCTTGGCCGTTTCAAATTAACCTAGAAGGCCTACTGCAGGTACAGTCGTTAAGTGACCACTACGCCATAATGGCCATATTTCTCCCTCTTGCGAATCAGTGAAGAGCCCATTACGAATCCGTTAGACAACACGTGAACCTACGCAACTGCTCACTTTGTTGACTCTTTTGCTACAGATGATAATTAATCATGTCTGATCGTTTTATAATGGCTTTAAAACACCCACTCGTTGCGCAATTCAGGTGTTTTGACACCGGGGGTGATTCCACGCTTCAGCCACGCGATATTACGAAGGTTGTCCAAATGAGAAGGTACGAAAGGACACCGTGGGTGTAAATAATGTCGAAGTACAGATCATAGGCTATAACACAACGATCCGATTGATGAATGAACCGAAGGATGCTTTGTTTCCAAGATTCCTGTGACCGTGATGAGACCTAGTCCTTCACAGCGTCATCAATGGAGTTCGTTGTCCGATTTGAAACGCTTGACTTTCAGGTGTTTTTGAACAATGGAATAATCGATTGAATGAATGATTAATTGATTGAGTGATTGATTGAGTGATTGATTGATTGATTGATTGATTTATTGACCAAACATACAGAAATGGCACTGATGGCGCTCCCTAAAAGTGCCTCTGCTCCCTCCTGTGTGTGCGGACGCCCGCCCCTTCAAGCGCCGATCCCTGATGAAGACTCTAATTACATCCCTATAGATGTCTGGTCACGTTCTCCATAGACGCTTATGTTAACAGTCATGTTGTTACGACGTTTCGTACGTTTTCTTCTGAACACCCTTTGTAAATGCGTTAAGGGGACCCCTGCCATAACATGGCATTCATATAGTTTTTTTGTTGTTGTTGTTCGAAGTACCTTCAAGAAACAGGGTAGCTCCGTCATAGAACACCTTATCACCACGCAGGCGGTCTGGGTTCGATTTTCACTCGACTCGAACATTTTTGAAATTTTATTTTGTTGCACCTTTCCTGATTTTTCGGTCATGGATAAGATAATGATTTTCGCTCACAACAACCAATACCCACGCCGAAACCGAAATTTCCGCCAAACGAGCTCTTTCACGCTCTCCCGCCAAGAGCATCGAGCTCACATTCTGAACAGCTGTAAGTGGTAGGTAAGCGTATGCAGACAGTTTCTACTAAATCTTCGCACAAGTTAAAGTAAGGGATTCCTTCGTGCGAAGTGAACTGTCGTAAGCATCGCTATTATCTCTCCTATATAGTATACAGGCCGCATATATTCACTGCGCTTCGGCTGCAAACGAATGACCATTGCTTTGTGAGATGGGCTTATGCACACTGTATACGTGACTATCATGGGTAAAGGGGGTTTCTTTTTCTTTGTGTTAATATTTTCTGATGGCTTTAGCAGTTTGCGTCTAGACTTACTATAGCCGAATAGCAAGGTGAACAAGTAAGAGGCGCGAAGTGGCGTACTGTGTTGCCAGCGCGTTATCAAGTTGTTTTAAAACGGATGCTCTAGCATTCGCTGTAACGATGCGACGCAGTTCAGCTGCACAAATTATATACCCAGGATTAGCCTTCCTACGCGTGCCCTCTCGAAACGTTGAAGCACAAGTACTCTTTCTCAATGCAGTGGGAAGCTTTACTGTACAACTCCATGGCACGACGGCATAGGAATTAAGCTTGCGTTGCTGACCTTCAGGCATAATGAAATGCCCGTACATCAAGCTGAATGGCTCTGTTTCTGTTAGTTAACTCTTGTATATCTTCTCTGTCTCGCTCTTTCTGTTCACACCAATACGACTAAGTTGAAATACTGTTGTAGGTTCGTGGGCTGCAAAGAAACATGGGTACGCAGCCGCTTTCGCACTTGTTGCTCATCAAAAATGCAGCCGCAAGCACGTGAACGTTATATGGGCCGTTGCGTGAAAACCGGCCCCCATAAATCCTACATAGACACGAAGACTTCTTGCAGAAAGTATAATTACGCTTTCGCTGTTTCTGCGCATGAGGGCTGTTCAAGGGTATCGGAAAATCACCGCAACCGAAAACAGTCGTAGAGCTCTGGAGACGGGGACAGTGAAGTCGTCAAAACCATGTTATTTGCCTTTTATAGAAACAGTGTCAGCGAGTCCACAGCACTTTCACGAAAACAGTCCGGCTCGACACTTCAATTCATTGATGATAAAGCTAAATGACACTCGTGTGCTCGCTTCTGAATTTAGTGTTCGAGAAGAGCGAAGAGATTGTAAGGTATAGGATTCAAGGAGCATGGACATAGGTAGCAATGTTTTTTTTTTTTTTAGTGGGTGGGGTGGGGGTGGGGGTGCTATTTTTTGTAAATGGTAAATTTTCGCTCTGTATGCTATGACAAGAAACTTTGGAGAAGGGGGGGGACGCGGGCCTGGTGTGCCACCACCTTACTACGCCCCTACCAAAGAGAACATACACAAAGAAAAATCGAATGAAGTAAGACCCACCACGGTGGTCTATTCGCTGAGACACTCGGCTGCTGATTCGCAGGTGGCGGGATCTAATCGTGGCCGCGCCGGCTGTGCATTCTCAATGGAGTCGAAAATGCTTGAGGCTGGTATGCTTAGATTAAGGTACACGTTAAAGAGCCCCAGGTAGTCAAAATTTCTGGAACCCTCGACTACGGCGTCTCTCATAATCATGTCTTGGTTTTCGGACGTTAAACCCTAACAACTATTATTATTAGAATGAAGTAAGCCTCAGGTTGAGCTTGGTGGTTCGTGGTTTTATGTCACCCGGGACATGAATGACATATTCATCAAGAAAGTTTACATATTTCTATCAAGTAAGAGTCACGTGTCTAGGATTGATATAGCCAAAATGGCACTGAACGAGAAGCAGCAAGTCATCCACATTACGCACGATGGTGTTTATATACCAGAATAACCACGATGCTGTCGCACTTGCGAGAGAGGACACTGGGAGATCGAAGTTACGAATAATTACTCATATTGAATATGAGAAGAGAAGAAAAAAACTGAATAACGGGAGGTATAGGAATCGTCCAAATTGCAAAAGAGATGAAAGAAGAGCGCGGAAAAAATGGCCTTGCCGCCTGATATCTCATGGTTCTACAGCGTCTACATAATGTCAATAGATATACTTGAAGGAGAACATTCGAGCTAGGAAATCATTAGACATGTATGCGCTGGAAACGGCAACATAGAGAGAAATTCCTCGTGCCCTGATGAACACAAGCACCATGGTATATCAAAGCATTGTCGATCGTGCTCTTTTGCAAATAGTGAAAAGTTGAGGAAACTAAGCAACTCACTATTTTTGTATCGTTGTCTGGCTTGTTAAATTCGGACAAAGTTTTTTACATTGGTACCAAGGAGGAGGAGGAGGAATAAATGAGGAAGGACAGGTAGGTTAGCCAGTTCTCAGACCGGCTGGCTACCCTGTACTGGGGAAGGGGGTAAGGGAGATAAAAAATGAGAGAAAAGAGACGTTGTAAAAAAAATAGGAGAGAGAAGGTCACCAGACGATCCACGACGCTGTTTACAGTCTGTCTCTAAGGCCACTTGCCCGCAGAAAGCGCAGCAATGCTCTCAATGCCTTGCGTGCAGAGGACGGTCTCGGCCAGTGTCCTAATACCCTTTCTTCCGAGAATTGGCGATTGTCTATTCTATCTAAAGCTTTCTACAGTTCTTTTCTTGGCACGCTGAAGCGAGGACACTTGCAGAGAAGATGGGAGAAAGTCTCTGCGCAGCCACAGGTGTCACATGTCGGGCTGCTGGCCATTCCGATTCGAAACGAATAAGCATTCGTAAAAGCCACCCCAATCCACAGACGGCACAAAAGTGTCTCCTCTGCTCTGGTTATCCCTGATGGAAGACGGAGCTGTAGGTGTGGGTCCAAATTATGAAGGCGGACGTTGGTGAATGCCGGTGAATTCCACTGAGCGAGTGTCAGTTCTCGTGCAAGTGATCGAAGCCTTGCAGCGGCGTCCGTTCTTGATAATGGTATAGCTACACAAGGGGCATCATCATGAGCAGTTCGGGCTGCTTCATCTGCACGGTCCTTTCCATCAATGCTGCAGTGGCCTGGTATCCATAAAGGTACAAAGAATACTCTTATATTACTGTCCACGTGATTGGACATCAGCAATAGAAAAAGTATACCCGTCTTGTGGGGCCAATTCACGAAGGTTTCCGTTCGCAAGAGCTCATCTTCATTGGGCACTGTGCTCCTCTATAATGAGATGCCCAGCCTAACGACTGGATCAATGTTTCCTTACGAACAATTCTAGCATATAAGGTTCACGCATCATGGTGGTCTAGTAGTTATGGTCTTGACTGCTGACCCGCAGGTCACGGGATCGAATCCCGGCCACGGCGGCCACATTTTCAATGGAGGCGAGATTGCTCGAGGCCTGTGTACTCGGACTTAGGTGCACGGTAAAGAACCCCTGGTGGTTAAAATGTCCGGAACCCTTCTCTACGACGTCTCTCCTAACCATATCTAACTTTAGGGCGTGAAACCCCATAAAAAATTCTTAGTGTAAAGTTGGAATGATTCTATATCACACGTCTAGAAGACGAAAGCTGTCAGAAATTGGTCTCGTTCATGCTGTTGCCCTCTGCGAAACGCAGTATGTTTTACTGGAAAAATAATGCACACTTACACGAAGCTCTCGGCTGGGTTGTTGAAGAGTTTCACCGTTGTGATGGCTGTTCCTCCCGTTTTAATTGCACTACGCATATTTAATATTTCATCATCGCAGGTACAAAGACGCCAAAAGTTGCCAGCTGCTCTCATCGCAGTCCACCCAGCGTACAAAAGAAGCAGAATGCTTATACAAGCTCAAAATTTTGACAACGGTGTGTGTGAGCCTTAGCACAAGGTTCGTTTATGAAACTTGTCAAGTACCATAATTAAGAAAAAAAAACAAGAAACAAGTCTGATTCAAGAATATGAGCGTCAGTTATTCGATCACTGTGCCTGATATGGCAATCGACGCGGCGATGGAGTCGTCATCGTGATGATGGATGTCGAGATGGTGTCAGACGCACAATCCATCAATAAAGCACACTTAACGAAAAAAATAAAAAAAAAACGTTTTGCGAAGGTGGACCCAGTTTCTGGACATAGTGTAAGTGCCGTGGTATACATGATGCACTGAAAGAGAGGGTCATAAGAACTACCTTGAATTCAATGGAGACGAGGCGTGTCAGAGCCTGATGTACATTTCGTTTATTGCACATCACTGTACCGCCCGGATGTTTAAAAGAAGGTACCGCTGTTTGAAACAGTGCTGAGAGGTGTTAAGGTGGTTGGTGAGCAGTGGCGTGACTTTAAAATTGCAGATCGGTCACGTTCAACGCAATCCGGACTTGAGTTATTGAGGTGAAACATTCTTCAAATCTTCTAGAAAATGTATCGCTATGCCTGGTCAGTTTTTCAATTCACCCGGAAGGGTCCCTGCAACATTTCTTGAGCTTGGTCAGAAAACACTCCTCATCGGTAGTGGAGGTTCCTGAGAACATGTGGCCAAACAATATAGCGTTGCACGTGGCCGGGAATTCATAAATAATTCTCAAAGTTAGTCAGAAATCACTCGCTATTCTCTCGAGAAATGACGCCTTAAACGGAAATGACCACGCCATGCACCCGAAGTCCACGGTCGTTGGTTGATTTGAGCGTGGTGAGCTTCATAGTTACCACGGTCACCGCAGGATGCCGTGATGAGCCAGCTGACTCTAGAGTTACTGTATATGCTGCCTTTAGGCAGTAGATATGCGAATCTGTTTTCTAACGCCACTAACAACCGTGCACGGCAGAGACGCTGATGCACAGGCCACGCCCGGTAAACATGGCCGCACCCTGAAAGTATAGTCGCCGTCCACCTGGAATCTGTAAAGTGACCGTCGTGTGCTCTGTAGCTCGTTAGCTATGAAGTGGAGCTTTTATTTGCTCTTGATTTATGACCCCAAAGTTTGACAGCAAGGCATTTCCGTGGACTCGGCACCATTAAAAAAAAACATGCTGAAATATTCAATGCTGTAGGCTTAGCGCGGTGCTCCCTGAATCTCGGAGGACATATGTTTTTGTTTGTCAGTTGTGGCTTATCTTCCATAGCTGACGCCACTTACCACCACCTCTCGGTACCTCTCAGCCAGTGGCGGTGCATGTTATTATGCACTACGCTACGCCTGTTCGCTTTGCGTTACCGGACAGCTTTTCTAGTCCCGAGGCACAGTCCCGAAAGCAGATGCATGTTTCTTCTTTCTTAGCCGGTCTTCGACACGCCAGGCCCGTCGACTGGCGATCGGCGACAGGCTTAAGCAAGTCACCTGCAAAAACAGAGCGCGGTTTCACCGCGTAACTATAGTTCAACCACACGGCTAGCATATTACCTGGCTAGCAACCATATATTGCGAGATATGGTTCCAGGTAAAATGGCGATCCTATGTGCAACCCTGCAGAAACTGTCTATTCTCTCGCACTTACACTGAAGGTAAGCGGTGTGATCGAAGACAATCGAATAAAAGAAAATGCTTAAGGTCGCGCGCTGATAAACGGACGTAGCTTCTTGCCTCTTCGCGCGCGTCATCCCACCGCTGCGTAGTTATCAGTGCACCCACTGGTACGAAAGGAGAGCGAAAGCGCTTAAAGCGTGCGACAGATACCTGATACTCCGTTCGCAAGTGCGAACGGAGTTGCAAGTATTTACGGATTGTCAATATATTTGCGACAGTCGAATCAGGAGGCAATTACCATTTTTCACGAAACCATTCGATGATTAGTTATAAAAGTGTTGTAGGGATGCTTTATTAGCAATAGAATTATAAAATTCGAATCAGTCGTGTTCTATACCCTTCTCTGCGCATTCAATGCTTGTGGACGCCATGGCCTATACACAAACAATGTGTAAAGTAAGAGGCCGCACCTGAAGATATTCAGCCAAGCATATTTGATAAAGTGAAAAATTACTTTAATAAGCGAACATTTATGTGATTGCTTTTTCAGGAATAGTGGTTTGGTGCGTCTGCTTTATCGTTCTTTCACTGGCGAAATCCGGTGTTGCACTTTTGGTGCTCTGTTACCGCAAAATGTACGCGACATTTGTGACCACACATTGACCTCTGGCAAAGTCATCTGTCAACTTAGTGACGATTTCCCCTCGGTGTAGCACGGGAAGCTCCATGCACGCGTCGGCGCCTCTTTCGTCCACTGATTCATGCACTGCTCCATACCACAATAATTTCTCTGAATTCCGGTCCCATTATTTCTCATCTGGAAAAATTGTGAAAATTGTGTCTGTTTGACTTGTCTGCATGACCGCCATGCTTGAATTCACGCAAGAGTAACAAAAGAAATACAGTTTCACTTCTTTGTACTCGCTGCATAACTTTTACAATGATGCTATGAGATAGGGAATACTTTAAATAAAGTCGGTCAGTTAAAGCTGCTGATGGTCGCACCGAGCTATATAAACGTATAAATATGGATTGGTTCCGATGCGTGAGATTGTGGTTAAGTGAACTCGAAGCGTTTCTACTTTGGTATAGCTTAACGAAACTACCACGCTAACTACTCTGACATTAACAAATGCCAAACCTGGGCGTCACTGGAGGGCTTATTGTCGGTTTATACAATAATATAATTGTTGGATTTTAACGTCCCAAAACCACCATATGATTATAAGAGACGCCGTAGTGGAGGGCTCCAAAAATGGCGAGAACCTGAGGTTCTTTAACGTGCACCTGAATCTAAACACACGGGCTTCAAGCATTTTCAACTCCATCGAAAACGCTCCCGCCGCGGCCGAGATTCGATCTCGCGACCTGCTGCATGGTCAGCAGCCGAGTGCCTTAGCTACTAGACCACCGCGGCGGTGCAGGTTGCTTGATACACGTTCGAAGATAACGAAAAATGATTTCATAAAATCGCATAGCAGATAACTTGTCCCTGTTCTCTTGCTTACATCCTTTCTTAATCCATCTGCGCATATATACTCCCTCGTGCGGAATAAAGCTTCGGTTCTAAGTCAGTGCTTGGTACGTCTCTGTCCTTTTCTCATGTGCTAAGACCTAATTTCCGTTTGTATCGTTGTCGATGGCAGTGTTAAAATCATCCCCGCTGCAGTGATATGGTGGCTAAGGTACTCGGCTGCTGACCCGCAGGTCGTGGTATCGAAACCTGGCTGCGGCGGCTGCGTTTTCGATGGAGGCGAAAATGCTCTAGGCCCTTGTGCTCAGATTTGGGTGCACGTTACAGAACCCCAGGTGATCAAAACTTCTGGAGCCCTCCACTACGGCGTCACTCATAATCAAATGGTGATTTCGGGACGTTAAATCCCACATATCAATCAGTGATAAAATCATGACGTTAAGAAAAAAAAAACATTATCGTAAATAGGAAATAACAGTCTACATTCGTATTTCGCCAGTGTGTGAGACCATTCGCGAGTTTCAGAACAGCATATCCATACATAGTTTCATAAAAACTAAGTAATTGTATTGCAAAGTATCATGCCTCAATTATGTGTTTTCATCCCGCCTTAATTAGTGGAAAGTATACAAATGTTACATATGCAAATGAAATCTTCCACATTCGCCTGTAGGAAAGCCTGTAAGATATTTTAATATAACTGCCCCAAGCTATGTTAAACAAATGTGACATTATACTTTAATAACATCTAAAATAGATTATGCCAGTGCAGTATGGAACCCATACACTCAACCTAACATTCTGTGTCTTGAAAGAATAGATGAGCAAGCTGCCCGGTTTCCTTTTAACAAATTCTTGTGACCTCGCTCTCCCTCTGGGATAATGAAAGCGAACAACATTACCCTTCTCGGGTCACGCTGAAAACAGATCAGAACTGACTTGCCTTCTCTGCATTTAAACGCAAAGTTGCCAATTGATCCGATACCGTATCTTTACCCTTATTAATCATGCCACAAGGCATGATCGCGCTAAATCATTAACACCTTATTTCTGCAGAACTGACGCTTATGTACAGGTAATCATACTTTCCACGCATGACCTCAGATCGGAACGAAATAAATCAGCCACCCGCTTAGCATCTATTCCTTTTCTGTTGGCTGTGTTTTTCATTCCACGCTAAAAGAGCACTTTGTCATCCCATTTCAGTGATTACATATTTTGTTGTAGTGCTATTTATTTCTGAATACTGAGAATAATTGTATTGCCATTTTGTATTTATATGTTATAATTCTTGCTACAGTTTTTACGAAACATAATTCATTTTTGACATTTAGTTTATTTTTCACGGTTTATTATGCATTTTATTTACAATTATCGCGAAGCGGTTCTCAATTTCGCTTTTGTATTGCTATGTCTGTTCTGACATCAATCTCCAACAATTTTTATGTCCCTTTTCGTATCAATCGTGTCATATTCAACTAACCCTCCTGTTCCGACCTAAGGCTATGCAGTACATAATAAATAAATAGAGTAATTAACTGGCGACTTCAGCGAAATCATTCGTTGGTGGGATC